>NC_092872.1:734311883-734657717 GCF_028372415.1 Notamacropus eugenii | reverse complement strand
TGGGTGTGGCCTTTTGACTGAGTTCAGTCTTTACAGAACAAATCCTTTTATGAAGGGGATTTGTTCTGTGAAGTTTGGATTCAGTTAAAGGGCCACACTTGAGGACCTAGAGGGCCACAGGTGAGGCCACAGGTTCCCCACCCCTGTGTTAAGATTTACAAAATGCATTACAAATATGATCTCATTGTATCTTCATATTAACCTTGGGAGGTAGGTGCTAGTAGTCTCCATATTTTAGAGGTGAAAAACTAAGATAAAGCCAGGTATACACAGCTAGTCATGTTTAAGGTTGGATTTACCTCAGGGCTTCCTGAGTTTAAATTCAGGGCTACATAGAACTAGACCTACTGATCTATCTAGCTACCTCTATCCTATTCTATGACATTCATTAAGTATATATGATACAAGAAAGTCTGTCCAAGGGTCAGATGGAAGGTAGAGATCATATAAAATTAATCTCTATTCTCCTTGGGTTTACAGTTATGGGGATAGAGCCCATATGCCATAAATTATGGCACATGGTAAATTCATACAAGAAAGACAAGCAGGAAGTTATGAGCATGGGAGAAAATTGCCCTTCCCAACTCAATGCATTTGAGTTGCACCTTAAACACTAGGTGAGATTTCTACCTCAAGATATGAGATAGAAAAACATTTTGAGATATTGGACAGAAGCAGAGAATTAGAGACAAGATTACTTTGTCTTAGGGATGGTGAGGACTTCAGTTTGACTGAAGCATGACATGAAGGGAAGATGATGCAACAGAGTAGGAAGGGCCCTCACTGGCTCAAAAATCAGAAGACCTGGGCTGGAATCTTGACTCTGAAGCTTCCTATGTAGACAGTGGTAGAATTAGGTGCAGGTGGGGCACAGTAGAAAAAGCACTGGACCTAGACTCAGGAAGACCTGAGTGCAAATCCAACCTAGCTATGTGACCCTGGGCAAGTCACTTAACCGTGTTTGCCTCCGTTTCCTCACCTGTACAATGAGTTGGAGAAGGAAATGGCAAACCACTCCATTATCTTTGCCAAGAAAACCTCAATGGGATCATCAAGAGTCAGACATGCCTGAAATGACTCAACAACAGAAGTAGATAGCTTTTTGAACTGGTTGAATAGTTGGGCCCAAATGAAACAGCTTTGGCTAGGGTGTCAGAGAATCTGGGTTCAAATCTCACCTCTGAGGCTTATTGTGCCATCATGAACTAGTGACTTAATATCCCTCAGTTTCCTCAATTACAAGTTGAGGGAGAGGGACTAGATGACCTCAGAGATCCTTTTTGGCTTGATCTATGATGCTATGAGCTTCCAAGATGGTCCCCAATGGAATAAAGGCATGCCCAGGGCTTGAACTGTTTACCATTCTTATCAATTACTTGGGCAAAGTCCTAGGAGGCAGTCTCATCAAGTTTGCAGATGATGCAAAGTTGGAAGAGATTCTTAACCTATTGCCCAACATTATTACAATCCAAAAGTAACTCTACCAGATAGAATATTGGAAAAGCTCAGTCTATATTCCTTTGTCTTTAAAGTGGACTTGATGCCACCCTAAGGTCCCTGCCAACTCTAAAATGCCATGAGAAACATGAAGTGAAGTTAGGCAGGCATCGGGAAGTCAGATTGCCACAGGCCTTGAATGCCAGGTAAAGGTGGTTGAACTTCATTTAGCATATAGTGGAGAATCACTTAAGATTTTTGAGCAGAAAATATCCAGTAACTAACATTATAGAGTTACTAACTAACTAACATTTATAACTAACTAACATTTATAGAGTGCTTACTATGTGCCAGGCATCATATTAAGCACTTTACAATTATCATTTCATTTGATCATCATAACAACCCTGGGAGGTAATTGTTCTATCCCCATTTTACATATGAGGAAGCTGAGACAGGTGAAGAAAGCTGGGATCACATAGCTAGTAAGTATCTGAGGATGGATCTGAACTCAAGTCTGCATGGCATGACTCAGCCATCTATCCACTGTGCCACCTCAGTTGGACAGTTTTGTGAATCATCAGACAAGAATTCATATAGTACTTTGTGCCAAAAACTGATAAGTGCTGAGAAGATGAAGAAAAAGCTTCTAAAAGCCCTTGCCCACAAGGAGCTTCCATTCTAAGAGGCAAACCATGTATTCATAAATAATGATATTCAAAATGTATATAGATATATGGTAACTTCAGAGGGGAAGGTGCTAGTATGTGGGGCACAAGACGAAGGAAGGTAAGGGCCTACTATAGAACATGGCTCTTGAGCTGAGTCCTTAAAGAAATCAGAGAGGCTAAGGAGTGGATGTGAGGAGGGAAAATTTTCCAGCCATGAAGGCAGTCAATGAAAAGGCGTGGAGGTTGGAGATAAAACATCCTATATGATGCAAAGGGTCAAGTAGGCTTACAAAAATATTGATCAAAAGGAGGAGATAACAGACACATGAGCCAGTTCACATGGAGTCAGGGAGGGTCTTGGTGGTAGAGAAGGGAAGGTGATATATGGAAACAATTTTTCTAGACTCCAGGTGGAGAGTTTGCTCTTCTAGATTTCCTGATTATGCAGGAATTTGGTATCCCGTTGACTCAGTGATTCATCAGTTAAAGCAGTTGTCCTAAAGCAGGTCAGAGAAGAAGCAGGACCCTGTCTGAGGTCTTTCAGTGGGGAGCCATGATGAGTCAGACTTGACAAAAGGGTAGAGATAAAACCAGGTCAACCAGGGAAAACAATCAAACACAAAAACAAGATGAGAAGTGGCATCCTGGTGAAAAAAACATTTGAGCTAATTCACTTCCTGCCATGACAGAAGCATTTCTGTACTAGGTGAAGTTCAATTTCTCCACAGTGCCTCCCATCACCCTCTAACACATGCTGGCTGCTCCTTGTATCACTAAAACTGGTGACCTTGTCCTTGTTCATAAGGTCTTAGAATTCTTATCCAGAAGGGAACCTCAAGGTCATCTCTTTGTAGAATTGTGGATTTTGATACAAAAGAAAGCTTAGAGGTTATTAAAATGCCCAATCCCCTCAGCATATAGAGAAACTGAGTTTTGGCGAGGTGGAGTGATAGACAACATTACAATGTAGCACTAGGAATTAAGTCCATCTTTGGTGCTTTCAAATCTAGCAGTCTTTCCAGGGCACCATTTCTTTTTATTTTGATATCTTTTGTTTTTAACATAGATTTAATTTCTAAATGTATCCCTTCCTTTTCATTTTCTAGAGAATCAACTCTTTTAACAAGAGAAAGTAAAAAAAAGGAAGGTAGGAAAGAAGGAAGAAAAGACAGAAGAAAGAAATGAAGGAAAGAAAGGAAGAAGAAAGGAGGAAAGAAGAAAAGAAGAGAAAGAAAGAAAGAGAGCGAGAGGGAGGGAAGGAGGGAACAATTCTGCAAAAACTATCTAGCCCCTCAAATAGGTGTGACAGTGTATGCACTGTTTCCATACTCACTATTTCTTTTTTTCTGCAAAGAAGGCAAGTGCATTTTCTCTCTCTGCAGAGCCAACGTGCAGGTTTCATTTGGCATTCTTTGCATTTATATTGTTGCAGTCCTAGGACATCAATTGTCTCATTCATGAAATGGAGATAGTATCTGAGTTGCCTGAAAGCTGGGCAGCCTGAACCATTGTCTTTTCAAGTCCTCAAATCCATACTGCCCCAGACTGACATTGCCCCCCTCTCCTATCATGGGGATCCCAGATTGTCCTTTGACCCCACTGATTATGACATATAGGAATGACCTGGCTTGTTTGTCAAGAGAACCAGCAAAAGCCAGGAACTAAAGTTCCTTTTAGCTGACAATAGTCATACCTGAAAGGTAGAGCACAAAAGCATGGATACAGAAGAGTACAGGGGGAAAGCCACTGATTCTGAAGTCAGAATCTTGCCTCTGATACTTGCCTTTGTGACCTTGGCCAAGTCACCTGATCTATCCAGCTCTCAGTTTCCTCACCTTTAAAAAGTAAGAATTGGCCTAGGTAGCTTCTGAGATGTCTTCTGGCCCCAGCATCCTACATCTCCTTGCACCTGGCAAAAGTCATGTGCCTCATTCTCCCACTGGACAGTGTTGGCCACCATGGAGAGCTCTGGATCCCAGGCTTAACCCAGTCTACCTCAGGTGTAGTCTCAGCCACTGCTGCCTCCTCTTCCTTATTGTATCCAGTTGTCCCAAACCTCCAAAAGCTCATTCTGGGTGAGTATCTAGGACTGGGGGAAGGAGAAGTCTCAGTGTCTTGTATCCTTATTGCAACACGTCTAGAATCCTGTGCTCAGTTCTTGACACTAAGGTTTAGAAAAAAAAATTATTGATAAACTGGAGAATATCAAACAGCCAGGTTTGGTAAGGACCTTCAGTTCATATGGTATGAGAATTGATTGTAAGAACTGAGATTGCTTCAACTGGAGAAGGCAAGCCTGGGGTGGCCATTAGAGTTGTTTTTAAATATTAAAAGACCTATCCAGTGAAAGAAAGGATACACTTACCCTGCTCAGTCTTAGAGGGAAGAACTGGAAGGAAGGAAAGAAACAAACAGTGAGATTGATTGATGGTGACTAATAGTAATTCTAACAAAACTCTAATTTCTATAGAGCTCCAAGGCTTATAAAGCATTTTACACTGATTGTCTGATTTTCTTCTCGCATAAATTGTGAGATTTTAGGGATCCCTGTATTTTAGGGATGAGAAAACTGAGGCTGAGAAAGGGTGTGTGTCTGTCAGGGTCAGACAATAATTAGGGAACCACTAAAATGGGAAGATGAAAGCACTGACATGTTGGCAGTACTGGCTTATAGAATTCACTGGACCTGGAATTTTATCTGGCTGTAGATTGTTAGTGTTTCAAAACCTGTCTACCCTAACAGGTGTTTTCCACACCACGTAGATGAAGTCTGAAGGCATTCCAGGCTGGGAAGCCAATATGGAAACCCATTCCCAGAAGTACTAAGCCCCACATTGAAGAAGGGTGGGAAGGCTTCTCCAGCATGGAGTTCCCAACGATCACTACCTTGAATGTGGGTCCAGCTGTTCTGCAGAAGAACACATTGCTGAAACACTCCTCCTGGACATCACTAGACCTGCCCCCAGGCTCATGTACTGTTACATGCCCTAACACTTAGGTCATGACTCCCACATCTCTGGTTCTATCTGTGACACTCTCCAGTTACCAGGGAGGAGGGAGAAACAGTCTCTGACTCATCTTTTCTAAATATCTCCCAAGACCATGTTTTGAACTTAGGTTCTTTTTTCTAAGCCATGAAAGGAAACATAATTTAATTATCTGCAGCCCTAGCTTTATTGATAATCAAGAAGGGCTGTAATTGTGTCATCTGGAAATATAGAGCATATTTGATTATGGACTTCAGAATCCAAGCCATAACTAACTAAATTATGTGCTGACCTTTCGCCACATGCAAATGTTGGCTGTATCAGCCAAGGTCTACTGAGAGTCTTGATTTTCCTGTCACAGAATTGCATTCATTTTCCTGGGATCTGAAGGGTCATACAGAGATGAATAAGACAAAGTCCCTGTCCTCAGAAAGCTTTCACTCTTGTAATGCCTTTCATATCGCAGCTGTTACTGCTTTTTTTTTTTTTTTAGGAGATTTGTGATTTCAGTGTTATCGGGAACTCTCTGCAATCAAGCTCCTTCCACCAGAGCCAAACACAGGTCAGCACCTGCTTTGCAATTTATGGCATTAAAAAGTTGCCTGAAGTTCCTGACAAGTTAAGTAACTTTACCAGGGTCATACACCCAGTATATGTCTGAGGTGAGATTAAACCCAAATTTTCATAACTTTGAGGCCCGTTCATTATTTTCCCATGCTATGCTACTTGTCCTAGCAGGCCTAAACCCTCTACTACTATTATGGATTATTTAATGTGGCATCCTGTTTTATTGCAGTGTCTTTGGGCAACAGGATACATTGAAGTAAGGGATGGATTAGGATTCACAGGACCTGGACTTGAAATCCAGATTGCTACTTTTGAAGTTGTGGGACCTTTGGCAAGTTATTGCACTCTGCCTCTGTGGACCTCAGTTTTCTCATCTGTAAAATAAGGGGAGTTCCTGAACTGTAAAATCATTGAAATGAAATAATGCCTATAAGCTACTGGCCAGTGTTAAAGTATTGTAAAAACATTAGCTAGCAGTTGTATTTCAAGTCTAAATTCAACGTCTCAGATTTTGAGAAGTGTAAGGAACCTCAGTGACCATCGAGTGCATGCGGAAGGGATTTTCCACCTAACTAGGGACTTCAAACCTAGACCATTGTGTTAAACGTCTGATGATTTAAAAAAGGAACTGCCCAGGTTTTTCAAGATCCTATGATCTGGATTTTGTATTTTTCTCAGGATACGTATCCAGGACCAAGTTATTAATGGGGTGTTGAATTCGTTATTTGACGAGGCTCCCAAGTCAGTTGCTGGAGCAGCTGGAATGGAGAGGAGTGATTGGATTCCAAAGAACATTACAGAGGCTAAAGGAATGATTTTCCTTAGGACTGGGTTTTGAAATAATGCATTTCACTTACGAGCACACGGTCAATATGTGTGATCCCATGTGTCCCCCCAATGGCACAGTTTCCATTGAAATAGGGGAGGAAAGGACTGGTCTTGTAATGAGGAGTGTGCTATGATTAGCTTGCTGTTGAGTAGTTTCAGTTGTATCTGACTCTTCATGACTTCCTTTGGGGTTTCCTTGACAGAGATACTGCAGGGGTTTGCTTTTTCCTTCTGTAGCTCCTTCTACAGATTAGAAAACTGAAGCAAATAGTACTAAGTGACTTTACCCTGGGTCACCCAGCTAGTAAGTTTCTGAGGCCAGATTTGAACTCACAAAGATGAGTCTTCCTGACTTCAGGTCTGACAATCTATTCACTGCACCCCCTAGCTGCCCCATGCTCAGTAAGTACATTTTCTCATCTATTCCCCTTCCATGAGACTAGGTTGGGCTTATGTTTATAAAGCCAGATATTGGAGCCTAAAGTATGTTATGATCCCCACCCTCACCAGAAAATGGGGAAGGTTACAGAAGTAACCAAGAACCATACAGTATGTAAAAAACAAGCAAGCAATATCATTTCTTGAATGTTTATTGTTATATGATTAAGGTTTGTGCTTCCATAAGAGATATTGCGTATGCATTGTTGCATGCATGTTTAGAGAAAGAGAGTGTGTAACTTAATGTAATATCACAAATACAGATCTCAGAGTCAAAAGACCTACGTGGAAGTCTCTGTACCAACTCATTATGTTGAAATGAGCCTGTACAAGTGACTTAGCCTTCCAAAGCCTCATCTTTCCCATCTGTAAATATTTCCTTTGCCACACGTTTCCATATCAGATGCTCAGTCCCCCATGTTGGATTTCAAGGAAGTACATCTACAGAATCAACTATAGAAGCCGGCAACGAACATTTCAATCTGCCAGAAGCCAACCTTCGAAAGTAGACTGAGGCCACAGGATACTGTCTCTCAATGAAATGCATCTGGAAGCATTTCCAGGGAGACAAGTAAGTCAGTAGAGCCAGAAAAGGAAGAAAACAAATAGGTGCATTGGTTGTTGGGTGTCTGAGCTGAGCCACTCCCAGGGCAGAGGTCCAGGGAAACCACTTTGGAGTGAGTTTGGAAAATACCAGTTGGATCCTGCCTGTAGAATCTGAAAGAGTTGGAACTTCACATGTGAAGGAACGTTCACGTTCCTGTGCCCAACCCAGTATCAGTCTGCTCTCCATAATGTGTCAGGCTTTACAGGCTTCTAACAGTCTTTTCTATTGTATAGGCGGGCCAACCCTGAGCCAAATATTGGAGACAGGAAAGCTGAATTTTCAGGGACTATTTCTGAACCACCTTCATAAGACGTATCCCCTAATCTCACCTTTTCCATGGCTCCTTGTCTTGTTTATCCAGATTACAAGTTGATAAAGATTTCCAGTTATTTTGGAGAAAATACTGAACTTATAATGAGACAGGTCTGATTTCAAATCCACTTGAGACATACACTTGCTCTATGGTCTTCAATCAGACACATGACCTCATTCTGCCTCAATTTCTGCACCCATAACATGGGGATAATAACACCTACCTCATCTGGTCAACCTGTGAGGCTCAAATGAACTAATACATGTAAAGCACATTAAACATGAGTTATTATTGTTTTCATTTCATGGTGAGCATGAGCTGGATGCATCATGTAACAAGTAAGGGATTCAAAGAGGAAAAGTTATCTTTCATATAAGAAATGTTTGAATAAAAAGTGGTGGTGTTGAGTTTAGGGATTCATATGTTGAGTTTTAAGGGTGCTCAGGACCCCAAAATGCCAATACCCTGGATCCTACCTGAATGAATTTGACTCAAGCCTTCTTTTAGTCAAAGAAAAATGAAGTTTGTTAAAGATTCACCATATTAGGTTGACTCTTCGGGGGCCTAAGTATTTGTGATGCTTGTGTAGACAAGCTGGTCAGATAGAACCTGAGCTAGATTGAATCTAACATGGAGGCAAGATGAAACTTATATATAGAAAGACTGTGGGAGAGATCTGGGGGGAGATGAGAGGAGGGGTTTGGGGAAGGTCTTGAGGAGAAGTCTAAGGAAGATCTTGATGGGACTGGGGTGACTAGAGGTCAGAGCCAAGAGAGTGAGATTTTGATGTGATCTAGGGTGGGAAATGGGTGGAGAAAATTGGGGAGGTAACAGATGGTGGAGGGCTAGACTAGGCTAAGAGTAACAGATTTGGGCATGAAAAGCCAGATTAAATAGGAACATTCAAGGTGAATTAAAGGGGGTTCCCAGAGCCCTACCTCATCAGTGGTGGCCATGTGGGGAGCACTTCCACTGATAACTTGTGGGCAGCCTGAGTCTGCCACAGATAACCTTTGGATATCAGGAGAAATTAAGGAAATCTCTCAGAATTTTTGGTAGATACATGTGTAAAAATTATGAGAGGATGTGGATGAGAGTAGCAGAACATGGTTAGGTGTGAATGAGTTGTGATCTCAACATTGGAGGAAATGTTATTACAAATAATATTACAGATCTGTATGAGTAGCTGAGTATCTATTGTTACTGGGGGGAGGGCAACTGGGTGGCTGAGTGGATAGAGTATCAGGCCTGGATTTGGGAAGACTCATCTTCAGGAGTTCAAATCTGGCCCCACACACTTACTAGCTGAGTGTAAAGTCAATGCAATATTCACAGCAAAAATGCATTATCAAGACACTGTATGACCTGGGCAAGTCACTTTAACCCTGTTTACCTCAGTTTCCTCATTTGTAAAATAAACTGGAGAAGGAAATGACAAACCACTCCAGTATCTTTATCAAGAAAACTTCAAATGCAGTCAGGAAGAGCCAGACACAATTGAGAATAATTGAACACAAATTGTTATTTGTGCAACATTAATGGAGGTAGAAGAGAGAAGTTAATCTAGGGTTCTGAAAAACTCACAGGGCCCAAAGGATTTTTCATTCTCTTAAGAATATTCATGCTTCAGAAAGGTGTTTGGTCTAGATCTGACTAAGATTGTTTCCAACTATGTGATTATATCACTCTAGGATTGAAGATTTTCAATGGTACCATTTCAGTCTCCACAGGAACTTGGTATGGAAGATAATGATGCCATATCCTCCACTTTTGTGTAAGATCCAAGTGGGCCAAAATTAGTCATTTGCCTACCCATACTTCCTTCCCCTAGGTAGTCATCCAAAATATCCCATCACTCTGAGCTAGTCCCAGCTGTAGCTCTGGACAATTGAGAAAAGCACTTGAATAAATAAGAATGTAAAAATGTGAATTACTAATTCTCTGAGCCTGTAACAAATATTTCAGAATCTAGTTTGAGTGCCCAAATCCCTATACAGATGAAATGTCAGCTGGCTAGTGTCTGTAATTTGGTTCATGTCTCATGAGCCTGCTGTGCAGGGTAGGTAACATTATGCAAATCCAAATGCTAATTTCGTGTTTCCTTAAAACAAAACAAAATTTGTTATTAATGTATTTTTTTACACCACATTCATTTCCCAACAATCACCTCCTCTACCTTATAACAACAACAGTATCCTGATCTATTCATAGAGCCCAGAATACCAAACACAGTCCAAGTTATATAGCAATGAAAAAAAGTGTTCTTTCAGATTTATATACATTGCATGTTGAGAATACTTCCATTCATGATATCTAAGTGGATTGCTGAAAGGTCAATGCTATTTTCTAAGTTTCTATGAGCGCTGGTCCAGGGTCTTTCTGACCAGGTCTTCCAACTCTACTCTAGGGATCTTTATGATTCCCAAATCACTCTTGGTCTTCTTACTTTAAATCCCTTGGTCTTAGACATATTTTTCAATAGTCTGTCTTTGGGGCCATTTAGACTGGAAATAGTAGTTGTGATGGTGTATAGGCTCTGGGAGCCCCCTTGAACTCTCCTTGCATCTTCCCACTTGATCTGGAATTTACCTGAGGCCATAAGCCTTCCATTATGGCTAGGGTCAAATCTCTGTTACCCTTAAACTAGCCTCACTTTCCATTGTCTATTATTACCTCCTGATTGCCTCTGTCTACTTCCCATCCTTGATCCTATTTTTAAAAATTATTATTTATTTATTTATTTTTAGATTTTGACATTCATTTCCACAAAATTTTGAGTTCCAATTTTTCTCCCCATCTCTCCCCTCCCCCACCCCATAATTCCTTTCATTCTGATTACTTCTTCCTTCAATGTATCCTCCCTTCTATCACACCCCGCCCTTCCCTTATCCCCATCTTCTCTCTTTTCTTGTAGGGCAAGATAAATTTCTATACCACATTACTTGTCTTTCTTATTTCCCAGTTATATGCAACAATAATTCTCAACATTCATTTCTAATACTTTGAATTCCAACTTCTCTCTCTCCCTCCCTCCCTGCCCATCCCCACTGAGAAGGCAAGAAATTCAATACAGGCTATATATGTGCCGTTTTGCAAAAGACTTCCATAACAGTCATGTTGTGTAAGACTAACTCTAATGCCCTCCATCCTACACTGTCCCCCACTTTTTTCTATTCTCTCATTTGACTTTGTCCCTTCCCAAAAGTGTTTACTTCTAGTTACTCCCTCCTCCCATCTGCCCTCCCTTCTTTCATCCCCTTCACCCCACTTATCCCCTTCTCTCCTATTTTCCTCTGTTGTTCTGTGGCTTCTGCTGCTCTAGGATTTGTTGAGAGTCATTTTTTACAGGTATTTTGTGGGCTGTGGGGGAAGTGCTAGGGTATATGCATCTTTCTACTCTGCCATCTTGACTCCACCCCCCACCCTTGATCCTATCAAATCTCATTCTCTTCGTTCTGACCTCTAGTCACCAAAGTTCTAGCAAGATCCTCCCAGCATTAGAGGTACAAATGCTCATATTCCTTAAGAGTCTACTCAATATGGTGGATCTTAAATAAACTTTGTTTTTATTTGACTGAAAGAAGACTTGAGTCAAATTCATTCAGGCATGACCTGCCATGTTTTTATTTTAGGTTTCCCCAGCACTCCTAAATCTCAACAGTAGTAGAATTAGAGGCTCTGGGTTCAAATTTAGCCTCTGACACTATCTGTGTGACCTTGGGTACTCACTTAACCTCCTTGAGTTTCAGCATCTCTATCTGCAAGTTAACACTATTGGACTATGTTACCTCTGAGGTCTCTCTAGCTCTAGCTTCATGGAATTATTTTATTACTTTGTTCATTTACTTTTCATGATCCTGAGAGTTTTTCAGGTAGAAGATTATTGTTGGGCAACAGGAGAAGGAAGTACTACTAAGGTGGGGGTTTGAAGTCCCTTTTAACTGGGGATTTCTGTGATACTGGAATCATTTAGTCCTTGATACCTGGTTCTGCCAGAGAGAAAATATAAAGATAATATAAATGGGAGCATACACTAATAATAGTAGTGGCTGACACTATTATATAACAACACTTTAATGTTTACACAAAAATGCTTTACATATCTTATTTGAGCATCCCAATAGCTGTGAGGTAGGTGCTACCATTATCTCTATTTTATAGATGAGGAAACGGAGGCTGAGAGGTTGTGTCTTCTCTGTCCACAACTAATACATGTCTGTAGCAGGATTTGAATGTAGGTCTTCCTGACTCCAAGTCTTGCAGTCCATCCACCAGACCACCTAGCTTCTTCCAAAGTGCCACCAAGAATTTTAACTCATAAAAGTCAGATAATGATTTCAAGTTAACAGGCATGTGTACTGAAACTCTGCTAAGCATTGGAAATATAAACATAAGGAGGAAGAGCCCTTGGGTATTTGAATGGGGGATGATGACATAATTAGGAGCAGGTAAAGAGTGGGGAAGGAGAAAGAGAAAAAGGTACCAAGGTTGGGGCTTTGTAGAGAAAGTCTGGGGTAATCAGGAGTATGGTGGAAGGAATGGAGACATGCTGACTAGCCTAATCATCTTCTTTAAAATGGAGATTCTGGGAGAAACCTCATTCCAAATTCACACTCAGACATTTACCACCTGCATGACCCTAAGCAAGTCATTTAACCTGTTTGTCTCAGTTTCCTCATCTGTAAAATGACCTGGAGAAGGAAATGTCAAACTACTCCAGTATCTCTGCCAAGAAAACCCCAAATGGGGGAAGAACTGGACATGACTGAAGGGTGGTGCTTCACCACCACAGTAGCAACAACTAAGATGAAGAGGTTCCTGGGGCATCATAGATAAAGTCCAGCAGAGTCAGAAGTATAACATGGAGGGAAAGCCCATTTGAGACTTAAAAGACTTCAGAGTTTGAAATCTGGTCCACTTAAGTCATTTGGCTGCTTGACTTTCCCAAGAGTAAAGTTTTTTCCAACTATTTTTCTATTCTCACTTAATAGAGGATTGATTGTTGTTTCTCCACCATTCTCTGGGGGCTTCCAAGGAGATCTCATTACCACTTGTCCTTTGGATTGTGCTATCTCCAAATTCTATCACTATTAGGAGGAGGACTACAGGACCACCTAAGTAGTGTGGTACTTTGTGTCCCTGTTAAAGTCCACAAAGACAGGACTGATTGGTCCTAATCACTTTGGCTGAGGCTTCTAAGAAACTGTAAAGAACATTTCACACTAGGGAATGCAACCTTGGGTGATTCTCTCAGCACAGAAAGACATCACATTTACCTGGAATTGGAATTTATTCACTGAGTAAAGGGCAAGAGTTCAGCCACTGGAAGGGATTGGGAAAATAGACCTTAAACGTAACATAATTTGAAGCTAGAGGCTGTCAATGATAGCCAGCACTTGCCAATATGGGCACATCTTAGAATTCTATTTCATTATCATAGATTTAGAGTTGGAAGGGATTTTGGAGGTCATCTAGTCTAAAACTATCATTTTACAGGTGAGGTAACTGAGGCTGAGTGAGTTTAAGTGACTTGTCTAGGGTCACATAGTTAATCCAATACACCGGTGACTGTGCCATGTTTCTTCTCTTCCTGATCTCTCCCCATCATCCACTCTTTGTCCAAGCATCTGGCCCAATGTTGACAAAATAATGATCTAGCCTGAAGGGACAAGTCCTCAGAAAATCTGAGGAGTTGTTAGAGTTTCTTTGGCACCTCCAGTCTGCCATTTTGGGGTCCCTTCTCTAATCTACAGCAGTCAACTCACTGAGGGTGAAGTTACTTGTGTCTGTGCTCTCTCCCCATCTTTTCTTTCAAGTAAGGTTTTCACATCACTCATTTATTATGTTCATTGACAGAGCAAGAAAGGCACCAAGCATGGGATGGAAAAACCCATCTAGTCTCAAGTTCAATCTCAGTCAGTGAAGCTGTGTGCCCTAAGAGGAGTCATTTCCTATCCCTAAGCTTTGTTTTCTAGAAAAAAAAATGATTTGCAAAGGTCGTCTTGTCCAGAGGCTCAAATGAGACAAGGGAAGGAAAGGACTTAGCAAGTCATCAAGCCCTATGCAAATGGAAACATGTTTCAGTAACTTCTCTGATTGTAAAAATAGATGGTGTTTATATGACATTTTATGACTTACTCTTTAAATTCATTGCCTCATGGGGAATACAGCATATAATAATCAAAATACATAGAAGATAGACACAAATATAAGATATATACAAAAGAGGTAGAAGGCAATCTTAAAAGGAAGGTAGTAGTAGCTTGAGGGTGGAGAAGGGACCAGGAAAGGTCTCCTGCAGAAGGTGGGATCTTTGGTGAGCCTTGAAGGAAGTTTATTTGAACCTCACAATTCTCTCTCTCTCTCTCTCTCTCTCTCTCTCTCTCTCTCTCTCTCTCTCTCTCTCTCTCTCTCTCTCTCTCTCTCTCTCTCTCAGCAATAGGGTGAAGTGGCTTGCCTAGGATCACATACCTAGTTAGTGTCTGGGGTCAGATTTGAACTTAAATTCTCTTTACTCCAGGGTCAGCACTTTATCCAGTGTTCTCACTAGTTGCTCCACAATTCTGTGATGTAGATACTAGGGGTAGTAGGATGCAATTGAGGAGTTGTAGCACCTCTGTTCATACCTAGTTTCTGACACATGCTACCTTTGTGTCCTTGGGGCAATTCATTCACCTCCCACTCCCACCTCCACCCTGGGCTTGTTTTCTTATTTATAAATTGAGCAAAAATTGCAGTGGATGACTTCTGATATCCTTTTCCACCTTATTTTCTGATGTGGAATGAGGCTGAGAAAAACTAAGGATCTTACCCTTGTCCACAACTCTAGTAAAGAGAGGAGACAGAATTTGAACCCAACCCTCTCCCAACTTCAATCCAGTATTCTCTAGGCTACAATGTACTGAACAGTAATAGATCATGAGCCTAAAGAAGAAGATTTGAGTCCCAGACTAACTACCTATTAGCAATACACTCCATGCGAGTCACTCCATCTGCTTATGCCTCAATTTCCTCTTACATAACATGGATTGATGAGCTATTGCACTGCATTTCAGGGCTGTCACAAGGAGCATTTTGTTAATTTTGAAGCAGTTTTGAGCCCTAAAGCATTATTATATTCAAGTTCTTTTGTCTCCCAAGAATCCCAGCAATTTCTCATAGGTCTCTAACTGTAGAAGGAAATTAGTCAATTACAATTAGTACAATTGATAGAGTTCTTTAAAATGAAGAGTGTGGACTCAGTGGCCTAGAAGGTCTGTTCCAGTGCTTGAGTGGAATGGGTTCTCCCTCCTTAAAGGACTTCAAACAAATTACCACTTTTTATATTGGGCATTCCTTTTCAACTATGCTAGGTCCCTTCAAAGTCTAAATTTATGTGGTTCTGTGAAAAAAATAACTGTCAGTGTATCCTTTTCAAAATGAAAAATCTTTCTATAAAATGAAGGAAAACCATCCCACTCAATTGATCCCCTCCCTTGTCCCACCCCAATTGAATAATCCACATTTTCATCTTTCATGTTTGAAGGATGACTCTGCCTCTAGCCTGCTCTGAGCTTAGAGCTGACCAGCTGCCGTTCCCATAGAGAAAAGATGAAGACAGTCTACTCTGCCCTACCTCTCCCCACAGCCCCCCAGGGATGTTGCTTACATCCAGTGATACAGAGGGACACGCTCTATTTCTCTGGTGGTGATTTATCTCAGGGTTCTATATATCTGCATGCAAGATATTAATAACTAAGGGTCAAGGCTTTGAATTTCTTGTTCTAGAGGGAAATGTTCCCACAATCAAATACTCCTGGAATAATAGGAGATAAGAAAAAAAAGATTAAATATTCCCATCTATGTGAGTTTATGACGACAGCTCTAATCTACAGAGTTTCAAGGAGCTGACCTCTCACAAGGCTGTAAGGGACTGGGGAATGATGGGAATGTGAAATCTTCCAACCTCCACTCTCTGATTTGTTACTTCTAATTTTATGTGTTTTATATCTATATCTGGAAGCTCTTATAACTAGTATCCACAGTGACAATTTTGAGCTGTCTTGATAGTGACCAGGCAAATCAAAGTTTCATTTTTTTTCATAAAACTAAGCAAAATGTTAAATTTTGTTTTGGCAGAATATATACATTCCAACCAAGAAACAAATCTAATTCTTCTGAAATCTAGTCTCTCCCCCTAAATTAGGCAAAAAAATGTAAAAGAATGAATGAACGCAAGAGTCCACATGATCTTGTACATTTATTTGTTAAGAGGGAGTCAGTATAGATGCTTAGAGAGGTGGCCTGGTATTCATTCATTCACACCTGAAAGAGACTTGTGAAGTCACTGAGAACACTCTGCTCCCTCAGTTTTTCAAATGAAGAAACTGAGGCACTGATTGTTTAAGTGACTTACAGGGCCAGAAAAATAGTATGTGATTTGAAGTCAAATCCTTCTGCCCCCAAGTTCAGCATCTTGTCCACTAAGCCACACTAGACCCAGAAACAGGAAGAAACTGAGATTAATTCCTTCCCCCTACACCAGCTACACCAGATCCTGCCATCCTAGCCAAGACACCAAAACTCTCTCTCTCTCAGTCTCAGTGTCCTCATCTGTAAAAAGAACATAAAAATTACCCTTAATTCCCAAGGTTACTGAGAAGAGCAAATGAGATCATACATGGCGAGTGCTTTGCAAATCTGAAAGTATTAGATCAATGTGACTTTTCTTACTATGGTGTATGTTAGTAAGAATCTTATCTGAGGCAGAGATCTGAATTTTATTACTGTTTAAAGTTGTCTTCAATACTCAGTTCAGGGGGACGGAGACAAAATGGCAGAGTAACAGCACAAACTTGCTAACATTCTCTCCCCTGAGCCCAGGTAAATACCTATAAAAAGTGACTCAGGACAAATCCTGGAGCAGTAGGACCCACAGAATGATGGAGTGAAGCAAATCTCCAGGCCAAGACAGCCTGGAAAGTGACCAGGAAATGTATATCATACCACATTGTGAGCAGAGCACAGTACAGTGTGTGCCACACAGGCACAGACCTGAGCAGACCTTGGGGGGACTGAATCTCAGGCACTTGTGTTGGTTTCTAGACTTCACAACCCCCAAAACACTAAGGACAAATTGTAAGGTCAGTGGAAAAAGCCTGTGAGACCTGTGTGAGAGAGTAGAGTGGTTGGGACCCAGGACCAAGTCTGTGGAGATGGTGGAGAAGCCCATGGAGGAGGAGCCAGCAGCAGAGGCAGTAGCAGTGGCTATTTCTGGAGCTCTAGGTTCACTGATTGTGGGGGGATGGAGCAGATGACAGTACACCTCCCAACTCCATGGGAAGCAGAGAACTACCTTGACAAAGAGCTCAAAAGTCAAATAAATAGCTGAGAAAATGAGCAAAAACCAGAAAAAGAATCAGACTGTAGAATCTTACTTTGGTGACAAGGAACACCAAAACATACAACCAGAAGAAGACAACAAAGTTAAAGCTCCTACATCCAAAGCCTCCAAGAAAAATATGAATTGGTCTCAGGCCATGTCCAAGCTCAGAAAGAATTTTGAAAATCAAGTAAAAGAAGTAGAGGAAAAATTGTGAAGAGAAATGAGAATGATGCAAGAAAATCATGAAAAACTAGTTAACTGTTTGCTAAAGGAGACTCCAAAAATGCTGAAGAAAATAACACCTTAAAAATAGACTTACCCAAATGGCAAAAGAGATCCAAAAGCCAATGAGGAGAAGAATGTCCTAAAAAGCAGAATTGGCCAGATGAAAAAGTAGGTCCAAAAGCTCACTCAAGAAAATAATTCCTTAAAGATTAGAATGGAGCAGATGGAAGCTAATGACTTTATGAAAAATCAAGAAATTACAAAATAAAGCAAAGGAATGAAAAATAGCAGACAATGTAAAATATCTCATTGGAAAAACAAATGACCTGGAAAATAGATACAGGAGAGACAACTTAAAAATTATTGGACTACCTGAAAGCCATGATCAAAAAAAGAGCCTAGACATAATCTTTCAAGAAATTATCAAGGAAAACTGTCCTGATATTGTAGAACCAGAGGGTAAAACAAATATTGAAAGAATTCATCAATCACCTCCTGAAAGAGATACCAAAGGGAAACTCCTAGGAATATTGTAACCAAGCTCCAGACTTCACAGGTCAAGGAAAAATTATTGCAAACAGCCAGAAGGAAACAATTCGAGTACAGTGGAAATACAATCAGGATAACACAAGACCTAGCAGCTTCTACATTAAAGGACTTCAGGGTTTGGAATATGATATTCCAGAAGTCAAAGAAGCTAGAATTAAAACCAAGAATCACCTATCCAGAAAAACTGAATATAATACTTCAGGGGAAAAAAACAGTCATTTAATGAAATAAGAACTTTCAAGCATTGTTGTTGAAATGACCAGAATTGAATAAAACATTTGACTTTCAAACAGAAGAATCAAGAGAAGCATGAAAAGGTAAACAGGAAAGAGAAATCATAAGAAACTTACTTAAATTGAACTGTTTACATTCCTACATGGAATCATAATATTTATAGCTCTGTAACTTTTCTCAGTATTAGGATAGTTGGAGGGATTATATACATATGGACAGAGGGCACAGGGTGAGTTGAATAGGAAACGATGATATCTAAAAAATAAAATTAAGAGGTGAGAGAGAAATATATTGGGAGGAGAAAGAGAGAAGTAGAATTGGACAAATTATTTCAAATAAGAGAGGGAAGAAAAGGCTTTTTCAATGGAGAGGGAAAGGGGAGAAGTGAGAGGGAAAGAGTGAAGGTTACTCTCATCACATTTGGATTAAGGAGGGAATAACATGCACCATCAATTTGGTATGAAAATCTATCTTACCCCAGGAGGAAAGTAGAGGAAAAGGGGATAAGCAGAAAGTGGGGGGAATGATAGAAGGGAGAGCAAGTGGGAGGAGGGGATAATTAGAGGTAAACTCTTTTGAGGAAGGATAGGGTCAAAAGAGAGAATAGAATAAATGGAGGGCAAGATAAGATGGAGGGAAATACAGTTATTCTTTCACAATATGATTGTTATAGAAATGTTTTGTATAACTACACATGTGTAACCTATATTGAATTGCTTGCCTTCTCAGTTTGGATGGGTGGGGAGGGAGGAAGGGAAAGTAGTCAGAACTCAAAGTTTTAAAAATGGATGTTAAAAATTGTCGTTACATGCAACTGGGAAATAAGATAAATAGGCTATGGGGCATAGAAATCTATCTTGCTCTATAAGAAAATAGAGGTGATGGGGATAAGGAAAGGGAGGGGGTATGACAGAAGGGAGAACAGATTGGGGGAAGTGATAATCAGAATGCATGCTCTCTTGGGCTGGGCAGAGGGGAGAGATGGGAAGAAAATTTGGAACTCAACATCTTGTAGAAGTGAATGTTGAAAACTAAAAATAAATAAATACATTTAAAAAAGACTCAATTCAAACCTTCACCAAGAGGCCTTTCATTGTATTTCCTCATGCCCCTCACTGAGGCAGCCCACCATTTCCCTATGAGTAGAGTTGGTTTCATGCTCTCTCCTCCATTAGACTGGCCTCCTTGAATCCAGGGACTGTTTCTGCCTTTCTTTGCATCCCCATTACTTGACATACTGCCTGACAGCTATCTATGTAAAGTCCTTTGTAAGCCTTAAAATGTTTAATAACAATTATAAAATGATAATAAGATATAATAATACAATAAAATACAATGCAATAATAATCCACCATTAATAATAATTATTATCAATTGATTTGATATACTTAAATAGTTTAACATTTAGAGAAAAATATTTTTAAAATAATTATATCAGGGCAAAATTAAGTTGATCTTTAAGTAAAGAAGCACTAGTTTATTTTATAGAAAACTATTTCATAAATTATTTTACTTTGCTTATTTTAAAATGATATACTCATATTGTCTATATGTTTCTATGCACATATTTTAAAGTCGTATTGTCACATGTCATAAGTTATGTATATGTGTACATATGTGTCTATCATCTATCATCCATCCATCTATCCATCCATTCATCCATCCATCCATGTATCCATCCATCTCCACCTATCTATCTATCTATCTATCTATCTATCTATCTATCTATCTATCTATCTATCTATCCATCCATCCGTCTACCTATCTATCTATTAAATTACAATGGTCTTCCAGTGACCCACTTCCTTTAGAATGAAGCTCACTAGCTTATACCTTATTCCAGCTTCATCCCCCCAAGATACCTGAGAAATTAACATTGTATTAGGTTCTTTAACTTGGTCAGCATCTCTAACAAGGTGAACTCTAGCTCACCTTGTTTGTGACTGATCCTTTGAGCATTTGAAGTCATAGATTTTTTATCACTGGCTCCTTTCCTTGATTTTTTTTTGTGTGAATTACTGAGCATTTGCACAGCCATTCTTCTTACATTGTAGCTGGAATTCTCTGTATTATGTACTTTGGTGCATATATGGAGGTATATTTCTCCTTCATCATTCCTTTTCAGTTTAAAACTCAATGAATTCTGAATTCAAATATACCCTATATACACATATATGTGTGTGTATACACACATACATAGTGTGTGTATGTGTGTGTGTGAGTGTGTTCTGCCTTCAGTCAATCCTGCTTGACTTTCATGAAAGCTATATTTCCCCCTGCTCTCTCTAAGTGCCAGCATCATTCATTCACATACACAGAGTTATAAGCCTGATATGATTTCTAACTCCCCAACTGACTCCCATTTTGCCACTGTAAAGAAAGGTATGAGGCTTTCCCCAAACAAATTTACCCTTCATATACTGGTGTTGAACCTTGAAATAGGAGATCCATAAACATGTGCCTGGTCCATGCACGCACACACACACACACCTACTTAATTACACATTGTCTCCCTGATTAGAATTTAAGGTCCTTCAAGTAAGGGACTGTTTTTGCCTTTCTATCTACTCTGGCATTTAGCCCTATGTGGAGTACATAGCACGTGCTCAGTTAATGCTTTTTAATTTGATGATTGATTTTTATTCGAATCATAAAGGTTTTAAAGTAATCCTTTGGATGAGGGGAACTGCCACATTCCCTAGATAAATAAAGGGGTGGTGTGCCATGTAAGCCCACTTCTCTGAATTCAAATTTAGACTAATCTCCTAGAACCTGGAAATATACTCACATATCATAATACCTGGCATTCATATCAGCCTTAAGTCCGATTTTAACTCATTTTACTCTATTAACTCATTTAATATTTATAAAAACTCTGTGAGGTAGCTGCTATTATCTCAGTTTTACAGGAAAGGAAACAGAGGCTAATAGACAAATCCCCAGACTTACTATCATTGCTGTACCATAAAAAGCCACCGTATACATCTCCATCTATGTCTTATGCATGCACAGTTTGACTTCTGTTTACTTCAGTATATTAATTATTAGGCATTAATTAAACCCTGAATATGTGCCTGGCAGTAGATCAGGTATATTTTTATTCTCAGCACCTAACACGTTACCTGACACCTATATTTATGGACCCACGTAAAACATTTTTCCCAATTTCTTAATTATGTATCACTTTCCAGGTCATCTGAGCCCCTCCTTCTTACTAAACAAGTCTACAAAGAAAGACAATTTAAATATGATCCATCATCTATTCTAACTTAAGATCAGCTCATATGAGAAGAAACTTGTTTTCCTATTTCTTCTTAATAACCTAATATTTTAAATATAATTCTGTGTGTTCAGCTTATAACAGCCTATATCCATCATGCCTGACATTTCATAACCTCTGCCCTCGATGTCTGATTTAATGCTTCCTTCTTCTAAAGCTATTATTTAGTTGCCCAATGTCTTTTACCAACCTGCTTTATAGTCTCATTTTCTTCTTCAAGGTGAATTGCTGCTCTCTATAACCTGTCTAGCTCCTTATTCCATTTCTCCTTTCCTGCTCAATTGATCTCTTATTTCATTTAACTACTGATATTGCTGGTGACTCACCCTCAAACACTGCCACATTAATCAATCTGTAACAAACATTACTACTACTAGTAGTAGTACTGCTTGCTGCTGCTATTAAAATTAGAAAGATTGCAATGTTAATCAAGTAGACATCTGGAGCCCTCTACACTCACTCCTGGAGTTACTACTTCCATTTCTCAAGGACAACAATCTGCTCCATATATTAAATATTCCAGGCAGATTTTTGGTTTCCTATTTACACCATTTAAATTTTCGTTCATAAAGTTGGAGCATTTTTACCCCAATTAAACATTTTCTTAAACAGTCTTACAAGTACTGTAGGAACTGACCAACTCACTCAGGATTCAACTGTACAACTACATCAAGAATACAGTCCATTTCTAAGTAGACAGCAATAAGTATATTCCCACCTAAAGCAAACAGGTTGAATTCTTGGATTATAATTGCTTCAAACATAGCTTCCTATCTCCATCCATCCTTCTATTCCTCCCTCCCTTCCTTCTTTCCTTCCTTCCTTCTCTCCTTCCTTCTCTCCTTCCTCCATTCCTCCCTCCATCCTTCCCTCCCTCCCTTCCTTCCTTCCTTCATTCCCTCCTTCCTTCCTTCCTTCTTTCTTATTCTTTTCATTATATTTAGCCTGAGTTATGTTGTCATATATATTTTTTCACATTGGTATATTTATATTTGTTTGCATGTTGTCCTTCTTGTGTTGTTTTTACTCTGTATCTCTTCATAATGCATAACAAGATGTCTAATTCAGACATTGTATATCAACCCTATTCTACCTTACAAAAAGCTAACATGTGCCAAATTAAAACAACAATATACTAAAGGGAAAGGGAAGAAATACTCTAAAGGAAATCTTCATAGGAAACAAAAAGAGCAGTAAATTTGAGGACGTGGGCAAACAAAGATTATCTCCCAAGACACTGGAGAAATATTATAAGAGGGTTCCAATCCAAAAATGATATTTTTGCAATTAAAGTTGGATCCTTAGAAAAGAGAATATCTTAGCCACAAGAACCTCAAGTGTCACAATGTGTAATGAAAAAGTTGATGGAGCAGATAAAGAGTCAAACGAGATCTTTTAGACCACTAGATGATACTATCAATGTTGTGCTGGATCTGGAATTAGCATGACCTGAGTTCAATTCTGACTTCAAACTATCAGTGACCCTGGAGAAATAATTTAGCCTTTGTCCACCTCAGTCTAGTCATTTGTAAAGTGGAAGTAATCAAAATAGTGCCTATTTCTCAATAGGATAAAATGAGATAAAGCACTTTCTAAATTTTAAAGTGCTGTTAATTATTACAGTTAATTAGTATTATTATCAATGAAAACCACAGAAAAGAAAAATATGTAAGACTATGAACCAAATCTTGGGAGTCTGAAAAAGTAGAGGAGGTAGAGTTTTAAAAGTTTGGTGATATAACATGAAATGTAATAGTAGAATCAGAGAACAGAATAATTTGAAGGTTGAAAATAGATAGTAAAAAAAAATTGACCTGGAAGGCAGGATCCCATGAATTCATAGGAAAACATGATGAAATATACTGAAAATTCCATTTTAGAAAATCGTGAAATAAGATTTTCTAGAAGTATTGGAGCCAAAGAGAAAAGTGGGGTTGGAGAAGGGCCCATAATATGCAACCAGAAACAAATAAAACACTAGGTTTAATTATCCTAGAAATGCAGTTGCCAAACTCCAGAGAACCTAACAGAGAACATTAAAAAGATCATTTACAAATAAGAAACAGATCATGTACCTGGAAGTCTTAGTCAGAATGATTTAGATCTATGCACCATCACTGAGAGATAAAAAAGAAAAAAAAGATGAAAGATGCAATATTGAAAAACAAAGCAAAATAAATTGCCTAAGTATAACCTGCTCTATGATATTAATCCTAAGCCTTCAAGCAAATGAACCTTCCTCGAATTATTTCTAAGTGTGAATTTTGAGAAAACAAGCAATGGAAAATTCTTTGAAATGGAATTGCAATGGGGAAAAATAAACAACATCAGTATTATGAACAGTTCATCAAACCCTAGGTGAATAGTTCAGGACTTGTATTCTGAAATAAGGAAAATATAACTATTGTCTGTTTGGAGTGGCATTTTGTTCAAGTGTAATTGAGAAAACAATGAAAGAAAACAACACTTTATATTTGGGTGTTCAAAAAATAAAAATCTTAGAAAGGGAAAGTGGTGAAGGTGGGGGTTGGAGTGGGTGAAACAATTTGTTTTTTCTTGTAATTGGGAAGGCACAGGTGAAAGTAATTCCTATCATTTTTTGGATAGAAGGAGGTCATTCTGATTAGATTAAATAGTATATGTCACTGAAAGAGACAAATAATTCCTAAATATTGGCTTCTAGAAGAAACTGCTGGACTGAGTGCTTTGTTCAGGGCTCAGTTTATTTGTTCAGGGCTCTTATGAGTCCGTGCATCTTGTCCTATAGAGAGTGGGGTGGCATGATGGATAGAGCATTGGACCTGAAAGACCTGAGTGCAAATTCAGCCTCAGACACTTACTAGCTGTGTGACCCTGAGCAAGTCATTTAACCACTGTCTACTTCTGTTTCCTCAACTGTTAAATAAATATAATAATTGTTGTTTGAAGAGAACCAGTGACATCATGGGGTGGTCTTGAGTTGTATGTGAATTGGATTTAAGTGTGGCCGAGTTGTACAAAGTCATCAGCCTCACTCTTTCTTCCTGAGCCACCAAAGTTCAGAGGCAAAACAAAAATCAGAATGACTGAAAGTGGCCTGGGATGTAGTTGATGACCTTGGTGTCTTTGTTGTCTGACCAAACTCTAAGCTCTCCACGGCACCTGCTTCAGCTGCCTTCATGGCCATCAGAACAGATTGTCCTCCTCTACCCATTCTGCTGGGGGAACTCACCAACAGGTTTAAGGCCTTGAGTTACCTCCAACCTGGTTTAGCCTGTCTGCTGAAATGGTTTTACTGAGCTATGGCTGCTACAACTTCTTGGATCCATAGGTGAGAACTAGGTGACAAGTGGACACCAAAGGCGGATGAGCAACCCTGACAAGGGGTTAGCAAGCTTTAACACTGGAGGTCCTAGCCCTCTCTGAACACCCCATAGCATACCTTGCAGAGTTTTTGTGGCTATAAAATGAGGTAATATTTCTAGAGTGCTTTAGCAGAGTGCCTACTACATAATAAGCAAATAATATATGTTTGTTTCTATCCTTTCTGTTTTCATTTCAATAGAATGATTGCTGTCTTATACTTGTTTCAAAAATTATACATTGAGTGCCTATGCATCAGTTGGAGACCCTATTATCCAGAATAGGTTAGGCTATTAGGTGTCACAGAGGAAGAAATGTTGGATTTGCAATCAAGAGAATCTGAGTGCAAGTCCTGCCTCAGACACTTACTAGCTGGGTGACCATGACCAAGCCTCTTAGCTCTCTGTACCTCAGTTTCTTCATCTGTAAAATGAATAAAGCATCTACCTCACAAGACTTTTGTGAGTATGAAATGAGACAATGTCTTCAAAGCACTTTGAAAACCTTAAATTGTATTTGTGCTAATTGCTATTATACCTGTTATAATTACAATAATATTAATAATTACTACTACTACTACTACTACTACTACTACTACTACTACTACTACTACTACTACTAAACCTACAAATAGAGAAACATAAACACAAGCTATATGTAAGTTTCATTCAGAAGATTTTCCAAAAGGAACCTCCAAGTTGGGAACAGTAGCTACAGATTGTCTTTAGGATCAGATTCAGTCCACGTAACCTTAGGGTGGGGAGTCCTGGGCCACAGTTGATAGTATCCTTCACACTTTTCCAAGTTTCTATTAGTCATTTGTATCTATCATTTATTATTGCAGGATAATTTTTCCACTGCATTCATATGCCTTTATTTATTCAGCCATCTTCAAGTAAGTTGGGCATACCATATGGCTTTTCCATCTTTTGGGTTTTGCCAACAATACTATGAATATTTGATTATGTAATAGCTCTTTCAGCCTCCTTAAGGTTTAAACCCAGGAGAATGATCTCTAGGTCAAAGAAAAGGGGAGAGGAGGGAATAGGGATTGGATGTGATTTTTCATTGGTATGAATTCTTCCCAAGGATGGATTTTCTCTGTCAGTGCAGGTTGGCATCGTCTCTAAAACTTACAGATAGCCTTAGAAGAGTTTCAGTCAAAGACAAGGACAATTTTGTAATTCTTCTTGCATACTTCCAAGTTGCGTTTTCAGAATGCTTTAAAGAATTCATAGCTCTGCCAGAAGAAAATTAGTATGCCTCTTTTCCCACAACCCCTCCAATGCTGAATTTTTTCAGCTTTGCCAGAAGAAACACAGAAGGGTCACAGAAGAAACTTGAATCCACCTCAAAAGTAACAAGATGAGCTTTTCCCCATGAAAACATCTATTGGAACCAATGTCTTCTACATCAGGCCCAACCAGAGCCTCCCGTCATCACACATGTCTTCTGGGCATCATGTTCTTAGGATGCCTATGGCTGCTCACCTTCCCTGGGAATATTCTCTCATTGTTGCCTCCTGTCTGTTGTCTACTGTTCTCCTATGCACAGTTCCCTTGTGGAATCTCCTTTCTGTTTCCATCATTCTCAAACAAAACTAGTCCTTATGGGTCCATTGAAGACTCTGTAAAAGAGGGAGAGGGCTTTTTGGACCTTTTATAAGAGAAGAGCCTCAAGTCTTGGCATAGATCACAGCCAAATACGCTACTTTTGTCTTTAATAGAACAGATCTTGGCAACTGATACAAGACTGCTCTCTTTGCAACCAATAATCTCTGAAGAAAGAAGAATTCCCAAGTTGTCAGGAGAAAGGAGTTTGTGGTATCTCCAATAACATCTTGGGGAAATCTCAACCTTTGACCTTAGATAGTTCTTGTGACAGCCTTTCTACTCACTTCAGTCACCCATATGATTTCAGAAGGAATGCTGTACTTGCAATCAAAAGAACTGAATCAGGTTCAAATTCTGAACCTGACTAGCAGCAGCATCTCTAGCAGTTTACTCACCCTCTTTTAGTCTCACTTTCTTCATCTGTAAAGTGGGGGAAGTGATATGTGCTGGGAGGAAATTGTTCTCTGAACTTTAAGTGTGAGTAACAGCAATGGTCATGACAGCACTGGTACAAATACTTCCTGTCAGAGATCTACTGTGTGACGGCTGGAAGATGAGGTGCTTATTAGAGCCATGACCATCACAGAAGCCACGGGGGGTCAATTGAGTTTCAGCTGGCTAGAGACTATCACAGCCTACTTGAGGTTATCAGTGCTGGTAGCTGAGGAATAATACAAATCTGATAAGGAAAACGTAGAATTCACTAATATATATTCTCACCTGAAGAAAAGACAAAAGGAATTTGGTTAAGTTCTGAGGGGGAAGGATCAAGGTGTCCTATCTAAGAAGATAGCTGAGGGACCCAAGTAAATGCTAGAATCTACCTGTATGACTGTGAGAAAGTTCCTTGACTCTCTGGGTTCCTTGTCTACAAAATGCTTGGATAGAGACACTGCTTGACTTGGATTCCCAAGAGTCCAAATCCCAGCTCTGACACTAAATTACTTGTGTGACTATGGACAAGTCTAGTAATCTTCACTGGCCTTAGTTTCCTTATCTGTAAAATGGAAGTGTTAGACAAGATGTTCTCTAAATTTCCTTCCAGCTTGAAATCTATGATGTCCTGAGTAGATTTTCTCTGAGGTACTAATTCTAAAATCTTATAATACTGTGATTTATTTCAAAGAGACTCAAAAGTGTGAAACTGAAAAGAAGTAAACAACTAAAAAGCCTTTGGGTTTTAGGCTCTTTTTCACAATCCATGCTTACAATGTGGTAGTTAATGTAATTGATGTGGGGCTACATTAAGAGAGACAGAGTGTCCAGCCCATTAGAGGTGATAAATCATGACTCCTGCTGCCCTTTTCTTTTCCCTGTTTTTTTTTTTTATGGTTTGAATATCTAGAGTATTGAATTGAGTTCTGGTCATGACATTTATGTATTATCAGTGACCCTTGGAGTCCCTTCTCACAAGGGACTACTCCCTGGATTCATCAGAGTCGCTTACAAGCTTGATCTCAATGACAGAATCCAGGTTTTAAGATTTTTCTTATTCTTCCTCCTTTCTGAAAGAGGAGAAAAATCTCAGTAAATCTTGGATATGGTTCAAATCCTGGGCCTCCCTAAAAGTTATTAAGAGAGTCCCTTCTCAGATTGATTTTAAATATAAGATCAAGTAGTAAATAGCACCACAAAAGAAATGCTTAAACCATAAATGACTGTCTAAGAACACAAACACAAATACTTAAAATCAAACATCACACCTATTAGAACCTCCAGGAAGGTAAAGACAACTTTGTGGGACTGCTTAAAAATTACTTATCTAACCCGGATTTTTATTGTCTGGATCAACTCATAAGACCAGGTCTACTGAGAATTTGGATGTGGTTCTTTAGTTTTTTGGGGTTCAGGATTATCCCATCAGTGGTCATCTCCTCTAAGAAGTAGAGTTTACAAGAATTCCTTCTCACTGGGCAACCACTTTGAATTCAGAAATTCAAGAACCCAGGAACTCACAAACTCATGAGGTTACCATCAGGAGTGGAACCATCCATTTCTCAGGATCTCTATTTGGTGACATGGGCTCAGGGAAAGAAACAGAAGAAACTGTCAAGGCCTCAAGGTCCAGTCTTAATCATATCTCATCTAGACAAGTGTATGCTGTCACAGCTCACTTGAACTGTGGATTATCATTTCTACTGGGGAGGAAAGTACATTCTTGGCCTTGCTGGAATTCTAAGGTAGTACTGAAAGACTCTTATAGCAACACACTCAAAAACAAAGAAAGAAAAAGAGCTATTTGTCCCATTTGAGAGAGTACTCCTGTTTCAGGCACTAATCATTCTCCAGACAATCCCAGCTATGAGTACCAAAGGACTGTTCAGAAGCTGTGAAGTCATGTATGTTTTCTAGTAATGGACTAGCATACATGACCCCTAGAAAGGATGTAATTGTATTTCTGACTTCAGGGGTTGCACTTGCTAAATTTGGAAGAACAGTAATAAATAATTCCAGAAAATGCTAACCAGGGTGATAGGGAAACTGGAGACCATATCATGTGAACACTGGTTGAAAGAAATGGGCCTATTAAGTCTAGAGAAAAGAGGACTTGGGGTAGAACTGTGGCATAATCACTGTCTTTGAATATTTGAAGAGCTGTCATGTGGAAAGGGCATAAGACTTGTTCGGTTTGGTCTGGGAGGATAGACTTTGGACCAAAGCATGGACATTATGAGAAGGCAGAAGTCTATTTACATAAATGGGAAACTTCTTACTAAGGAAACTTTTTAACAGGTGAAACAATTCACCTTGGGAAGTAGTGAGTTCCCCCTCAATAGAGGTTTATTTAAATGCTCTAACAGATGACCAGTGAAGCTTGTATAATTAAAAACAACCAGTCAACAAGAATTTATTTAAGATATATTAAAATATATTTACTAAAGATATTAAACATATTTATTAAAGATATGCCAGATACTGTGCTTGGTTCTGGGAATACAGTTGTAGAAGTGAAACAGTGCCGGTACTCAAAGAGATTGTATTCTACTAGGAAGATGCGACATCTTCATAAAGAAATAACAGGATAGAAGCAAAATCAGGGCTGTACATTAACATCTAGAAGAAATTCTTTTCTTTTTGAGCAGTGAAGGTCTGATCCTGTTTGGATCATGGCACCTTAATGTTAGAAGTGACTTTTCTACTGCTTTTTAGCTTTTAAAGATGAAAAAACCAGCAACACCTTGAGCAGTTGAATGATGTGTTCACATAAGTAGTGAAGTGGGGCAGGGCTGGCACTTGGGTCACTTAACTTTCAGTTGAACATTCTTTGTACCACCCTGTTCAAAAGCTTGAAAAATGGATTTCAGAGAAGGGCAATCAAAAGCATGTGTCTACATACCCAGAAGATTGATTGAGGAACAGAATGTGTTTAGCCTAGAGAAGAGTTGGGGGAGACATGATGTTTCTTTTAAGCTATTTGAAGAGCCATCATGTGTAAAAGAAATTAGACTTGTCTTCTTGAATCTAGAGCACAGATCTAGGAGAAATGGATGGAAAAGTGCAAAGAGGGTAATTTAGGATTGATATCAGGTGAAACAAGCCCCTTTTGATAATTCTAACTGTTCCATAATGAAGTGAATTACTTCAGGCATAGCAGGTTTCTCCTTGTTAGAGTTATTCAAGCACAGGCCTGATGACCAATCAACCAGTCAACATTTATTAAATATCTCCTAGGTGCCAGGCACTATGTTAAGCAGTGTATCGCCAAAGCAACATTCACAGCTCTGGTGGTGACTATGAACATGCCAGCATATCTGGAGTCCATGAACTCCAGAATCACAATCTCATAACCTCACAAGCTCATTCATGGTAGAATGCATGAATTAAAGGTACAATTTGGTAATCATCTTCTCCTGAATAAGCAACAGTTGTGGTATTATCTTTCCCATGTACTATAATTTCTGGAGCCTTTGGAACGTTGTCTTGGCTTCTGTTTTACCCATACTTTAGCTCTCAATTTTATTGTATTAGTAGAAACCAGTCTTTCAGTTCCTCTCTTAGTTATTTCAGAAGGATGATAAGTTTTCATAAATGGTCTTATTTCACAAGAAATAATAATAATCACTTGAACTATCAATTTTACAAAACTGTATGGGTCCATCACCTAAATTTTGGAATGTTACAAAAATTTCTCCTTTATAATTAGAATCTATCACTCCAGTCAATACATGTATTCCTCAAGCTGCTAATATTAATCTGAGCTGAGGTTTGGCCAACTTCCTATTCTTCCTGAAAGTGCAAAAACTTGAATACAAGGTTTCAGCAGGATCTGTAGGGGCAGTTCTTACTTCTTTATTTTGTCTAGTATCAAGTCCCTTTTCTTGGCACATTCTTTATAGTTCATTATCTACCCCTGATCTCAATGGAACAGTAAACAATTTTCTCCTTGTCAGTTTATTCTGATTTTAATCCACTGGCTATTAACTCTTCTCTCTAGCAATTTTGTCTTTTCCCAGTCTCCTAAGTCACCTAACCGTGGAATCTTATCCAGCACCTCTGAAAGAAGATGCCCTATTTCTCCAATTATTAGCAACAAAATCAAGTGCTTGTAAGTAGGAGGAGCTGTCTTCACTATTATATTTCTATGGGAAACTACAAAGGGAGTATCATAGTATGCATTTGTATTTCCAATCATTATGACAGTTTTCATTACTCCTCCTTTAATTTTCTTATACAGTCCCTAAGTGAATACCAGGGTCTGTCTCCACTAGGCCACATAGAGTCAGTAGGGTACTGCCTACCGCACCCTTATGCAGCCAAAGCTAACACATGAGTTGTATTCTTACCTCCTTTCATATTGTAATCTCTAAAAGTTTTCTGTGCAAAAGGATTCTAATATCTATAAATTTCAGACAGTCCACAGGATTTATAGCTATTCTTCCAGCTCCATCATCACTGATTCTCACCATCCAAAATATTAACATTTCTCCCATCCTTTGGGTGAATTTACTCAAAATTTCTGTGAACTCTTGCTAAGTAAAATCCTCAATTATTTCCCTAAACACTGAGTAACCTCCTTGGTTCTCCTGTTTTCACCTCATTATTGGATGTGCTTCTGACTGGGAAACTTTTTCCTCTAAAATTATTTCATTTCCTTTGTCACTATGGCACCTAGGCTGAGTTTGTACAAAGGTCAGATATGCATTTCTTTTGTGAGCCTTCATCTTCTTCTGAGCTAAATGAAAAGTCTTTCCTTCCACCTGAGACTCCCTCAGACTGTTCTTGTACTATTTTCCATCTAAATTTTTCCTTAAGCAGCTCATCTCTGTTTCTACACATAATACAATAAGCCTTTAGTAAAATCCAGCCTCTCCTACTTACCTCTGCCAACTCCTTCCCTGGTCTCGTTGGTATTCCTTGCAAACACCTTTCCAAATTTCCAGGTTCCCTCTCTTGTAACCTCGCTTCCCAGTTTTAACCCAGTGCTTTTAGCCCATTCCCTTGCTAGTGAGGAATACAGTAAATCCTTCCATCCTGGGATAGTAATGTCTTCCTCTAAATCCTTTCTGCTTCCAAATGGAGATTTTATATCTTGAGATCCTGTTCATGACACCAAATGTGTAACCAAAGCAATGTTCACAGCTCTGGTGGTGACCATGAATATCCCAGCACAGTTTTCAATCACCAAGTATAAAAGACTCTCCATATAGAAGGCAGAAAAAAAAAAAACATTTATTTAAACACCAGAAAGCCAAATCTCAGAACCAGAAAGCAAAATCCATCATGGTGACCAAGAAATTAATAAACATGATCACAGTAGGGGGCAGTCAGAGCCTTCGCACTATCAACTGTTACAATGTGTCAGTTGACTTGTGTCAGTTGACTTGTGTCGGTTGCCTGCTTTCTGTCCCATCTGATCTGACCCCATTCACTCACTTCTTTCCAGCTCCACTCCACCCTTCCTGTTCTGCCTCTTCAGCAAGCTCCTCCTACTACATGTGACTTAGGCTTTCAGGTGATTTAACAGGTCATATGGACTTATTAATTAATGAGAAAGATCTTTCATTTAAATTGCTGTTACAAGCAGTGGTAATAGAAAAAAATGGGCAAAAGACAGTTTCGGTCTTCAAGGAACATACAGTCTGATAGACTGCTTGTCAGGTCCATCATGATGAGGATTCCATTATGTCATGAATAACTGTAGATGGCTGCTGTACTCCAGTCCTGAAATAACCTCTTAAAGTCCTGTGGTACCTAGAATCATAAAATCATAGACCTGGAAAAGAACTTGGAGGTCCTCTGATTCAACTAACTTGTCTTACATATGAAGAAATTGAGTCCCAGAGTGACTAGAATTCTGTGACCTAAATCTTTCCCAAGACTTGATTTTCTACTTTTGATTCTGACCTTGGTTCAAGATGTTTTATCGTGAATATGGCTCCCAGTGCAAAGTAAACTTTGATGTTTTTCTAAAATGCTAAATCTGGGTAAAATAAGATATGGGGGGTAGTATAGGTTCTTCATATGAGTATCTCTCTTTATGCCATATCTCTTCATCACAGGATCTGCCCTGAACCAGGTGCTCCAAATCTTACTCTGCAGGCTCCTAGTTACTGACAGTCTACTCTTTCTCAAGCCTGAAACCCATGATGCTGTCCTTTGTCCATCTTCATGCCATGATAGTCTTCCTGCAATGTTCCTCGTATTCCCTTTCTACCTTTAACTTGGGAAGTAATCATTAAGTCAATGCTATTAATTCTAGAAAAAAAATCAATTAATTGTACTATTGTGTCATTAACTAACTCTGTAACTTTCTAGACCAAAGCTTCCCTTTGCCATTATCTTTCCCTTTTCAGAAATTCTTAACCTTCTTTTATGTGACAGTCTAACCCCTTGGGAAGTATGGAGAAGCCTATAGACTCCTTCTCCAAATAATAGTTGAAGTAAATGACAAATTTCAATTAAAGGGCAGTGAATGTAAAGGTATATTTTCCCCCATTCAGGTTCGTGACCATTTGAGGACCCGCTGAAATCTATCCATAGATTTATGGATCCCAGATCAAGAATATTTGACTCACTTAAATATAAGCTTTTCTTCAAATATAAGATTTATATTTATAAATATACTTCATTATAGTTCAATGTTCTATTTAAATATGTCTTTTCTCTTAAAGGTAAATGAAGGCATGAACTATCTTGTTTTTGTATTTTCTTCCTCAACACTTAGCATAGTGCCTGGCATATAAAGGGTTTTTACAAAGAATTTTTCATTCTTTCATCTTTTGTTAAAAGTAATGACTTTCTAAGGAAATTGTGAACTGACTCAGAGGCAAAGAGTTTTGAAAAAAGTATCAGTCTTTGAAGCTTCATTCTCCTTTTTGAAGCGGAGGAGTGGGGCTCATAGTTGTAGGTTCAAAGGACATGGGTGGGGAGGGCAGTGATCAGTGATCTTTAGGGGTTGTGCCCATATTTGAATTGAGGGAGGAAGGTCATATAAGCTATGCATATGCCACATTCAGTCCTTTAAGAAAACAAACAGACATTGGGCCAACCCATCTTTTGTGAGTTTCATGGATCAATGTGGGGAAGAATACCAGAGTGAATGTCCAAGTAAATCTTTAGAAACTTTGGTGAGACTCCATTGTGGTTGTCTAGTCTTCCCTCCTGTTTCTCTGTATATATCTTGTGGTCCTATGTCACAGGGCCTGGGTCACTTCATCAGTGTTTATTGATTGATTGACTGTTTATTCCCTAGTTCTTGATATAGTATTGGGCATATATTAAGTGTTTTAAAAATGTTTTCTTTCCTTCACTCATTCCCTCATCTTTGTCCTTAATAGTCATGTCATATGTTGTTAAATGGTAATCTGGTTCAACTCATACTCAAAAAAGAATTCTCGCTGGTCATCTAGTCTATACATGATCACCTCCTATGAGCCCCTCTTTTTCTTTCCACCCCTCCCACAGTCACCCTCCTCCTGAAGCAGTCCCTGCGAGTTTTGGAGACTTCTATTTTTATAAAGCTCTTCCTACTATCAAACACACACACACACACACACACACACACACACACACACACGTCTCTTCATAATTTCTAATCTTTGCTTTTGGTTCTTTCTGTGGTGCCAATAGAGCAAGGCTAGCTGCTTCTCCAGGGGATAACCCTTCAAACACTTGAACAAAGCTCCTCATCAAGCTTTCTTTTCTCCAGACTAAACATTCCCAGTTCCTCCAATGGATCTGCATGTTCATTGCTGAAAAAGATTTATACTCTCTGGTTACACCATTCACACCTGCTCAGGCCCAGCTTGGTTTCTATCTTCTATGCAGATATGGTACAGACTGAAATAACAAAATACAATTATCACCCACTATAATGGGTTGTTACTGCCAGATTCCAGGCTCTTCGTGTTCATCAGCTCTGTGGGGTCCCACAAGGAAATGATTCTGAGAGAATAGATGGTGGAACAAGTAAGTTTTATTTCTATCATCTCCTGCTTCAATTACTGTGCCATAAATAGGTTCTATGTCACCACAGACTGGAGGTAAGAAAACATCCTGAGACCTGATACAGGAAGGCTGTGCCAATGTCACAAAACACTAGAATTTCATAGTCACATTATGCCATTCTACCTAATAACTTTTTTTCCATAAGCAATTCCCACCCCTACCATACACACACATGTGTTCTTCCTCACCCCTTAGCTTTTGTACACTCACAGGATAGTGGAGCTCTTACTTTGCCAGGGATGCCTGAGGGTTACATTCAGTTGTATATTTTGAGTAGAATTTAATATGATGAAATTATATGCACATATATTTAGAGAGAAAGAGACAGAGACACAGAGACAGAGACACTTAGGCCCAAAGAACAAATTATCTAAGTATTTATTTCCTAAGTGTGAGATTACAGAGAAAGGACTAGATTGCAGCTCAAATAGGGACAATTTTGAAAGCTTGAAGGATTGTGGGTTAATGTCACCAACATGATGTGGCAGCCAACAAAGGTGTATGTAATCTTCTTGCATGTGCCAGGATATTTATGTGTTGTCTCCCTCATTCAGATGTAAGATCCTTGAGAACAGCAATCATGTCTTTGCCTTTCTTTGTATCCTCAGTACTCAGCACAGTGAACAATGCAGAGTAAATATGTAATAAGTACTTTTGATTGATCTTAGACTCCAATCAGGAAAGCACAGAACTCAGGAATCAGATGGGGATGCTTTTGTTGTGCACTGTCCTGGTTAGACCAATTTGGGAAGCCTGGTTCCTCACTGTATACCACATTGGAGGAATGATATTGATAAGGCAATGTCCAAAGGGCTACTGGAATGGTGAAGGGTGTTGAGATCATACCATGTGCATTGACTAAAGGAATGAGATGCGCTATCTTGTCGGAAAGGGGGTTACATTTATTCTTTTTTGTGCAAGGGAGCAAAGGAGATAACAATAGGGGGAACTGGAAAGAGACAAATTTGATCATGCAGTAAGAAAACATTCTAACAACTACAGCTATGCTAAAGTGGAAAGGACTTCTTTGAAAAAAGGTGTTCTAGAAAATCGAGATGACAACTTTGGGGGCCATGTTTGGTTTGGGGGTAAGATATGACCTTCAGTCTCCAAGATTTTATTTTTCTGTGAAACGAAGAGTAGAACCTTTAGGGAACTTCTAAGATGATGATCATGGTGATGATGATGATGATGATGATGATGATGATGATGATGATGATGATGGTGATGAAGATGATGATGATGATGGTGATGGTGATGATGGTGATGGTGATGATGACAATGATAATGATGATGATATTTTATATAGTTTTTAAGACACTCTACAAATATTGACATTTTATATTCATAACAATTATGTAGGTAGGTGCTATTATTATTTCTATTTTACAAATGAGGAAACTAAGGCAGAGAAACTTTTAAATGTTAAATGACCTTTCCAGGATCACACACCTAGTAAATGTCTGAGGCCAGATTTAAACTCAGGTCTCCCTGGTGCCAGGTTCAGCCCTCTCCTTATTGAACTACTTCACTGTCTATCTACCTAAAGTGGAAATGCAATCACAAGTGATTTCAGGCTATCTAGAACAAGAGGCTTCTAAAAATATGAAATTGATGGTTCCTTTATTCTCAGACCATCTCTTTTTTGTTGTTGTTATTTCATTTATTTCATTTTAGTATTCTTTTTTTTAAAAACTGAATTCTAAATTCTCTCTTTTTCTCCCAAGTATACATGTGAAGTCATAGAAAACACATTTCCCTGTTACCCATTTAACAAAATAAAGAAATAAAAATAAAACCCAAGAAACTTAAAGTAAAAAAAGTAATATGCTTCAGTCTGCACTCAGAGTTCATTGGCTCTCTCTCTGGAGGGGAATTTTTCACCATGGGTCTTTTGAAATTGTCCTGAATCATTTTCTTGAGCAGAGCAGCTAAGTCTTTCATAGTTGATAATCACTACAATATTACTATTGCTGCATCCAATGTTCTCATTTCACTTTGCATCAGTTCATATAAGTCTTTGCATGTTATTTTTCTGAAAATATTGAAACAGGCCCTATCTTTACTATTATTCTGGTTGTCACCTTTCAAGAGTAATGGCAGCTAGAGAGTGCCTAGAGATAGAAGGCTACCTAGAGGCTGTAACGTATGAGGATTTGTTAAAGTAATTGAGAATGTTGAACCTGTAGTAGAAACTTTAAGGGTAGAATGTTGCAGAGCCATGGATTTGGGAGCAGTTAGAAATCCATGCAATGGGCCATTGGTACCGCAACCATTTCTTAAAAACAAAACAAAAAGCACCAACTCTTCAGGAAGCCAGCTCCTTCATATTGGCTCAATGCAGAATTATTAATAGCTATCTTCGTTCGGGTCTGTTTTATCGCTCTCCACTTCCTACCAAAGCTTGCTCCTAGCAAAGGTCCTCTATGGGTAAAAGTCATTTTCTTCCTAGCCTTATCAGTGGATTTTTTCAGGAGTAAGAACTCAAAATGTGTCTGAGACAAGGTAAACTCTGTCAGTAGTTCTTTATAGTTTATTAATGGCCTTGGGTTACCCTTGGATGAAAGTTACAATAATCTCATTGAGTTCCATAATGAATTCCATTGGTGGATTAAAGTTTCCCTGAATTTAGAAAAAAACAGAGTCTCTTCTGAGTCTTTCTCTTCTGACAATCTTTTTCCCAGTAGGAGGAATATGGTCACAAATAGTATAACAAAGAGCTATTCTATGGATTCAGAGGACCTGGGTTCAGATATCACTTCTGATACTTAGTACCCATGCAATCTTGAACAAACTACGTTTCTTCATCAAAAAACATTAAGCTAAGCTAGATGGCTTTTGATTCTCTTCCAATTCTAGGTTTATGACTTTATGATCCTAAGGCACACTTTAACCTTTCTGAGCCTCAGTGTTGTTATCATAAAATAAGGGAGTTGGCCTAGGTGGCCTCTGAGGTCCCTTCTGTCTCTAGACCACTGATCTCATGAGTCATTGAAACAGAAGACAAATTTCAAGTGGGAATCCTACCATTTTCCCAAATCACCTGCTGTGTGAAGGAAATACTCTATAATAAAGCTGAGAATTCTATAGAAATGCAAAGTATTCTCCTGTTGCAAAGGCCCCTTCAGTACTTTCCAGCTGAAACCATCTTGTTGGCACTGCCTCTTACAGCCTTTGATTTCTTTTGCCCCTTGCCAAACCCTGCTATAAAACCTTAGAAATTAACTCTTCCCTCTTCCCCATCCACAGTTCCATCAACAAAAATGAATCCCAGAAGTCTCTCTGCTCAGGGTTGGCCAGGGCCAAGGGAATAGGGGGGGGTGCCAGGTGCCAGATGCTACCAAGTCCACATTGCAGGCAGTGATTGGATTTGTAAACAAGTTTTCACAACGGCACCCAGCTGGCATGATTTCCAGGGAGAGATTTAGTAAGGCAGGGAGAGTATGAACTGGAAACAATGATTGCCTTACCTCTCAGGAGGACAAAGAGAAAATGGCACTAGGACTCATGAGTGAAGAACCTTTCCAACTAGGAAAGAAAAAAAGAGACACAGTGGATTGTCCTCGCAACAGCAATGACAACAGTAGTTACCCAACCTGCTTCACCTTTAGTTGGGGGTATATCTGCACAACATACAAACATCTGGGGAAGATGAAAACGACAGCATCAGAACCAAGCATTAGAAAGTTGGAAAGCCCTTCCAGTCTGTGAAGGCATCCATCTGTACTAGAACTGGATTTCTTAATGTGATCAGTTGGAGATGTCTATGGACTCTCTCTCAGGCTACTGAGAAATGCACAGTGCACAAAATTGGGAAGGAAATCTAATATGTTGAAAAGCAATGATCAAAATAAAATGAAAGCTCGCAGGATCCAAACCTAAGAACCATTATGCCAGAACAGGGGTAAGGAACCTGAGGCCTTCAGGCCACATATAGCTTTCTAGAGTCTTACGTGCAGCCTTTTGACTGATTCCAAATTTTACACTGTTTTGTAAAATTCAGATTCCGTCAAAAGGCTATACTTAAGGCTGCTTCTTCACAGATTAAGCTTTGGATCTGTAATCAGGAACATCTGAACTCAAAATCTGCCTCAGACATTTATGGGCTCTGAGACTTTTGAGAAGTCACTTAACCTCTTACTTTAGCACGATGTAAAAGTGGGATAATAACAGGACCTACCTTACAGGATTGTTATGAGGATCAAGTGGGATGATGCCTGTAAAGTGCTTTGCAAAACAAAGTATCTTAACAAATGTTAGCTGTTATTATTACCCTCTGAAACTTCTCTTTTCTAGGGTAAATTTCAACTAATCTTTATTGGTATGAGGTCAAACCTGATCACCATTCAAACTGCCTACTTTGGTACACTCTCTGGTGTATACTTGGTGTCTGTCTGAAAATGAAGCAAGCAGAATGTACGCAGTCTTCCAGACGTGATCTAAAGATGTCCGAGTATAGTGAGACAACCACTCCCCCAGTCCTGGAAGCTATAGGACTTTTTATGCTGATTTATAGATGAAATTAGCTTTCTTTTCTATTATATCAACTTTTGACTCATTAAGATTGCAGTCTACTAAAACACTCAGATCTTTTTTTTTTAAAGCTAAACAACTATGTCACATGCTTCCACTATCTTGTACTTGTGAAGTTGTTTTTGACCATGAGTATGAGACTTCACATTTATCTCTGTTCAATTAGCTGTATCAATATTCTAGCCTGCTGGCATGTTCTTGAATTCTGACTATATTCCATTTGACTTAGCCAGTCTTTCTGCTTGGTGTCAGCAACAATTTGATAAGTCTATATTCAGTGTTTTATCCAAATCATTGATGAAAAAAATTAACAAGAAAAGCAATTCTCTAGATCACTCTTTAATACTACTATAGCAGTTCTACAGGCCAGAAATAGAACTGTCAGGTTCCTAACAGTTGAGTTACCATGTAATTCTGTCTACAAGAAGGCAAGTGGTCAGATGCAAGGTAAGGAATAGAGCCATCCATTCATATATTTCCAATGTACTTACTTCTCTTGTTGTATGGACAAGGACTGGTTGAACATTTCATTAAGGTGTTGATTAATTAATTAATTAATTAATGTTCATTAAAGTTGAAATTGCCCAAGGATAGGAACCTTGCCTCCTATGAATAATGCCTGGCAATAAGGTTCAGTATTGAGTAAAGGCTCGAAATATGTTTCTCTTCTCTTTCTTTCTTTTTTAAACAGATGAGCTCTGAAGGCATAATAAAATAATAGTTAGAAACTAAATAATGCTTTAAGCATTACAAACCTGCTTCTAGATACAGCCCCTCATCTGGGGTCACTCTACTAACTCATACTAGAATAAGAATGAGTATTGCTCCCCTCAAGGTTTTAGGGTTACCCTGAGAGGATGAGGTTTCTAGCACTATCATTTACAAGCCCCCATTTGATATGCTTCTCAATATTAATCAGTCAGTTGACATCAATTTGCTTTTATAAAAGGATATTTGCTGAGAATCTGTAGCAAGAAAAGTTGTTACTAACTAATCCCCATATTTCCAGGAGTGCACTATTCCTTTGAACGCCCAAAGTTCCTGAGGGAAATGGCCTCAAAGTTAAAGTATAAAAGGAGTTAGATGCATACATAAAGAAACTCTCTGGCTGCCTCTGAACTCCTGGTCCTGCAAGTCTTTTGTCTATTCTGTGGGGGCCTCATGAGATAGAATATGAAAACAGCAGATTTTTCTATCACCTAAATGGGATGTGAGAAGAAACTCAAAGGCTTAAAAAGCAAGTTTAGGAACTGAAGCCAGTTATCATGAGGGGAATATTTAGGTTGCAAGAGTGATCCCTCTGTTGCTGCATGCTGTCTCATCACCCCTTCCCCATCTGAATCTGCCATCATTTTGCCATCCATCTTTAAAGATCAATAGGAGGAAATTTGGAGGATGGTAAATTGGGAAGAGTTTATGACTAAATCCAGTTTCAAATCGCCACCTCAAGAAGTACACCAGACAAAGTAATAATTAACAAAAAATGAGAAAAGAAGTGAAAAATTTAATTTTAATGACCAAGAAGAGATGTAGGAAGACACCTTCTTCCCTCATTTGCAGAGATGACAGTCTGTGGGTATAGAACTCTGCATATAAGATTGTAATTGGACAATAATTTTGCTTAGTTTTGATATTTTTTCTTTGTTGTAAGGATCTCTCTGAAGAGGAGAGATCTACTGGACAAAACATATAATGTAAAAACAACAAAACAACAAAAAATCCCCAGCAAAAATATTGAAAGAGTTAAGGAGACAGAGAGAGAGAGAGACAGAGAGAGAGACAGAGAGACAGAGACAGAGACAGAGACAGAGAGAGACAGACAGAGACAGAGAGAGAGAGAGGACATCTGGATGGGTAGATCTATGAAGGCTTCTGGAGGAGATGATCCTTTGGTAACATCTTGAAGGCTTCTTGAAATTTCACTGGAGGTAGGCAGGAAAATGGAATGAAAAAAGTCCAGGGATTGGATATGTCTGATTGCAGAGAGAACTCAGGGTGAACAACTGGAGGTAGAGTTTAAACCGAGATTGAGGTCACATTGTTAAAACCTTTGGCATCCCCTCCTCCCTCTTAGAATGTGCTCTTCACAACCTGCCTTCTCTCTTTCATCTTCTTTTCCCACTTTTTGTGTTTTTCTGCATTCTTTGACTTGTAACCAAGGGAACAACACAATGCTATCAGGGAAACCAAACAACCAAGTCAATGAACTCAAGTAACCTTAGGATTACACAGAAACAGAAACAATGGAGAGTCAAAGCCAGAATTAAAAGAGACCTTAGTGATCTGTGAAGACAACCTGCTTATTTAAAAGGGGTAAGAATGGATTCCTGAGAATGGAAGTCACTTGCTCCATATTATTGGGTTTTTGGCTGGTGCAGCTAATTGAGTTGGTATCATGAACCCAGCCTTGGACTCTTCCCATCTTTTCCAGCATCTGGAAGCCACTGGCAACAGATCTCTAGAATGAGAAAGAATGAAATAACTCCCTCCTTCTTAATGTGCATACATTGTACTCAGAGGCAGGTTGTGTTTTGAGGCTCTAGACAATTGAGGCTGTGGGACATTTTACACTAAGAACAATATTCATGTCTACAACTGTTCCACTGAACTACCAATGCCCTTATTAGACCACATTATGAATATATCTTCTGTTATGTGATGTTATACATTGTGTTATATTGTATGTTGTGTGGTATTATATTGTATTGCACATTATATTGTTATATTACATTATAACATATATATTCTATTGTTATATATCATATTACATCACATATCATATCAGGCTGTTCTATGCTATGTCATATATTGCATCATATAATATAATGTTATGTTATGCTATATTAATGTTATATAATATAATATTTTAAAAGGAAGGAAGAAAATATCATTTGTGGAGAACGGGGAATGGAGAAAGGTCTTCTGCAGAAGACAGGATTGAAATTACCCAGGAATTTGCTATACCAGTGAATTCATAAATCAGGCTGATTACTTGGTCAAGTAGCATTTATTAAGATCCTATGCAATGTTAAACCCCGAAGGTACAAAGAAAGTCAATGGACAGTCCTTGCTCTGAAGGAACTCACAGTCTCTTTTAGGATGATGAAGTTAATTGACTTAAACCTGATAATTAGTCAGATGTAGAAGTTGACTCCAAGTCAAGTCAGCTCTGAAGTACATAGCATGCTTGAACAATACCACAGGGACACTACCAGATCAAACAGAAACTTCGTGGGCCAACACTAAGTCCAATTTCTTTCCCATTTTGTAGGTGAGAAAAATATAGCCTGAGAGGGGAGGGAGGGAGGAGAGGTGACTTCTTCAATGTCATTCAGGTAGCAAGTGGAAGACTGTCGATATTGCCCACTCTTTGCTAGCCTGTGCTGCAAAGGCATAGGGTGGTTGGAGTTAACATACCTACAACATGCCTGGCACCACCAAAACGTCAATAAGTACTGATGAGGATGAACCCCCCCACCCTTTTTTGTGCTGCCTGAGACCTAGACTCTGTCTTACTGATATTCTTAATGCAGTCCTGCTGAAATGACCAAAAGCACAAACTTGTGGCCAAAATTAGTGCCTTGTTAGAAGTTTACTCATCTTGGTAATTAGGCTTATTGACTGGAAGATCTCTCCTATTACCATAATGACCTACCTATTAAAATTTTCAGAGTCCATTTCGACCCTTGAAACTCACAGAATATTATGAATGATGATGGGGCTTTTGACAGCTACATTAAGCTGAGAGCTGGCAAGTTTCTCATCTTGTAAATGGCCTGGCTTACCAGCCCATTCATCAAGGAAAGAGTGCAGTGGGAAAGGGGAGAAGGACTCTCTGATAATGGATAACTTCTGGGTTAGAAATGGATTTCTTGGAAGTCCATTCAAGGAATTTTCAGTATGGTCATGTTGTCACCAAGTATCTATCATTGGTCTTCCAAAGGGTAAGGAATTATATGCCCCATTTTTTGTGAGGGGTTAGTATAGAGAAATAAATGGAAGAGCAAAGGAGGATTTCAGGGAAGGAAAGAGAAAAATTGGAATGGGAAAGACTGAATTAATTGGTTAAAAGATGATGGGGTGTCAGGGAAGAGAGATGAAATGAGAAGTCATGAGAGGGTTATAAGAGAGAATGAGAATATGTTGTAACTCCTAGAAACTCTAACTTCCTTCCATTCTCAAATTTGTGTCACTGAGCAGGGAACAAGTTTTATTTGAACAGAGAGTAAGCCTTAGACTAATGGTCTGGGCTATCACCCTTAGTGCTAAGGGGCCCAGTGGGAACACTGGCATCATTTGATAACCCCTACTGCCACCATCAGAGACCTCTGAGATTGCTCCTTTCCTGATAAGCCCCTGGAAGGAAATAAAGTGTCTGGGATCCAAAGACACATGGCTGCTCGCCATTGGGAAAGCCCAATGCTGATAGTGCTGATAGGTGTAGATGAGTGCTCTATGTTCTTCTGTGTGAATCATCACTCCATTCCCTCTTCTTGACTACTATTATTATAAGTTTGTGTGTCTGTGTGTCTCTGTGTCTCTGTGTGTGTGTGTGTGTGCCCTGCTGCACTACCAGACTGGTTTGTCCAGTAATTCCCACCCCTGTATTTCCCCTGCAAGGCTAATAAACCATTGTGGTGGCCAATATTTCTAGGTGTCTCTCTTTCCTTGTGGGATCTGAACCCACTGGCAAATTCGGGCAGGTCAGTCATCTCCTACATAGTGTCCATGCTGATGTCCCCAGTTGCTTGTGCCCTTGCCTCAAAATCACTTTCTATTTACCTTATATCTACCTTTCCTACATACCTTACCTTATATTTATTTATCTATTTGCATGTTCTTAACACCTTTCCTCAGGAAAATATACACTACTTGAGGGTAGAATCATTTCATTTTTATCTTTTGATCTCCAGTGCCTAACATGGTTGCTAGCACCGTTAAGGCATGCTTGTTGAATTGTTTAAGACTTTACTTATTTAATTATTTAAATTGTTTAATGGTGAGCAATTTAATTTAAATATTTAAGTAATTTAATAATGAAATTAATCATTTAAAAGAGGTAAAGAAAAAGAAGAAATATCACCGATTAAAATCCTACCTATTGTTTCAGGTGCATTCCCAATACTACCTCTTCCTTCAAGTCTCTTTCATTTTTATTCAGGTAGTGAGCTCCTTATCTGTAGAGGTCTTCCAAAAGGCACTGGATGATCATTTGTCAGATGTGTTTTAGTGAGGATTCCTTTTATCTGTGAGTTCAACTAGAGGGTCTCTGAGGTCCCTTCCAGCCCTCAAAGTTGTTGATTCTGGCAGGTCCTCTCCAACTACCCCATCCCCAATGATTCCTCCTTCCTCTGACTGACTGCAATGTAACTTCTTTGGTCCTTGATGAACAACTAGGTTGGATATAAGAGAGACATTAAATTAGTCCCTGTCCATAAGGAGTTTACACTCTCTAATTTCAGCCTCTAGTTGGCATTAAAGGCAAGATTTATTTGAAGGAGGCTAAAAAATGGAGGTGTCCCTTAAAGGGTTGAAATAGCATTCTTTTGACCTTAGATATTTGAAAGTCATATTCATAGAAGTTTTTTTCCATCATTCTTGAAGAGGACCATTGATTTTAAGTGAAAGAGGGCTGCGCAAGGTCACCAACCTCACTTTCTCCTCCTGAACCATCTGGGTCCAATGGTCTGATATTCATCAGTATGGCTGGAGATGGCCTAGGATGCTTTATGAGACCCTGGCCGTTTCAGGCTATGGTCTTGTAGCATTCTCACTTTGAGTGAGATACACTCATTCAATGAGTAGACTTCTTTAAGTAGTTGCTCAAGGGATATTGCAGGTTGTGTTTGTCTTTACTTAGTGTTTGAAGGGACTTTAGAAGTATTGGAATGCTAAAGATAGAAGGGGTCTTAGAAGTCATTTGACCCACCTCCATCACTTTATAGGGATAGCCAGGTACTTCATTGGGTAGTACGTGAGATGGCATCAAGATGACTTGAGTTTGAATCCTTCCTCAAAATCTTGGGCAAAGCACAAAACAACTCTTTCAAGCTCAGTTTCCTCATCTCTAGAATGAGAAAATAAGAACACCTACCTCATAGGTTTATTGTGGGGAATAAATGAGCTAATGTTTGTAAAGATTTTTGCAAACCTTAAAGTACCATGAATACATTAACTAGCATGATTATACATGAGCCGACTAGGAACCACAGAGGGGAAGTGATTTGCCTGAAGCCACATGGCTGCTAGGGGAAAGAGCCAGGACACTAACCCATTTTTTCCAAATCCGGATATAACATTCCTTCCAGCATCTCATTTGGTTTATATTCATAACCATGAAAAGTGTCCTTTGTGCAACATCTTTACCATATCATCATCCAGCCTCTATCTGACTATGGCCAATGATGGAGAACTCATTGTGATGCAAGGAGCCCAATTCCAGGATTCAAAAGTATTCCTTCTTGTTCGCATCTTTTGTTGTATGGTGAGAAGCCTTAGCTATGTTGCCCACTTCCACTCTGTCTCTCTCTCCTATCTGTTCCTCTTCCACAATGGTGTTTTACTGTATCTATCTATCTATCTATCTATCTATCTATCTATCTATCTATCTATCTGTCTGTGTGTCTGTCTGTCTGTCTATCTATCATCTATCTACCTACCTACCTATCATCTATAATCTATCTGTGTCTATCATCTATTTAGCATGTATTTATCTATGTAGCACCAATACAATATTCACATTACCTATGTCCTCCATGAATATATCCCTGTGCAGTTCTGCATTGTGGAATACAACAGACTCTCCACATGGAAGACAGAAGCAAAACATTTATTCAGACACCAGAAAGTGAGACAACACCACAGCAACAAAAATCTATACACAATAACTGTGCAGAGTACATCATTTCCAAGCCACCTCCCTGCTAGGTTTCCTACAAACCAGCTCCATAAACAAATCACAAGCAGGATCCCTTAAACAAATGAGCTTTTTGGCTCACACTAGTCAGCTGACTGCTTGCCCACATTCTTCCTAGCTCTGACTAGACTGATCAATCTTTTCTCAGCTCTGCTGCAGCTCTGCCTCTTCCTGTTCCACTCAATCAGCAAATTCTTCCCACCATGGGCTCCATGCGACTCAGGCTTCCATGTGACCTGATACCACCTAATGATAAAGAGATAGACAGGGATAAATGGATAGAATGTTCATCAGTTGCTTACTGACATTTATACAGAACTGCAATTTTAGTGTGGTAAATAAGAAGTTGGACCCTCTGCCAGGAATATCTTGGATTCATGACTTGCCTCTGATACATCCTGGCTCTGTGATCCTGAAGAAGTCAACCTCTCTCACTCCTCTGCTCAGTTCTTCAAGACTTGGGATTGGAGAGAGTGCTAAGCTCCTTTGGCAGAGTGACTTTTCTTATCCTGGAGTTCCCTGGATCAATGAAGTCATAGATTTACTCCTTATCTTTTTAAACTTGTAAAATGAAATGCCTACATTTATGTCCTTTGATATTTGCATTAAACCTGAGAGATATATGCTGCTCATTATTCCCATTTCACAGATGAGAACAAGGGAGCGCCTTCAGGATGGTTCATTTACATGATACAAAGGTATTATCCAGTGGCCACCGTAGTTTCTGTCACATAGTAGGTGCGTGACAAATATTTACAGAATTTTTTTTGCAACATAGTTAATATGAAAATGTTTTATGTGAATTCATATGTGTAATTAATATATTGCTTGCATTCTCAAGGAGTCAAAGAGAGGCAGGAGGTAGAGATTATGGAGTTTAAAATTTTTTTTAAGTTGAAAAATAAGTCACTAATTTAAAAATTAAAAGAGCTTTGTGTTTGTGGAATCATCACTACCACAGAACGGCAAGTGGCAGAAGAATTTGAACTCAGCTCACATGACTCAAATTCTTGCCTTTTTACCACTACAGTACCAGAAATTCTAAGAAGGTCAATTCATCCACACTTTATACCATTCCTTCCTTCTTCCTTGTCTCTCTATCTTCTGTGTCCTGAAATATTCTTTTTTTTAAACAATATCAAGAGGTTCCCAGTTCCTAGAGAAAAAGTTCCCCAAACTACTTCTTTAGCTCAAATCCTATCTGCATGACCCTACATAAGTCACTTGAACATTCTGATACTCAGTTTGCTAACAAATGAGGTTGATATTCATGTTACCTGTCTTGTGTGGTTAACGTCAAATGTACAAATCATCTGACATTTACTAATCTCCCACAACCGGCCAGGCACTGTGCTAATCACTGAGGATACAAAGAGAGACAAAAACATTCTTTGCCCTCAGGGAGCTCATTTTCTGTAGGGGAGAGAATATGCAATCAACAACGTATAAATAAGATACCAACAGTATAAATCAGAGCTAATTAATGAAAAGAAGGAGCTGACATTAAGGAAACCTAGGGAAAGGCTTATCAGAGGAGAAGGGATTTTAGTCGATACTTGAAGGAGGCCAGGGCTGCCGGGAGGCAGAGATGGGGAGAGAGAGAATTCTAGACCACTGAATTCAGAGTCGTTGCTTTTTCTCCTCAGAACTCAAATATGAGCCTCTCGTGAAAACTCTCAACTGGACTGTAAGAGTAGGGGAGAATGGTGGAACAAGACAAGAAAAGTAGCAAGGGGTCACGTTGGGAAGGGCTTTGAAGGTCAAACAGAGGATTTTATATTCGGTTCTGGAAGCATGGAGGAAAGGAGGGATTCTTTGTAAACTTTAAGAGATGATGAAAATAAAAGTCTTATTATTATTACTTTTTCTCTACACTCTGCCAAATATTTTGCATTGAAACGAATGTTGAGCTAACATTCAAGGGAACCCAGTTCAAATCTCCTATGTGCCATTTACAACCTGCATAACGTTGGGTAAGTCTCTCAGTGTTGCTGAGCTCACTTTCCTCAACTATGTAATGGGAAAGTTAGATGAGACGACCCCTAGGATTTAGAGAATAAAACAGAGTGAATGGATATTCAAGCAAAGTAAGATGTGATTTGAGAAACTCCCCACCAAGCTGCCACTGAGTCCTGAATTGCATTATTAGAGGTTTATTATTATGGATTAAATATTGCCCTCCCTGACATCTTCTTTTCTATGCAAAACGTCCCGAAAGGGAGAATATATTCTTGGAACACTTTCAGTCCATACTATGGCACAGTTGAATTTATTGGTCTTCTTCAAGAAGGGAATCAGGGGAGTGACCAGAGCCTTGGGCCCCGGGGGGAGGGTCCATTGATGATGACAAGGAAAGACTGGTGCAGGGCCAGTGCTCTAGGCACCAATTATTCTCATGCCAGTTCCCTACCAAGGCAAAGTTCCAGAAGGTTATGTAGAGGTGTGATAGCTCTAACTGCCACCTGTGGGAAATGCATGGATGGCGGTCATATGTGGGGAGAAAGGAGGTACAGAACATTCTTAATATTGTAAATATTTATTATTATTGTAAATAAGTTATTTTGCCTATTATAAAAACCCAACTAACCACAAAGGATAGGTGAAAAAAGACTGCATCCAGAAAAAGAGAACTCATAAATAGAAATGTGCATATAATAATTTTATACATATATGTATGTATGTGTGTGTATGTGTGTGTGTGTACATTTATTTTTGTCCAATGGTAACTCTCTGGGGGGGAGAGAAAAAAAAGAAAATAAATATACCTGATAATTTGAAGGAACAGGAAGTTGTGCATAGTGGATAAAGTCATGTACAATCATCTACTATGTTATGGAAAGGCTTGTTTTATTCTATAAAATAAAAAAAAACAAAAAGAAGTACTTTCAGATCTCCAAAAAATCATAAAACAACTGATATTTAGATAGTCCTTTATTTATATCATCTCACTTTGATCCTTAGAACATCTCTGTGCTGTTATGATTTTACAGAAGGGAAAAATGTCTTTCAGAGGTAAATGACCAACCTGAGTCAAACAGTAACGATCTGAGAAAAGACTTAAACCCATGTCTTCTTACACCTAAGTTCAACAATCTATTCATTACACCATGCCAAAGTCATCATAAAGTTAGGATTGACAGTGACATCTGAGACAATCTAGCCCAATTAAGAAAGGGAGACCCAGGAAGTTTCAGTGACTTACGCAAGGTCACATTGGTAGTAATCCTCAGCAGTAGGATTTTAACTCAGGTCGTCTGAAGCCCAGAGCCATTGTAGTACCCATGGGTGAGTCAGCAAAGAGGGTGTCATACTCAACAGAACAGAGGACTGAAGTGGCTCTTTAGAAGTAGGACTGTAGGTATGTAGCTAGTCAATGTAGTGATTAGAGCACAGTATGATTAAAGTAAATATTTTAGACCCCTTCTCTGTGTGCTCTGGTTAGAACTGTGGACTGACATTTAACCCTGAAAACAATATGACCCTAAGCCTGCATAGAGACTGACTCCTAGCAGGGCTTTCTTTAGGTTTCTGGAGTAAGATTAAAGATATTTCTCAGGATATTTCTGGGGAGGTGTTGGATGGGGGCAGAGACAGAGGAAGGCAGCTTAGGTGTGAGAAGCCAAGTGAAGAAATCTTGGCCATAAAGGTCCAAAGTATGAGAGTAAAAGAGACCTTGAGGCTGAGTCTTGATGGGGGTAGGGATTGGTATACAAAGATCCCAGTGAGAGAGGGAGGGGCCATCTGATAGCTTCTCATTTTAGCTCATTTTTATTGCTAAACTCTTCACAATTCGATTTCAATCTACCTTTCTAGACAGCATATATTATTACCTTTCATGACTTATAGGTTTTGGCCAATTGGTTTTCTTGATTTTCTTCATATACATTCCCTCATCTCCCATCTCTGTCCCTTTTCACTGGTTGTGTGTCCCATGACTGGAATGTGATCTCTCCTCACCTCCATGTCTGAGAATCCCATGTTGGCTTCAAAGCTCACATTAAACATCATCTTCTATATAAAGTCTTTCTGATTCTTTCCTTTCTACTTGCTTCTGATTTCCACCCTCCCCACTCTAACACCATGTCTTTATTTTGCATGTTTTCTCCATACACGTGCCTCCTCTCCCTGCAGTTTGAATGTAAATTTCTGGAGGATGGAGGGGAGGGGCTATTTCACTTTTGTTGCCATATCTCTAGCCTCCAGCACAAAGTAGATAGTTACAAATGCTTATTGATTGATTGTTAAGGAAGCTCATGCTTTCTACATGATGAAGCAGTAGACATGCTGTGAGCCCCCTTGAAAGGTTATTGCCGGGGGGCGGAGCCAAGATGGCGGAGTGAAAGCAACGACTCACCTAAGCTCCTGGACAAACTCCTCTGGATATCTCTGAAAGGAGAATCTGACCAGACTTTGGAGGTGTAGAATCCAGTGGGTGACAGACTTTGACAGATTCGGAGCCCAGGTTGGACTGGAAGGTCCATGGGAAGGATCTGTTCTGCGGGGGTAAGCCCCCAGCGCACAGTGCAGCAGGGCGGAAGGGACCTGAGAAGCCCGAGAGTGGCGGGCGAAACCAGCGGAGCAGGAGACAGACCAAACCGAGCCGGTGAGAGCCTCTGAGCGCCAGATATCAGCGCAGCAGCCCTTGAAACCTTCAGCCTGAAGACTAAACTTCGGTCCCTCCACAACCTCCTGAGTGGTCCCCTTCCTCCTGGATACATCATCCACACAGCTGCCAAAAGGACATTTTTAAAGCACGGTTCTGACCCAGGAATCTCTCCTGCCCATGCAGCCTGCCTACTGCCCCTCACGTAAAGTCTTCTGTTGGGCATTTTCAGCCCCTCATGACCGGGCTCCAGCCTGCTCTCACTCTCCTCCCCCCTTACCCATTTTACATGGCAGACAAACTGCCTACGTGTATTCCCCATACAGCCTCCTAACTCCATGCCTTTGACCTGCAAAGTACTCCCTTCCTTAGCTTTACCTGGGAGGTAAAGTTCTGCTACTTCCTTCCAGGCTCATCTTAAGTGCCATGGCCATCAGCCACAAGACATTTCATCCTCATCCCCCTTGGCCTTAGTTATGTCTCCCTCCCCCAAGCATCTTGGGCTTAAATGTCTAAAATGTCTTTTCACCGGGAGAATATAAGCTCCTTGAAGGCAGGGGTGGTCTGCCTTTTGTATCAGCAATATCTAGCACACTGCTTGGCACAGAGTAGCATTCAATAAACAGTGAGTTAATCTGGGAACCAATTTCAACCTGGCAAAGTTATTCCCAAACTCACAACCTCTTCTGGCCCCTCCTCACCTCCAGGAAGATGCAGGCAGGGGCATGCTTGGGTCTGACACAAATGTAGACTTCTCAGTGCTCCAGCAACAGGGTCTATGGGATCAGATCCATACCAAGTGCCACTCTCCCCCTGCTCACCAGCAGGGATACTGGAGTTCATCAGAGTGGTTTTCCAAGTAACAGGGACTGGCCTACACTGAGTCACCCTTACTCTCTCACCTATTCCCTGCCTCATGGCCAAAAGCACAGCATTGCATTGGTGGGATGACTAACTTGGGTTAGGACTGTAGTCCTTGGCTGTGAATCAGAGTAAATCTAAGCCACCCTCTAGAAAACAGAACCTGTGATCTTGTCCTCATTAGCAGCATGATTTTAACTGAGCAGGATGTAGAATGCCAAAGCTGGGAGAGGCTTTGGGGAACTTTATTTTATAAGAAATGTCAGGCAACCATTCTAGAGAGCAATTTGGAACTCTGCCCAAAAGCCTATAAAACCATGCATACCCTTTGACCAAGAGATACCACTGCTAGGTCTGTATCCCAAAGAGATCAAAGAAAAAGGACCTATATGTACACAAATACTGACAGCAGCTCTTTTTGTGGTGGCAGAGAATTAGAAATGGAGGGGATGCCCATCAATTGGAGAGTGCCTGAACAAGTTGTTGTATATGATTGAGATGGAATACTGTTGTTCTATAAGAAATGATGAGCAGGTGTTTACAGAAAAACCTGGAAAGGTTTATATGAACTCAGACAAAGTGAAATGATCAAAATCAAAACACTGTATACAGTAAGCAATATTGTGTGATGATCACTTGTAAATGACTTAGCTATTTTCAGCAATACAAAGATCCAAGACAATTCAGAAGGACTTATGACGAAAAATGCTGTCCACTTCCAGAGACAGAACTGATGGAGTCTGAATACAGATCGAAGCATACTTTTTCTTTAATTTATTTATCTTGGGTGTTTTTTTAATCTGTGTTTTCTTTCACAACATGACTTATGTGGAAATGTGTTTTGCATAACTACGCATGTATAACCTATGTCAAATTGCTTGCCTTCTAACAGGGAATGGGGAGAGAATTTGGAATTTAAAATTTTTTTAAAAGAATGCTAAAATTGTTTTTATATGTAATTGGGAAAAATAAAAAATTTAATTTTAAAAAAAAAAAAAGAAAGGTTATTGCCCATGGAAAAACCTCTGATAAATTTGCCTTATGCACAGCTCTGTTAAAAAGCTTAAAATCACTTCCCCAAGGTCATACAGCTAATAGGACTGAAATCTAGGTCCCAAGAATCTAGAACTTTTTGCCTTTCTACAAGGACAAGGAAAATACCTTAGACTTAGACTAGAAGGATTTCCATCGCCATTAAGTCAGATATACCAGAATGAAGATCACTTAACCTGGAGTCAGGAAGACCTGAGTTTATCTTTCCTCCGATGTTGACTAGGGGATCCTAGTTAAATCACTTAACCTCTGTCTATCTTGTTTTTCAAATGGGAGTGACAACAGCTGATGACCCCTAGGACTGTTGTGAAAATTAAAGTACAGACACAAGCAATCACACACAAGGACTTCTTTATATTCGTGCACATGCATATCAACACGGTGTTCCCAAAGTCTTAGTTCAGTTTTAAGCTTCGACAACCTCAAAAATATAAATGCTGCAGAGGTATCAAAACATTTGAAGGCTAATTACCTCAAATTCAGCAAAACACTGTCTTTTCCTATACATTTCTCTAGCTGATTTTTTAATTTTGTAAAAAAATAATTATCAGATGTTGAGCTTCTCCACTGATACACATGTGAGAGTTTTGACATGACTCCCAAGAAAAATTCTAATGGTGATAGATCAGATGACTGAGATAACAAACAAAAGAGGACCCCTTCCAGCAATGAGACAGTCTGTTTATTGTGGTACACTTGGATAGATAGAGAGATATAGATATGGCAATAGATATAGATATGGATATGGATACAGACATAGTTGTCATTCAACCTTTGGGTGATGTCTTGACTTTTGAGGGAACTGTAGCAAAGCTACACAAAGTTGTTAGCCTTATTCTTTGATTCAGAATCATCAAAGTTGATGGCCCAGGATAGAGTGGATGACCTTGGTGTCTTCAGTGTGTGACTAAGTGCTCCACAGCATCCCACAGAGCTTGCTTCAGCCACCTTCATAGTCATTGGAACAAATTGTTCTCACCTGTCTATTCTGTCAAGGATATATTTTTACGTGCTTCACAATATTGTATATTGCTTTGGAAACTTTAATGTGTCTGAAAATGTTAGCTTCTGTCAAACTCCTTAGATAGTTAGATGGTGTAGCAGATAGGGCATTGGGCTTGGAATCAAGAAGACTCATCTTCCTGAGTTCAAATCCAGCCTCAGACACATAGCAGCTGTGTGACTCTGGGCAAGTCCTTTTAACCCTATTTGCCCCAATTCCTCATCTGTAAAATGAGCTGGAAAAGAAAATGGCAAACCACTCCAGTATCTTTGTCAAGAGAAGTCCAAAATCGAGTCACAAAACTTTGAACAGCATCAAATTCCTTGGCTTTTTTGTCTACATTGGAAATACCACATGGGTTGTCAAGGACCACTTTTTTGGTCCCAAAGAAACAATATGGTTTTCTTCTTGCTTTACCTATAATGGAACCTGCTTTATGTGTCATCAAATACCATTAGAAAGATCTGGTATTTTTTACCAGTCCTTCTGGTATTCCCATCCCACTTTTCCATTGAGAGGCAGTTAGCAGTTGTTGTTTGACTGTGTGTATCACCAGGACTGATTTCAACACTTGGAGTCATAGCTATGGAACCCAAATGTATTTTCACTTCATCTTGACTGCTCTGAGGTTCATTGCCTTATCTGCTTTAGTAGCTTCAGATTAGAACTTCATTCTTCAAAAATTACTAACAGGCTGCCTTGGTCTGATATTAATCTTCCCAGAACAGACTGCAACGAAAGGTGATGTGTTATAATGGATTTGGAGAAAGAAGAGAGGTTCAAATCTTATTTTTGCCAAAGGCAACCTGGATGATCTTAAGCAAATTGCTTCCCCTCTCTTGGCCTCAGTTTCCTCAGCTGTAGAAAGGGAGTTATACCAGATGATTTATGAGGTCCTTTTTTAACATTAGATCTATGATCCAGTTACTAGAAAAATCTTATTTTTATACACTGACTGTCCCCTTTCCAGACATTCCTGGCTCTTCCATCTTCCATTAATTTATCTCTCCTAGAAGCCACTAGAGACCAAAGAAATACTTTGTACAGCAAACCCTTTCCTGGCCCCCCCATTTCCCTGGAGTAGATTAGGTGTAGTTAAATTTAGAGCTGAGAAAAACCTTAATGAATATCTAGTCATAGAATTAAGGTGTCAAGAAACATGCATTTATTCATAGCTCTGTCATTAATTCCTGGGTGTGACCTTGACCTTAGACAAGTACTTTTCTTTCTTTAAGTCTTAACATAGGTTACAGTCAGAGAACTTGAATTTTAATTGCAAAATCATAGATCTAAAGGGGAACCTCAAAGGCCATATTGCATTAACCACTCCCACCCCTATCCTACAGGCAAGGAAGTTGCTACTGGGTTGGTGAATTGACTTGATCAAGGTCATATAGAAACTAAATGGCAGAGCCAGGATTTTGAACCAAAATTTTCTGGCATCAAATTATCTTCAAGTTGCAGTTCAAAGCTACATTTTGGTGCCATTTTCAACAGTGGCTCAGAAAAAAAAAATAGCACTATTCTAATGATTGTAAGGGTCCCTTTCCTCTAATCTCTATCACTGGAATCACTAGTTGAGAGCTCAGCAAACATATTGGAAGTAGTATCAAGCAAGGATATTTAGGCTTCATTCGGGGTAGATATTCTGGAATTAGGAAACTGACAAGTACTAACTTTGTACTAACAAGCTGTGTGCTCCTGGACAAGTCACTTTATTTCCTTGAAAAACTATGAACACACAGTTAGTTGGGAACTCAGCTGTCACCTAATTTAACTTGTACTTGAACCAGACTCCTATTTATGACATCCTCTGGAAATGATCAGAAATCCTCAGCCAGAATACCTCAAATAATGTGGAGTTCATAGTCTCTTAAAGCAGACTTTCCCATTATCAGTCATCTCAATTGGTTAGGAATTTTGTCTTTATCTAGAGCTAAAATCTGTCTTCCTGCTATGTCATAGGATCAGAGGAGCATGGATTCAGAGCTGGAAGAGGTCTCATCATCCATCTAGAATTCATCTAGAAACCTTTTCTCCACACAAATGAGAAAACAGAGACCCCGGAAGTTTATGCATTTATTTAAGATCATGAAGGTTGTAGCAATCAGAGCTAGAATTTGAATGTAGCTCCTCTGACTTTAGAGCCAGTACTCCTTTCTATTATATCCTTTAGGTATGGGTTTACCCTCTAGATCTAAGTCTCTTGGATTCAACTCTCTTATTTATAAAGAAAAGAGATACTCATACATGTTTTCTATCCTTATAGGATTTTTTTTTACAAGGGAAGTCAAATAAAAACATTCAGCTAAGGCAGATTTCAGAAATCCTTTAATCAGCCATCAGACAGGTGAATCAGACCCAGATCATGAAGAGCTTTGAGTGTCAACCTAAGGAGTTTGAAATTTTTACTGTGAAGGATGGGGAGCTGTTGGAGTTTTTGAACAGGGTGATGCTATGATGAAAGCATCTTTGCTCGCAGTTATAATATTGTGATTGAGAAAAATAAAACTAAATACTTTTAAAAAATTAAAACAATTTTGACAATTAAATTTAAAAAATTAGATCAGCAATACACTTAAGGATAGACAGCTTGGAAAAAGATCCACTCAGTTCACTGGAGGCTTTCCTCTAGGTTTAGAAAATATTTCATGACTATCAGTTCAATATATGGGCTTTCATCTCTTATCTCTCACTCTTAAAACATTAATAGCCTACCCATTTTTATGGTTTTAAACGTCCTTGGAATTGCCTTCTATACCACTTTTTGTAAGAGGTAAGAATGGCCCTATCCCATGTGCACAACCTCTATCTTTCTATATCATTTATTAACAAATTGGAGTATATCCAATATCTGTAACGACTTCCTTGCTTGAAACAATCCTAAATGATATTTGTAGAATGTGGAGTGTTAAATCACACCCTCCCAGTTCCAGTGATATACTGGACCACAAAAGGATGAGAGTACCAAAAGACCTTGAAGTTATTCTGTATAGTATGTGGTTAAAGGAACTAGGGATATCTGTCCTGGAGAATGTGAATCCTGGAAGTGAATGACCGGCTGTCATTGTAACTCCAATTAAGTATGTGAAAGTATTTCATGGGAAAATATTCAGTTTTATCCCGTTAGATCCCAGATATTAGGACTAGGAGCTAAAGATGGAAGTTGTAAGGAGATAGATTCCATTTTGTAAGAAAAGCAAAACCTTCTGACAAAAGGAAAACAGACTATTTCTGAAGGTGGTGCTGGGTTCTTTCTTACTAGGGATTTCTAGTAAAAGGAATTCCTACACAGGTCTGGCTTGGAACAGATGTCCCCTGAGCTTCCTTCAACTCTGAGATGTTTGTGATTCTGATTAAAAAGCTATAATCTCCTCAGTAATGCCCTCAAGAGAGAACCATAGACTGGACACACAGCTGAACTGCTCTGGGCCAGCAGCTCAGTTGATTTTGTTTTGCCAAGGTTACATATTAAGCAACATCCCTACCGGTCTGCAGTAATTCATAGCCAGCATGAGGGTAGGATGACTGCTATTCATTTCTGCAGCTTCACTTATATACTTAGAGTATGTCAATGGCCGGCCAAGGTCAATGGCTGTTCTACTTTTGGGAATGTGATGAAGAAAAGGGGGGGAAACAGTGACTACACCAGACTGTGGCATCACAAGAGTAATTGATTGACACTGTTAGAGGAGAAATCAGATTTTTAATTAGATTAGCTGCCAGCCCCATTTTCTGGTCTGTGGTTACCATTAACTGGTTGACTGATGTAATTCACATTTTGTCTTTTGAATCTAGAGTTTGAAGCACATTTAGAGGACATCTAGTCTAATTCTTTGATTTTACAGAGGTGGAAATGAGGCTCAGAGAAGCTAAAAAGTCTTGTCCAAGGTCCCCTGATGAGTAATAATTAAAGGAAGCTTAGAAAGCAGTTGTTCTTGACTTCAATTTCAGTAGCACTTCACATTGCCTCTCTGGGTTTCACCTTCTTCATTACGAAAATGAGAAGGTTGAACTAGGACTGGCTAATCTCTAGTGTCCCTTTCAGCTCTATGCTTCAATGAGCTTGTGACTCTGCAGTGCCCAAGTAAAGAATTCTGAGATGCTGCTCACTCTTCATTTGGACCTGGTCAAAGGGTGATTAGTGAGGCTGTTTCCAGTTTGTGAGTATTTACTTAAGTTAATGAGATCTGTGCTTTGCACTTAGAGAGATGCACACAGAGTGTACATGCGTGTATGAAAATGCAAGTGATTATCTTGGGCAAATGAGATGTAAGCATCCAGGGGAAGTGGACTGTTTTCTTTCTCTCACTTGTGCATGTTAATGATCAAAATCAGATTTGTAAATGGTCTGGAATTTTCTTCCAAGGTTAATAATATAATTTTGTAAGCACTGAAACAGCCTGGCTTGCATTAGAACACTGGAAGATTGCCAGGAACCCTGGACCAGCTCAGAGGTCTGTGATTTAAGACCCTATAGGTGCAATATTGGGGAACTTTTAATTTCACATTGGATACTAGATCTTTGTCCTGGCTGCTTCTGGGAACTGTTTGTTTACTGATGGGAACTCTCAGATTTAGGACCAGCACAGAAACATCGTGGACTTCCTGAGATTCTTAGACTTTACTTGGTTTATAGCCGTCTCCACAATCTCTCCAAACAACTCTGAAGGGCAGTGGGTCTTTGAGCAGAACAGTGTCATGACTGATGAATTCCATAGGACTGTGTTTTGTGTGCATAAAGATAGCATCTCTGAGAGACAGTGTGGTACCAAAGGAGGAGGAGCACTGGATATGGAAAAAGTGATACTTAGGTTTGAATACTACCTCCTGAATTATGGTCTCATGCTGTGACCTTGGATAAGTCATTTAACATTCAATGACACTGGTTCTTCATTTGTAAAATAGGGAGAATAATTCCTATAATATAAACCTCAAAGGTTTATCTTGACTTTCAAATGAGATCATGAATGGTAAGTAATTTATGCACCTGAAAATGTTCTCTCTCTCTCTCTCTCTCTCTCTCTCTCTCTCTCTCTCTCTCTCTCTCTCTCTCCCATTATTATTTCTGGATCCAGTATCATTACATGTAGGAGTAAGGAAGAAACAAGAGTAATATACTATTATGCCTTACTTTGATGGAGCGTTACGCACATGTATTATGGATGGGTTATAAACATAACATCAATACAATATTGTATCATACATCCAACAAACACTATAACTAATAATAATGTAAATGTTTACAAGGACTCAAGACCTACTGCCAGTTTAAATAGTTGGAATAAATATTTACAAATTAGGAAATGCAGTTCTTGTTTACAATTCTATGATCTAATGTTAAAGTGGTCTTGCGCTGATGTTATTTCTAAGGTCAAGCATTTTATATACGTTATTGAATTTGAGCCTCACATTATCCCCCGTAAAGTAAATAGGGGAGATTTGGTTTATCTCCATTTTCAATAATCATTATTGACACCTGTTAGTAAGTAGGAATATGTTTGAATTTATATTAGTTTTAGAAAAGATTTCTAAATTTTGTGTGGGACATTTGAATCAAGGTAGTAGAGTAGGAAGACTGCTGTATCAGTCATGAATACATGAGATACATACATGAATACATCAGATACTTACTAGCTGTGTGACCCCAAGTAAGTTGCTTAACTTGCTTGGCCTTAATTTCCCTATCTGTAAAATAAGGATAATAAGTGCCTACTTCACAGGATTGTTGTGAGGATCAAATGGAATTTTATACACACAGATGCATATTTGAAAGTCTGAAGGAGTTACATAAATGTCATCATTATCTTTATAATAATCACCATCATCTTTAGAATCATATTTAGAACCTCAGGATTGCAATATTATTATTATTATTTATCCCTTGTAGCTTCAAGATTCTAAGCAAACAAGTATCCTGAAATACAATATGTGTTGTATGAATAATATACCAAGAACTATTTATACTTGCAAAATTCTTTTTAGTTAAAAATATCTTTCAGGAACATTAGTTTCTCATTGAATCCCCTCCATGAAAAAGCTGTGATTATCTCCAAAGTTATGTAATTCAACAAGTATGGTTCTAGGAGTAGGAGCACAATGGGAACTCAGTAAAGTTTCAATGAAATGAATTAAATAACATTATGTGCAAGCAAATTATGCTTTGACAGAATCACAGAAATTTAGAGTGCGATGGAGTAGGGATCGCATTGACCATGCATTATAATCCATACTTGAAAATGATCCTCATTAGCTAACCATTAGAAAGACTTTATTAAGTGCCTATTATGTTCCAGACATTATTCTAGTCATGAGAGATACAAATATAAAAATGAAATGAAATCTGTTCTCAAGGAGCTTATGGTATATTGAGTAAGACAGCAGGAATGCATAAGTATATAAAAATATATACGAGATAAATAAAAAATCATTTTAATGGGAGCTCTTATAGCTAAGGGAAATTCATTTAGTGGTCTTCCAATCTCTACTTAAAGACATCTGTAAAGGTGAAACTACTACCTCCCAAGACATCTCTTTACACTGACTGGTAGTACAAAATTTGAGCATGTTTTTCCTTAAATCAAATCTCATTTGATCACTTGGCAGTTTCCATTCATTGCTCCTCCTTCTGCCTGCTGAGCCAAGGAAGGCCAGCTAAATCCCACTTGCATATGCTAACTTTTGAGTACTTGAAGATAGCTATTATGTTTCCCATGGATAGTCTCTTATGTAGGCAAACATTAAGTTCCTTCAATCAGTCCTTACCCAACAGGGATTTTTCACCATTTGGGCTGTTGTTGGCCATCCTGTTTACTTTCCTACTCTCTCATTGTCCTTTCTAAACTATGATACTTATAATTGAGCACAATACTCCAGATATAGTCTGAGGAGGCCAGAAGATAGCTGGACTGTCACTTCCTCATTCCTGGTAGCCACACCTTTCATAATTCAGACCAAGATTATATAAGATTTTTGCCTTATTCAGGCAATATAATTAGCAAATAATCAAATCTATTAATGTCTTTTAAATGAATGAGTTGTTAAAATTTATCTGATCATTCAATCCCATCAAAATGCTTGGCTTTGGCACAGGATTCATAGCTGTGGGAATATACATTTGCATGAGGCATTCAACTATGTCTGGCCCCCAACCACTTTCTAAGGTCAGCAGTGACAGGAAGGTATTACAAATGAGAAGAGGAAACAAAGAAAGAAACCATGACATTTAGCATAATGAACCAAACCAGGGAGCCAGTATTAAAGGGGAGAGTGGGTGGTGCTATAACTGAAAGGAGATAAAAGTAAAAGTAGAATGAGTCTTGGAAGAAGAAAGATCAAACAGAAAAAAACTTTTTTTTCTAACCAATGAAAGAAAACTGGAAGCCATTTGTTAAAGGGACTCAAGGAAAAAGCAGATGAGAAGGAAAGTTAAGGGAGAGAGTTATTCTGAATATTCACAGCTAAAGTAGGGGACTATCTTGCAGGAGCTCAAATCACAAAAATTTTTAAGGAAATGTGGAGCCAAATTGGATTTCATGACTCTCCAGACAGACCACATGACTTTCCAGCTCAATGTCTTTGCTTGCTCCATTCCTTGTGCCATCTGCACAATCTCAGGATGTTGATTTTTTTTCTCATCTTTATCCATCATAGCTCAGCTCAAAGGCTCCTTCCTCCAGGAAGGTGCTTATGATCTCTCCACCTTCTGTGAAAGGGAAATAGAAACACTGTGGTGGTGTGTACAGTGGTGTGGTGGAAAGTATGCTGTATTTGGGATCAGTGGACTTATGTATGAAACCTGGCTTATTATTGGTTACCTGTGAAGTCTTGGGTGATTCTTTTTTCTGTGGACTTATCTGTAAAATAAAGGATTTGCCTTGGGTGATCTCTGAGGTCCTTTACATTCTCTTTTTAAAAATTCATTTGTTTTCAGTTTTCTACAATCACTTCCATAAGTCTTAGATTTTCTACCTCTCCCTCCCCTTCCCTGAGATGGTGTACGATCTTATATGGGTTCTACACATACATTCTTAGTCATTTTGCATAGAAGAATTAAAATGAATGGGAGAAACCATGAGAAAAACTAAACCAAAACACAACATCACATAACACAAGAGAAAATAGTCTATTTCATTCTGCATTCAGATTCCATAGTTCTTTCTCAGGTTGTGAATGGCATTTTGCCTCAAGTCCTTTGGGAATATTTTAGGTCCTTGCATTATTGTGAAAGACTAAATGTATCAAAAACAGTCCTCATACACTGTGGCTGTTACTATGTACAATGTTCTCCTGGTTCTGCTCCTTTCACTCAGCTTCAGTTCATATAAGTCCTTCCATGCCTCTCTGAAGTCCTCCTGTTTATCATTTCTTATAGCACAATAGTATTCCATTACATTCATGTAACACGACTTGTTCAACCATTACCCAGTTGATAGGCATCCCCTCAATTTCCAGTTCTTGGCCACCACAAAGAGAGCTGCTATAAATGTTTTTGTACATGTGGGACCTTTTCCCATTTTTATCATCTCTTTGGCATACAGTCTTAGAAGTGATATTGCTGGGTCAAAAAGTATGCACATTTTGTAGCCCTTAAGTGTAATTATCTCACAGTATTTTTTTGTTTGTATTTGCCTTCTGTATGATTGCTGACATGTTTTTCCCATTTGATTCAGATACTTGGACCATGATTTTTCTCTGTCCTTAGATAGTGTAATGGTAATTTAAGATTAATGGTGTGTGTGTGTGTGTGTGTGTGTGTGTGTGTGTGTGTGTGAGTTAAAGATCTTCCCCACCCATTAATAGGCTTCAGTACCTTTTGTTAATTTCTACTGAGGCTCTGGGTCAGAGGATCCTGCCCTCCAGCTCTGAAAAGTGTACAAATAATCTGAGATGAGGTTTTACTTTGGGGTTCTTCTTTGAAAGTATTTCTTTGGCCAGATGAGACTCTGGGCAGCTGCTAGGGAGTCCCCTGGCTTTGAAAACCCAGATGTTAGTGTTTCTCTGTCTGGTAACTATGTACATATGTAATGGTCAGACAGTTGGAGCTGTCTGTTGACCTGTGATGTTTGTATTGCTTATGGTCAGACAGTTCTTTATTTCTCTGTATTCTCTCTAAAGTTCAGGGTGCTGGCTTTTTCCCCTGAACTAAGTGAATGATATATGTGCTTGATTAAAGTAGATTGTTGACCTCTCAAAAGTTGTTTTCCTTTTTAGAAAAGCAGATCTGCTGTTACAAATTGTAAACTACTTGAAGACAGGAAATGTTTCTCATTTCTCATTGTATCAAATCTAGCACCTAGCTCAGTGTATTGGATTTAATAATTATTTATTGATTCATGTTAAGAGACTGAGGAGGCTGAACCAAAACTGTATGCATGGATCAGCTTGGAGGTCCTCCAGATGGTGGATGTGGAGGGCTGATGAAAAAATCTCTGCCCTCCAAATAGTCTAGCAGTGTTTGTAATCCATTATTTAAAATCTTTTTTAAAATGTACATGATAATAGAAACCAAAGAAACCATGGGTGCTATATAGTCCAAACTCCTCATTTTATGAACAAGGAAAAGAAAGCCTAAGGGGGAGTGAGTTGCCCAAAGATATATATCACTAGCAAATAATAGAGCCAGGCCTCTAAAATCATAGAGTTTAGAGTAGAAAAGGCACTAGGGATCACCTAGTTCATGCTTATTCCATTTTGCAGGTGAGAAAACTGAAGCCAAAAGACATTAAGTTCTTCATACCTCACCCTATGGTTCTCTAAGCAGCAGAGTTTTAATAAGAACACAAGTCTTCTGTTTCTGAATCCAATATTCTTTCCACTCTATTCTAATGTCCCTTAGGAGTCCAACACCAAATATTTATGAAGAAGGGGCAATATATTAATTCTGACTATAACCCATTGAGCACATTATACTAGAGTAGTTTAGCTAGAAAATAGCTGTGACTTCACAGAACAGAATATACTCCCTGAGAGGATAGGATGCAGGACAAGGAAACTTAGGGCAATAGATAATAACTTATATTTATATAACAAAGCAGACATCAAATGTCTGCAAAGCCACAAGTACTACTGAACACAATTTCAACTGGTAAATCATGAGAATGACCCCGAGCAAGGGGCAGTGAGATAGCAGAAAATGGTTTTGGGAGGGTAAGAGGAAAAAAAAAAAGAGTGGAACTATCCATTGTGCTGAACCAATCAAATTGAGTACATTGCTATGTAAGAGACAGTTTTACTATGAAACAGGAGCAAAGGCTTTTTTTTAAAACCTGCTATTATTGTTAGTTTTTCAGGGATATGGCTCAGTCTCCCATAAAAAACTTGTTGATTTTCTTGAAAATCTTCTCAGCCTAATAACAGTATTTGGAATTTACATAGATCATAGAAGGATGAATAAAGTTTGACACATTATTTCATTTTAGCCTGTGACATAGGTTCTTTGAGTAATATATTACAATTTTTAGATGAGTAAACTGGGCTAAAATATGACCTGAACATTGTTACAGAGCTAGTACCTGTCAGATATGGAATGACAACAGTAGCAGCAGCAAAAGCAGCAGAAGCAACAACAAATAGTATATTTCATTTGAAGATATGCTCAGTATTATGTACATATATAGATGTATACAAATGTGTATACATATACATATATACATACACATATATATGCACACACACATACAGCTTGATTTGGTAGTCACAGTAACCTATGAGGTAAATACTATTATCATTCCAAGTTTTCAGATAAAGAAATTGAGGCACAGAGAAAGTGAATGATTTATTTAGTGTCACATAACTGAAATAGGATTCAAGACCCCAACTTCAAACCCTAAGCAATGGTTTTCTCTTCCTTCTTCTGCATGCTGAGCATTTTTTCTCTGTAGTTACATTTGGGGTGTTTAAATTATAGGCATGCCCTGTTGGACTTACGAAAGAAAGGAATCCTTCCCCATCATATGTGGCAGTTGATCTCACCTCTGTAATTTAATAAGCTTTGTATGTCCCATTCCTTATCAGGAACTCATTTAGGGGATGGATACTCTGCTCTCTGCATGCTTATGGGAAAACAAGATACTTTTCCCTTCAGGCACCCACAATTCTGTTTGTTTATTTGTTGCTGTTGTTGTCAATGATGATATTTTTATCTCTTTGAAATGCGAGGATGAATTGGGATCTGGTATTTTAATAATTAAATCATCAATATATCAGCTACTTAAAATGCAAACTGGGCTGTGGTACTGTCTTGCATTAGCTTCTTGACTGTGTCTCAAGTTTCTGAGTCCTGATGTCATCCATTAATACTGAAAGCAAACCTGGGAACTGACATCGATTGCCATGATGAGGATCGCATGTCCTGTGACAGATAGTAACCCAAGATGAACTTTACTTGGAAATAGAATAAACCCTTAACATTAGGAATAAAGAGGGAAAAGGAAAATTAGAGACATTTTTGGAAGCATTATCACCTGGCTCAATGAAACATGTTTTGCAAAGTTATTCTGGTAAAGACAGAGGGATAAGGAGCTAACACATGAAAGTATCTGTGTTGACATGCTGTTATTGGGTTTTCCCACTTAGTCACATCTTCTGACTAATTTAATGTTCCCAAGAATAGACTGAAAACCAAGACTTGGTCTTCCCTACACTTCCTCCACTACTCAGTGTCTGTGAATTGGCCATCAATGTTGCCTGGAAAAGTTTCACATGTTTGATTATGGAAAAATTGAAGAATGAAGAGGAAGACTGCCCTCATAGTCAATCCCTTGTCAGTCCTCAGAATTAATCTTCTGTGGCCTGCCTCCTATTTCATGCCCTCTCTACTTCCTCTGTCCCTGAAACAAAGCAATTCTACCAGACTTATGAGCTGGAGCCCCAGCATACTTCCAGTTGCAAAAAAAGGAGTGGGTGCTGTCTCCAAGCAAATAGCTCACTCCCAATTTGGCTGGAAATCAATTTCAATTGCCTCTGAAATGACTGAACACAAAATCAAGGTTTTATTCCTGCCTTAGTCATGCAATGCTCCTTTCAATCTCCTGGGCATACTTAAGCTGAGAGGAATTGTGAAATGAATGTAAGAACTGGGGCTGAGGTGGAGAATTCTCACAAGCTATTTAGTTTTCCTCATAGGATACAGAGCTTAACAGGAGCTCATTTGTTTTGCCATTTGTGAGCCTGCAGACTGCATCCTTAACCCCAGCTAGATATTGACAGACTAATCCTAAATGAACCTTGAAACCTGGCTCTGCCTAGAGGCTAATGTCTAATTCAAGATGACCAATGATCCTCAACCCCATTCAATTAATGACTCTCTAATCTGGGGCAGGGCAGGGGGGAAGGAAAGAGCAAAACAGTACAAGCATTTATACAACACCTGCTACATGCCAGGTACTACACTAAAGACTTTAAAAAATTACCTCATCTGATTTTCAGACCAACCCTGCATGATAGGTGCTGTTATTTATCTTATTTTATAGTTGAGGAAACTGAGACAAACAGTGATTAAGTAACTTTTCCCAAGTCGCACAGCTAGTAAATGTCTAAGGCTGATTTTGAACTCAGGTTTCATTGACTCCTGGCCCAGTGTTCTACAGCACCTGCCTCAATTCTGTTTGTCAATTGATTCCCAAAGACAAATATCTACCATCAGACATGAAGGAGATAAGTCAGAAAAGGAACAGTGGCTCAGGGTATCCTATCTCCACTACTAGGAGAATGTCAGAATAAATAGGTTGATTTTGGTGAACCAGCGGTAACATTGTTTTATATAAAGGAGAATATATTATGTACCAACAGTCATACCAAGCTACCCATTACAAGTATTATGATCAATTTGAGCCCAATCATGAAAAGAAGTGCTGTTCCCTGCTGTTCACTTGATCTGAACCACAATAATAGCTAGAATTCGTATAATACTTCAAGGTTTACAAGGCACATTATAAATATTCCTCATTCTATCATAGCAACAACCCTTGGAGGTAGTTGCTACTATTTTCTCCATTTCATAAATAAAGAGAATAAGGCATAGATAGGTTAAATTACTTACCCAAAGTCACACAGTCAGTAAGTGTCAGAGATCTGAACTAAGATCTTGACTTCAGGTCTGATCAATGGATCTTGCCACAGAGCTGCCTATGATAGTGGTTTCCTCAAAATACTGACGCCCTGCCCAGGACCACAGACAACTGAGTTTGAGAGTTGGAAAGGGCTTCAGAAACCCTCTAGGGCCAACACAGAGGGGTAATGAACCCCTGCTAGAAAATATTTGGCAAGTTTCTATCCAGCTTTTTTTTTAACTCTTCCAATAAGAGGTGTTGTAGTGATAGGCCTGGCTCAGGTTTAGGATTAGAATGAAACAAGAAACTTAGAGATGGCCTAAAAGTTAACAAAAGGAAGTTTAAATAACTATCATAGGGAAAGTTTCCTCTGTAAGCATGCAGGATGCATTTGGTTGGGTGCAGCTACTCTGCCTCTATGTTTTCCATGGTAATTTAACAGTGCACTGTCTTCTGCAAGTAAGTCCTAAAGAACCTGCCTCAGAGGTCTAAGTTTTTGCTCCCTAGAGTAATCAAGGATGGCTTTTATTACCTTTGAGAGGAAAAATCAGTGTGGTCCAGATGACAGGGATATTAGCAAATATTACCTTTGTCACGAGAGGAACCTCACCATCGGCTGAGGAAGTTCATTCTACTTTGGGCTAAGTTTTCCGTGACATCAATCCCAAATTGTCCTTTTTATCACTTCCCCTCATTGAGTCTGTTTCTGCTCCCCAGGGCCAAGCAGAGCATACCCAATTCTTTACTTAAATGAAAGTCTGAATGACATGAATTAATGAAGTTGGTTGATAGCTATATAAACCAACAAACACATGAGCAAAGCTATAATATGACAAAAGTTGCTTCTATATAAGGTTATATGGATGCTGTGTCTTTATGGTGAAAGCTAGTGAATGAGTCAACGAGTATTTAAATGAGTAGATAATTCAAGTTGAATACAATGGTTTTGCCTTCATTGGTCAACTGGTTTTCTCAGATATCTTACCCCACTGAAATCCCAAAATTATAGTTTTCCCCAATGACAACCTCTACCTAAGCAATAGCTTCAGTCAATTTCTTTTACCTTGTTATAATATCAAGAGTCAGAAGGAGGGGCAGGGGTTGAATGTAGGGTACATGAATGAATATTGCTTCTCATGTCACTTTTTTATCCTTCTACATCAATGTTCCTTAATGCAAATTGTACTAAATTATGGTAAAATATCTAATGCTATTCAGAACAACAATAAAATGCATATGATGTGTGTTTATTTATATAATCAAAGCTTAGTCTATGGTGGCAGAGCCTTCAGAATCTCATGGTCTTCTTCTCCCTATCATGGTTGTCATCCAGAATTTTGGAGAGAGGGAATGAGGGAGAAGAAAAGATAGAATTATCTGATGATGAATGAGTTTGTACACTCATAGAGTCATTGAATCATGCCAATATTGTCATTCTCACTCTAAATTCAATGAAATGATATAAATAATTTGCACCTAAATGGAAGAATGGTGGCCCAGTTTCTCCTCCATAGGCAAATACGAAAATTAGCAGAGTGCATTCTCAAATCACAAACCGAAAGGACACGAGAAATAAGATTCCATGAGATACTCAATTGTTTCACCTTTCAGAGAATGAGTGGAATGTAAACTGGAAGACCAATATGAAGATAAGTACAGCTAATGTAACAACATCTGCTTTAGGGGATAAAGTAAATAAATACATATAGCACTTAATAAGACTCTCAAAATAAATTTGATATATTGACATATATCCATATATATGTATATTTATAAATATGTATATACATATATACATAACATACATATATGTGTACACACATCAGGAGGTATTTTCATATCCCTTAGTAGTGTCAGTTTCCTAGTCTTGGGGTTAGGTTGGTTGTTGTTGCATCTACTATGTCTTCTGTCAACCAACCATTCTTTTTTTCCTTTTGCCAAAAAAGGAAGTCTCTCTAATGGACCTTGGCTTCTCCAAGGATCACCTGTCAATATCTGGTGATGTTGGCCAACTCATGTTCAAAAATGATGAGAAAGACCTTGAAATTATGGATGATTTCCCTTGTGTCCTAGACATACTGCAAGTGAGGAAGGAGGAATCAAGGGAACTAGACTTAATTTTTTTGTTGTGCCATTAGATAGCTTGGAATTCTAATAAAGGCCTATGAAAAAAATAGTGATTGCTACCCTTTAGAAAGACTGCTAGGAAAAATTCTGTTTTACACGGGAAAGTTTGCTTTCTTCAAAACAATGGAAATGTTTGTACTATTTGGTATAATAAATTATATGTTAATATTTTGCCTCTTCCCTCAGAACTTTCCAACTATCTACCCCCTACAGCTCTTGAAACTTGAATGATTCCACCTTGGAAACCTCCCTTATCTCATCTAATTTGTATATTTCCATTAATCTTCCAGCTTAGGATAACACCATTAATCTTGTGTAAGATGCTTGTTTATTTTTTTTCCCTTTAAAAGTGTAAAAATGTTTAGCCATGCACAGTTGGATAAGAAACTTCTCCCCAGTATCCCTTTCTGTCCTGAGGATCTCTCTCTCTCCTTGTGGCCATAAGTAAGGCTATGCTATGATTATGCTGGAAATTGCTGTGCCCAGGGCTACTTCTTCAACAGGGTGTCAAATAGGAACAAAATGGGAAATATTTGCCAGATATTTCCCTATGGAGAATTACTGCTTTTTTTATGAAAGTAGAAACACAACATTTAGACTCTAACATCTTAGTCGCCTATGTACTATACAAGGAAGTGATGGTGAAACATAAGAAAATGAAATCTAGAAGGGAAACAACATCTAATCAAGTCCACATAGATAAAATTCAGTCTGGACATAACACAACGTAAGATATTTGAAGATCAGTTTTTAAAACACGTTAAAGAGGGGAAAATTCCAACAGAATGGTGAAAAAATATGGATGGTAGCATTACTTTCCCAAAAGACAACTGAGTAGACTGACAACGCATCTTTATCCTCAAATTAATATGACTACTTTCTCATCTCTAAAATATTTATAATAACATTCAGTACATTATCTAGGACAGGTCTGCACAACTTATGGCCTGCCAAACGATTTCAGGAAGCCCATGAAAAATGTAGAAGAAAATATCCTCTGTATGTAGAGGAAATCCTTTGGCAGACCACAAACAGCCCATGAACTGCAGAATGGGCAGGTCTGGTCTAGGATATCCTTGATAAAGGTATGAGAAGCTTTTAGACACAATTTCCCACACCTGACCAATTTCGCAGTCAGGTGGTGGACTGAGTCAGGAGGTGGATAGAGAGCATACGATCCCTTTGCATTCCTCACCATTCACTTTCTTTTGAGGTTCAAACTTTACTTTGTCCCCTGGAAATAGCTATAGTTATCTTTCTGGAGAGAGAAGGGCAAAACAATTATAGATAGTATTATCATTAGAATAAATGAATTCTAGGTGTCACATTTTCAGAACAGCAATATTTATAAAGCTGAAGAGTATCCAGAGGAGACAGTGGAGAGACCTTAGTTCATATCATAGAACCTAAGTTCATATCCTGGAAATGAATGAATGAATGAAGGAGTGAGTGAGTGAATAAATGATTAAGTATTTATTAAACCCTTGCTATGCACAAAAACACTTGGAATACAATAGAAAAACAATACAGCTCCAGCTTCAAGGAGCTCACATTTTGATGGGAGAGACAAAACATATGGAAAGTTCCAGCTGCAAGTCAGATAGGAAGGTTGTGTGGTCCTTAAGGTGCAGGAGCAAAGTATATAGTAACACCTCTAATGTCATTTGCACTGATAAACATCGTATCGGTTCCTGATAAACCAGTGAGCAGGGCCAAGAACTTTGGTAATAAGAACTTTCATTTCTGGGTCTTCAGTAATGTGGCTATAACCCCTGCAGGAAGAGGAACCAGGCTGCGTCTCCACAGGGGCTGTTTTCCAGAATGAGAACTGAGGGCACTGGCCTAGAGGCATTGTTATTTCCAAAGGTCTGGGTTTCTGAGTCTTGGGCTGTTTCCATTATGGTCTGAAGGGAGCTCTCTGAGGGAAGGGACTGTCTTTTGCATCTTCTTATATTCTTGGAGTTTAGCACAGAGCTGGCATTTAATAAATGTTGTTTGATTCTTTTTAATGAGCATAGAAGCAATAGAATGTTAATTCTTAGAGGGCAGGGACAATTTTAATTAAACCACCAATTCAATAGCTATTAGGCATTTGCTACTTGCCAGTTGCTGCATTAGGTACTGGAAACACAGACAAAAATAAAACATCCTCTTGTCTTCACATAACTCATGCATTACTTGGAAAGTCTATGTATTTCCAGTGTGCTATTTCTTAGCGCACTGGGCTAGGTCTATAGTGGGTGTTTAATAATACATACTTTTTAAAAGATTCCTTGTGCTGAGTCTTCCAACTGTTGCTTTACCACCACTCCTTGATGAGAAGGTGACTTTTTTGTAGACCATCTACAGGCATGGGACTTGGCCATTGTGAGAAGTTCAGGCTGCCATTCTCAAGACCCAGGGTCCCCATGATCTCTTCTATTTCTAGTACAGAGGCTAAGCCTATATGATGCAACTTTGGCTTTTTGTTAGCCAGTGTCCCTAAAGCTGTATCACCTAGATTACAATCTATCCTTTAGATGCTGCAATACATATTGGACTGAATACTAGTCTGGCATCTAGAAAGACCTGGGTTAAAATCCTGCCTTATTGACTAGTTGTATTCCACTGGGCAAGTCATTCAATCTCAAATGATCAGAGATTATGGAACCATAGAATTAAAGCTGTAAGGAAACCGTTTTGCCCATGTGTTTTGCATGGCTTTGTATTTATCATTGGTATCAATTTGTTTGCCTTCTCAATGGGTGGGGAAGAGGAGATAATTTGAAACTCAAAATTTTAAAAAGTTAATGGTATAAACTATTTTTCTCAACCCCTACTTTTTGAGATAAAGGAATTGGAGCTAATGGTATTTAGTGGCTTATCCAACATCACATACATAATAAGCCAAGGTAGCCAAGGTAAGTAATAAGTGGCCAAGCTGGGATTTGAACCCAGGACCTCTGGGTCTAAATCCATTGATCCTTCTATCATATAATACCTGAGAAGATTGAAATGAATATTCCCTCTAGTGACTTACCACACTGTTTTCCTTGGTGATCTCCAGACAAAAAATGATAAGAATGGTGGGCAACAACTGCCCCTTCCTCACAAGGTCGCCATTACACTCAACTGCGTGCAAGTTAAAAGTCAGCTATCATTATGACACTGACTAGGTCATAAGGCCTAGGCCAAACCCAGGCCAATGTTGGGTTTTTGATGAGGGATGGGGGCAGCTGGGAATGGGGGCTCTGGGTGAAATGGATAGGAAGGGGGAAGAGATTTTCAAGGAACAATGCCAGGGGGAGGAAGGCAAAATCAAAGCAGTCTGGAAATGACAGATTGATTCCCTCTGAAGTGACTAATGTGATTAGCTTTTCTGGGCCTATGTAAGGAAGGGAGAGCAGCCGGGAGATAGCGTTTGATCTCTGGCTGGCCAGCTGGGGAATTAGAACAGCAGTGAGAGGCAGGCACTCAGATCTCTCTGCTCTGGGCAAGAAGCCCTGCTTTTGAAGTGGTTCTCATCCCCTGAGAAGGAAAGAAGGAAGTTTGTCCCTGATGTGGGACAAGCCTTGTCCTGAAAACCTATGCAGATGTCGACATCAGGGCTGGCCATTGACATAAAGCAGGGGCAAGGCTCAGCTTGTTTTCAAAGCCCCTCCCTGGGTCTTTCTTTACCCTCTCCTCTGCTCTACCTCCAGCACCATAACTAGCAATTCTGGCATCTGGGGCAAACAAACCAGTGTGTGTGTTTCAGTCTGTGTCTCTGTGAATGTGTGCATGTGTACGCGTGTGTGTGTGTGTGTGTGTGTGTGTGTGTGTGTGTGTGTGTGTGTGTGTGTACTTCAGATATTGGGAGAGAAGACCCTGTGAGGGTAGAAAAAGAGAGTCTGAAACCTTCCCATTCTCTCCATGGACTGATCAAGGGCTACCCACTGATGAGAGAGAGAGTGCCAGATTGAGGAGAAGGTTACCTGGGCATGGCCCCTGGTAGAGGAGGAAGCATACCATCTGGCATCTTCCTGTTTTAACTCATTGTTTTTTGCTAACTAGGTACTAAACTCAGCTTTTTTTTAAAGTGCTGTCAGCAACTGTTGAATTTTGGGCTCTTGTTTATGACTCTGTCTTGGTCTAGTTATAGCTCTTCCTGCACACACTTTCAGGGTAACCCTTAGTGCCCTCCTACTCCCACCAGCTGCTCAGAACCTCTAATGTGGCACCATATCTGAAAGAGAGAGGTACATGCACACTGGTTACAGAATCAAAGAACCTAAATGCAAATCTCACATCTGATACTACCAGTGTGAATCTAAGCAAATGAGCTAATTTTGCTAGATCTCAGTTTCCTTAATTGTAAAATGAGGGTCTTGGACAAGATAACTTCTGAGGTCTCTTCCAGATCTAAATTTCTACTTAGATTCTATCAAGAAGACTTACTGTCTTTTCCCTAATTCCCTCAGTGTCTCACTAGGTTACTGGCAATCTAATTCACGATATGGTGTTACTGCAGATAGTGTGATATACCAGAAAGAGTGTGATAGGAAAGTAGAGAACCTTGGTTCAGACCCCGTCTCTGCCACTCTAGGGAGCTAGGGTTAATGAGTCAGCTCCCCTGGGTGAGTCAAAGTTTCCTCATCTGTAAAATAAAGAAATTGGACTAACGGACTTCTTGAAATAGATGACCTTTATCCTCTCAGGGAACTAATTTTTACTTTTATAGGCTCCTTCTACAGCCATCATATCTTCTGTCTTTCACAATGGGACTTGCCAACATCTTAGCAGACTGGGAGGAGAGGTATTTGTAAATGGGAAGTTTTTGCCATGACCCTTAAAAAAGTCACCCATAGCCATTTGGTCTAACAGTGCAAAGGGCCAGTCTTTAAGCCAAGAAAAAGTCTCTTGGGGACATTGAGGGCAGGGAGCTTTGCTTTCATTGGTTTGGAGAGCTCCTGCTGTGAAAATTCCCTCTATCAGCACAAATCAGTAATGTGTCTATTCCTAGCATTCTGGGTAGTGACCTGAGTCACTGAGAGGTTAAAGAACTTATGCAGTCACCTAGTTATTGTGGGTTCAAGCCAGAACTTGGACCCAGGCCTTTCTGACTCCAAGGCCAGTCTTCTGCTGCTATGTTACACTACCACTCAAGAAAGAATTGCAACTTCAACATTCTTCATCTTCTCCCCTTAGCTTCTCTGAACATCTCCAAGTGATGTGAGTATTGAAAAAATATCCCCACCTATAAAACGGAGGTAGGGCCCAATAATGCAAACTGGTATCTAACCCATCAAAACCATTTCCATATATGACTTTGGAGAACAAGATGTCATCTTTTTATTTTCCCATCAAACAAGTTTGCCCTTTTTTTAAATCACTGTGACTCAGGCTGATATGAAAATGATTTGTCCCTGAGCTCACTCCATATGAGTGGGCGAGATAGGCCAAAGGAAGCCATGGTAGAAACCAGAGGCAGAATATGAGAATGAGTTGGGATTTTTGGTTGTTGTTCAGTCATTTCAGTCGTGTTCAACTCTTCGTGACTCCATTTGGTGTTTTCTTGGCAAAGATGCTAAGAGTGGTTTGTCATTTCCTTCTCCAGCTCATTTTACAGATGAAAGACCGAGGCGAACAGGATTAAGAGACTTGCCCCAGAGTCACACAGCTACTAAGTGTCTGAGGCCTGATTTGGACTCAGAAAGATGAGTCTTCATAACTCTAGACCTGGCAAATCTAGACCTCCACCGAGCCATCTAATTGTCCTCATGACAATTAGTGTTTGATATTAAAATAGCTTACAGAATCCCAGAATGCCACAGTTGAAAGGAAGCTCAAGGATTAGCTAGTCTATCCCTTAACTGACAGAAAAGCACCCCCCCCTTTCCAAACTGGTCACATGGCCTCCACTAGAAGACAACATCCAGTGATGAGAACCCACTACTTCATGGGGAAGGCCATTCTATTTTTTAAAAACAAATTTGAGGTTTAGGATATTTTTCTGTACATGCAATGCAAACCCACTTCTATCTACCTTCCTTCATTGCTACTGATTTTGCCCCATGCCCCACTCTGGAAAACACTACCTTGTTTAATCCATTTCTCTGAATCTCACCCTTATTTCAGGCACCCCCTCCACTAGGAAGTCTTCCTGATCCTACAGTTGTTAAAATTATCTTCCTCAACAAATTATACTGTACTGATTTAGCCATGTTTATGTTGATAAAATATGGCATAGTGGAAAGATTGAGAGATACAGAGACTTGGCTTGGAATTCTAGCTCCACTATTATGACTCGAGTGACATTAGAAAAGTCAAGTTAAAAAGCATTAAGTGCCTGCTATGGGCTAGGCATTGTGTTAAATGCTGAGGATACTATAGGCAAAATAGAGTGACTTCCTAATAGCTCCAATAGAAAAAATGAAGTCCTTCAAAGTTATTCTTATCCTACGGCTTTCTGGTCTTTCTTGTTCAGTTTCAGTTACGTCCAACTCTCAGTGGCCTCATTTGGAGTTTTCTCTGCAAAGATACTTGGAGTGGTTTGGCATTTCCTCCTCCAGCTCACTTTTCAGATGAGAAAACTGAGACAAATAGGTGAAATGACTTAACCAGGGTCACACAGCTAGTAATTGTCTGAGGCTGGATTTGAACTCTCAAAGATGAGTCTTCTCGACTCTAGCCTTGGCACTCTATCCACTGTGCCACCTAGCTGCCCTATTTCTATCTTTCTAATCTTATATTCTACACCCCTCTACATATTCTATGATGCAAGTCATACTGGCTTAGTTTGCTATTTCATTCCTTGCCTGTGTTCTGGTTGCTTCCCATGCCTGGAAAGCTCCCTTAACCTCCAATTTTTAGAATCCTTGGTTTCTTGTAGGACTCAGCTCACCAGCATCTCCTGTGGGAGGTCTTTCTTGGTCCCAACCAGGCCCCTCCAGTTGCTAATGATTTCCCTCTGAGATGACCTTCCCTCTTTCAGTCAGCAGTGAGTCAATAAGTATTTAAGTTCCTGCTATACCCCAGGCATTGTGCTAAGTACAGAAGATACAAAGAAAAGCAAAAGACACTCCCTGTTCTCAAGAAATTCATGGCTGACTGGTGGAGAAAACATGCAAATAATTAGTGTACAAATAAATCATATATGGTATAGATTGGAATACTCAACAGAGGGAAGGCCCTAGAATTAAGGGGGGGTCAGGATAGGTTGCTTGCAGAAAGGGAAATTTAGCTGGGACTTAAAGAAAACCAGGAAGAGATGAGTAGGGAGAACATTCCAGGTATGAGGGATACCCAGAGAAAAGGCCTTCAGTTAGGAGAGGAAGGGGCTTGTTTAAGAAGCAGCCAGGAAACAAGTCAGTGTCATTAGGTCACAGAGTATGGAAGTCACCTGTAAAAAGACAGGAGAAGGAGGAGGAGGAGGCAGATTTTGATGGACTCTGACCATCAAACAGAGCATTCAAATTATGACCCTCCACTATGTCTATGTTTTTTCCCTATTTGATTCTAAGCTCCTTGAGGACAAGGACTGTTTTTGTAGAGGTTTTGTGTTTGTTTTGTGTGTGTGTGTGTGTGTGTATGTGTGTATCCAGTGCTTAACACAATTCATGGCACATAATAAATATTAATTTTTTTATTGATTGGTTTTTTGAAGTAGAATTCCTCTTGCATATGACTGCATTTCAAATATTTGAAATTAGGTTTCCCCCTACTTAAAATTTCCCTTATCTAGAGAAATTAGTCTGAGTCTAAGAAAACTGGGACAGAAATTAAGTACTAATTCAACGGGCATGTGGGATTTTTGCCAAAAGAATGATGGAAAGTTGCTCACTATCTCTACCAATAACAAGAGAAAAAGATGAATTTTTTTGTTGTTGTTCCTTTGTAAAAATTTTTATTTTATTTATTATTTTACTTTTCCCCAGTTCCATGTAAAAACAATTTTTAACATTTGTTTCTAAAACTTTGAGTTCCAAATCCTCTTCCTTCCTTCTTCCTCACTCCAACCCCCCTCATTGAGAAGGCAAGCAATTTGATATAGGTAATACATGTGTAGTCATGCAAAACATATTAATAACAGTCGTGTTGTAAAGGAAACATAGACAAAACTTCAAAAACAAAGTTAAAGAAGTATTCTTCAATCTGTATTCAGACACCATCAGTTCTTTCTTTGGGGATGGATAGCATTTTCCATCATCAGTCCTTCAGAGTAGTCTTGGATCATCGTATTGCTGAGAATAGCTAATCATTTCACAATACTGCTGTTACTTTGTACACAGTACATTTCACTTTGCATCATCTCATGCAAGTCTTTCCAGGTTTTGCTGAGAACATCCTGCTCATTATAGTAGTGTTCCACCATAAATTATGCTTTGTTCTTAAGGTTGGTTTTAAAAACCAAAGCAGAGATACAGTTCTATCTAGATAAACTTATACATGGCACCTATAATCTTGCAAAATGCTTGCTAAAAATCAAGGTTTTCTCTTGTAGTCTTGTTAGCATTTCTTCTTGTTTTTCATACTTTTCTTGATTCTTGTGTTTGAAAGTCAAATTTTCCTTTCAGCTCTGGTCTTTTCCATCAAGAATCTTGAAAATCCTCTATTTCATTGAAAGACCATTTTTCCCCTGAAGTATTATACTCTGTTTTGCTGGTGAGTCTTGGTTTTAGTCCTAGTTCCTTTGAGTTCTGGAATATCATATTCCATGCCCTTCTATCCCTTAGTGTAGAAGCTGCTAGATCTTGTGTTATCCTGATTGTATTTCCATGATACTTGAATTGTTTCTTTCTAGCTGCTTCAATATTTTCTCCTTGACCTGGGAACTCTGGAATTTGGCCACCATGTTCCTAGGAGTTTCTTTTTTTGGATCTCTTTCACAAGGTGATGGGTGGATTCTTTCAATATTTATTTTGCCCCCTGGTTCTAGAATATCAGGGCAGTTTTCCTTGATAATTTCAGGAAAGATGATGTCTAGACTCTTTTTTTGATTATGGCTTTCAGGTAGTCCCATAATTTTTAAATTGTCTCTTCTGGATCTATTCCAGTGAGATATTTCACATTGTCTTCTATTTTTTCATTCTTTTGGTTTTGTTTTGTGATTTCTTGGTTTCTCATAAAGTCATTAGCCTCCATCTGTTCCATTCTAATTTTTAAAGAACTATTTTCTTCAGTGAGCTTTTGAACCTCCTTTTCCATTTAACTAACTCTGCTTTTTAAAGCATTCTTCTCCTCATTGCCTTTTTGAAGCTCTTTTGCCAATTGAGTTAGCCTATTTTGAAAGGTGTTATTTTCTTCAGTATTTTTGGGGTCTCCTTTAGCAGGGTATTGACCCACTTTTCATGTTTTTCTTGCATCTCTCTCATTTCTCTTTCCAATATTTCCTCCACCTCTCTTACTTGATTTTCAAAATCCTTTGTGAGCCCTTCCATGGCCTGAGACCACTGAATATGTATTTTGGATGTTTGGGATGTAGAAATCTTGACTTTTATGTCTTTCCGTGATAGTAAGCATTGTTCTTCCTCATCTGAAAGGATGGGAGAAGATATCTATTCACCAAGAAAGTAACCTTCTATAGTCTTAATTTTTTCCCTTTTTTGGGCATTTTCCCAACCAGTTTCTTGACTTTTGGGTCCTTTGACAAGAGTAGGGTATACTCTGGGAATCTGTAGGATCTCAGTTCCTCCAAGGTGGCACAATCAAGCATGTATGCTGGTCTGGGAGAAGGGAGAGATTTTTGTGCCCAGAATTTCCTCTCCACAGTCACCTGGCCTCCAGTTCCACCAAGCCAGCACTGGGGGCTGAGATTCAGATAAGCTGCATGGGCAAGGGCTGCCATTCAGTGTGAGATAAAGATCAGCTTCCTCAGGACCTCTACACAGGGCTGAAGTAAGAATGGGCTGCTGTAGGGGCTGCTGTGGGAACTGCTGCTGCCTGCCTGATGTGGCCTCTGTGGCCACTGCCTGAGGCCGGAGCTATGGGAAGGCTCTTCTCCCTTCCTAGACAGCTGAAAAAACCCTATCACTGACTTTTGGTACCTGTGGGTTGAGGGATCTGCAGACCGCTGCTGCTGGGATTCGGGATTCACTGCTACTGAGACTGGAGATTCTGACCCCAAGGTGTCCTCCTCCCAGAGTCGCTGCGCTGCACAGCCAAGTCTGGGTTGGTCTCTGCTCTGGGTCCCGACATTACCCATGGGCCTTTCAGGTCACGCTGGGCTGACCCATCTCCTCCACTCTGTTGTTCTCCACTTCTGCTTCTCCAAAATTTGTTGAGAGTCCCTCTCTACAGGTGCTTTATGGGCTGTGTGGGGAGAGCCAACATATGTGTGTCTTTCTACTCCATGTTTGAAAAAGATGAATGCTGACCAAAAGCAAGAGACATTAAGTATAACCTGAGAAAGGTCTTCTTTACAATACATATCCTTAGGTTGCTAAGAAAATTAGTTTAAAATTTTATTCTTAGATTTTTAAGGATATTCTTATATGTAGGAGTTGGTGTGTATGTGTGTGAATGAGAGTGTGTGCACATGCATGTGTGGGTGGCAGGGGTTAGGGGTGGTTGGTGGGTTAGGATATGTGGGAATGTCAGGGTAGGGAAGACTTAATAACCTCCTTCCCCCAGAAGACAAGTTCCATCACCTTATTTCTGGGCTACTGTAAGAGCATCCCAACATGTCTGCCTTCCTCTAGGCCATTTTGTACACACTGATCTCTGGTCATGTGACTTCTTTGTTCATAAATCTTCAGGGGCTCCTACTATGTACCACAAGAAGTCGGGATGCTTGTGTCTGCTTTTCTTTTCTTTTTTTTTTTTTTTACTGAAATCTAATGATCAGACCTATACATGGGATGTGGATATATTTCATTTTGTACTGATAGATGCTTAGGGTATAGAATGGCCCCTTCTCTTTTGATGATGTCAGCACTCTGGAGCAGGCCCTCCTCTCCTCAGGTCTGTACCATAGCTTGTTGGTGGGCCTGTCTGCCTCAAGTCTCTCCCTCTAAACCAGCCTCCATTCAGCCACTAAATTGATTTTCCTAAAACCCAGGTCTCACCATGTCACTTTTCTACTCAAGAAGCTCCCAGTGGCTCCCTACTGTCACCAAGATCAAAAACAAAATCCTCTCTTGGCATTCAAAGACCTGTATAATGTATATCCTTCCTATCTTTCTCACACCTTACTCCCCACCACAATCCAGTGACTTTGACCTCTTGGTTGTTCCATGAACAAGACATGGCTCTTGGCTCTTGGCTCTGAGCATTTTCTCCTGTCATACCCCAATCCCAGAATGCTCTCTCTTCTCATCTCCACCTCTTGGCTATTCTGATTTTCTTTAAGTCTCAATTAAAATCCATCTTCTACTGGAGGCCTTCCCCAATCCCTCTTAATTTCAATGCCTTTCTTCTCTTAATTATTTCCTATTTATCCTGTCTATACCTTGTCTACATATACACATATATATATATATGTTTAGTTTCTTCCATTAGATTATGAGATCCTTGAGATTAGGGTCTGTCTTGTGCATCTCTGTTGTATTCCCAGCATTTAGCACAGTGCCTGGCACATAGTAGGTGCTTAATAAATGTTTACTGATCAAATGACCAATATAGATGTTCATCTGAGGTAAGCATCAGGATAAAGTCGAATGTATGTTTATGCTTAAAATTTTGTCCCCAACTGATTTAACAGGTAGATGTTACACTGAGCTGGTGACTAAGTTTCCTCATTAAGGGTCTCAGTTTTACTTCTCTCCTAGTGAAGAGAGAAATGGTCATGGGTGGATTGTGTGGGTGGATGTATCATTTCAGAGCTCCTGAAGCACTTTATATGCCTTGTTTCATTTGAACCTCACAACACCCATGTAAGGTATACAACAGATATTTTCTTCAATTTTACAGATCAGGAATCTGAGGTTTAGTGATGTCTTTTGTCACATTGAGCATGAACATGAACATGAACTCCCAAAACCCAGAAATAACCTACTTGTATGTTGTTTTTCATTAGGACATAGTTATAGAGAATAGGAGAGATCACAGATGATGAACTGGAAAAGGTCCCAGAGACCATATAGTCCAATTCTCCTAATTTTAGAGAAGAGGAAACTGAGGCACAGAGAAAGATCACCCAGGTAGTATGATACAGAGGTACATTTGAGTTCATGGCTTCTGACTCCAGGGTTAGTGATATTTCCACTTAACTATTACAATGATTATTAATATGATTAACACAGCACAAATAATAGAATTAATAATATAATACTTTAAGGGTTGAAAAATTCTTTTCAAATTTTATCTCATTTTATCTGTACAAAAACCCTGGGTGATAGGTGCTATTATTACTGCCTTGTCTTCTAAGTCATACTCTAAGAGCCCTCCTATTCCAAAGGGCAAACAACTCTCCCTCTTTGAGAATAAGGGAACATTGGAAGCTGTGAGCTCTCCTGGTTAAATGTGATTTTCCCCAAAAGTCAATTGGGAAAGTTTATTTCCAATTTCCTCTACTTTTCCAAGAGGACTCTCTAGAGCTTTCATTAGGCTGGAATGGGTTTGGCTCATGGAGCATTTAAATGGTCCAAAACAGCTTCTAAGACAAAACAATTAACACTACAATTGTCCTGAGAGACTTCAGGCAGCTGAGAGAATATTGTATGAGCTGGTAGTTTGTTTTTTTTTTTTAATTTTTTATTAAAAGTTATTTGTCTTACTTTCCTGTTTTTTTTTTCAATATCTTTCTTAACCAGCTCTGTTTGATCTCCCTCTGGTTTATTGGATATGAAAGGCATGGTTCTTTGATATTAAAAACTCCCCTTAAGTGCCAGTCAGGAAGTAGGCAGCTCCTAACCCCACATTAATCCAAAAGTCCAGAGCAGAAAATTTTACTTCATTATCGCAATAACAAAGCCGAGTAAAGGTGCACGGACAGAGGGGATTCAAGTAATATTACCACTGGTTCCCTTCCCTAAGACAGGGAAAGTTTAATGGGAAGGATTGTGGAGGGTGTGATCTGAGGGACCCAAGGGTTCTAAAAAGTCCCCACTTTTCCATGCCTTTACTCCGGTTTCATTGGTAGTGTTAATAAGCTTTCACTCTACCCTTGGGAGGTATGATATGAATTACTGGCTCCTCTCACTCAGGACAAGGCTTCCACTTCATAGGATTCTCCAATATCTTGCAGTGCTCCAAGAGATCTCTTTCCTTTGTCACAGACTGAAGCTCCCACTAGCTGTTTCCTTCCCATTTTTAAAGACCAGTGACTAGCACCCAAGTACCATTTAACCACTGAACAGCCACTTAGCTTTTATAAAGGAGACATTTCAAAGATACAGCAAGAGAAATATGCAAGAAATGATTATTAAGAACTGATGATTTGAGGAGGTCTTGAGTTTCCTTCTTTTGTTCTACAGTGCTCATTTCAAGGTTCAGTTTCCGAAGGACATTGCTGATAATGAGTTTGGATTAATTTAACAATCTTGGTCAGATCCCATGCAATCTACAACTCAGATTTGGGTGGGGAAAAATTCTTTGAATAGATTGTCCAAGACTGGATGACTTAGAAGTAAAACGACAAAATCAAAGTTCATTAGAATAGGTCCAGCCCCTCTTGTCATATTTATTCTCTCATTAATTGTTAAGCAATCAGAGCTGACTGCTACCCTCAGGAACCCTCCTCTTCCAAGGGCATATAAGTCATGATCTACTGCCATGATTGTTTTTGGCACTTTGGCATCGAGAGTGCCACTGATCTCTTTTTGCTAAAATGCTGAAATTTTCATTAAAATGACTAATTACTTAAAAATTATGTCTCTTGAACTTTCTAAATGTCATAAATATACAAATATTCCTTTCAACACTTCAGGAGTGTAATCCTCCCCTATACCACCTCAGTCTCTGTAAAGGAGAATGGGATTAGTCTCACAAATTAGCCCTTTTCTACTTTGCAGCAAGGCAATGTTATGGATAGAGTGTCACACTCTTTACTATAGTCAGAAAGACCTGAGTTCAAATCCAGCCTCAGACACTTACTCACTATGTGACTCTGGGCAAGCCACTTAACTCTGCTTGCCTCCATTTCCTTATCTGTAAAATGAGCTGGAGAAGGAAATGGCAAACAACTTCAGTATCATTGCCAAGAAAATCTATAATAGGATCATGCGGCATTGGACACAATTGAACAGGATGTTATTGACCAATAACATAATATCAGTCACACCAAACTTAAGGCCACAGGCCAGCTGGGGTGGTAGCCCCAGATCTTTCTGATTAGGGATTTGCTACTGGACTGGCTACAATGACCTTTCTTGGATTTGTGAACTCTCAGATCCTATAGCTCAAGCTTCTAGTCTAGATCAGAAACTGCATACTTCCTATACCTACAGTGGCAATGAACGAAAAGAACATCCAAAGCCAAAGACTTGTTTCTTCAGGCCACCTAGATAACTAAAGGAAAGGAGGAAAGAGAAAGCCCACAGGGCCCCAAGAATGAATGAAGGCTCTATAGTTACTGAATCAGCTCATTTTAAAAATGCCAACAGCTTGGTCTACTTAGCTAATCAGAGAAGGCTACTCCTAACCAAAGGGAGGCCAACACAGAATGTCTACTTCACCAGTCTCTAGGAAGCAGAATTTCTAGCATCTTCTACCTAGATGACACTGTTTCAGCAGTCTAGACATCTGACAAACTTCCACTACAAAGATATCACTTCCATCTTTTGTAATTTCTAGAAGTTTTCAAAGCTCTCATCTATGAGATTGTGAAATCTTGGGATATCAATATCCCGATATCTATGAGGTATTGAGTTCTCTCTTCTGGCAAGGACTGCAAACTCTTTTTGTATATCCAAGGTTTAACACAGTATCTGGCACGTTGTGAACACAACAAATATTTGTTGACTGACTACTGATTAATTAATCAGGAAGCAACTGGTAAAGTGGAAAGAGCATTAATCCTATAATGAGGAAATCCGTGAGCTGGGGGTCAAATTCCCACTCTGTTTTGTACTACTTGCTGAACCTCTCAGGGCCTTAGTTTGAAAACCTCTAATGAGATGGAGATTAGGGTCTCTTGCTGAATCCCATTCCACTTTGGGCCAGCTCTCATCTTGAGGAAGATTATTCCTTTAAGGGAAACTAAATCTACCTCTCTGTAGCTTTTGTCCATTACTCTTCATCTTGTACTCTAGGTTCAAGAAGAAGTAGTTAAATTATCCTTATATATGAAAGCCCTTCTAACAGCTCAAGTGTTATCAAGCACTTGCTCCTAAGTCTTCTATTCCTTTTCTTTGTCTCCCTCTAAATTATCTTGTATATATTCTGCATATATCTATTTGTGTTCATATTTTTGGTTGCTGAATCATTTCAGCAGTGTTCAGCACGTCATCCCCATTTGGGGTTTTCTTGGCAAAGATACTGCATGGTTTGTCATTTCCTTCTCCAGCTCATTTGACAGTTGAGGAAACTGAGGCAAGTGAATATTCCAGCATCACATAGCTAGTATAGCATTTGAGTTCAGCTTTGGACTTGAGTTCTCCTAACTTCAGGATAGCACTTTATCCACTACCCCACCTAGCTGCTCATGAACATATTGTCTCTATCCTAAAGAATGTAAGGTCTTTGAAGACAGGTCCTGCTTCATTTTTTCCTATTATAACTCCAGTGCCTAGCACACTGACAATAGTCAGCATGCAATAAATGTTTGCTGATTGATTTTCCATGCATGATGTTTCTAGTTCCTTAATCAGATCCTTATAAATCAATATTCCAAGCTCCTTGACCATCCTAAGATCTCTCCTCTGGGTTCTTAGTATTCTTCTTTAGTTCCCAAAATCATATAGCCAGAAATGAGCACAATGCTCCCAGAGGGATCTGGCCAGGGCAAAGGATGGCAAGATGATACCTTCCCACGTTCTATATTGCATATTTCTCCCAAAGTTAAACCGAAGATCACGTTAGCCTTTCTTATTGCTTCACTTCCAGAACCATTGTGATATGCTTTGTCACCTATAAGGTGCTTTAGAAATGTGAGCTTTTATCTTCCTCATCATCCTCATCATCTCTTCATCTTCTGCCCAGATCCAGTGAATGACTGATTTAGTGGAGGGGGTGAATGGAGGACTTGGCTTTCAGGTTTGTCTGTTGGCATTCAGTCATTGTTTGTGGCGGTTGTCTTTGTGAGCATAGACAGTATAATGCAGATTCCACCTACTCGGTTTCATGTTGTACTGAGCTGGACAGAATGATTTCAGAATGAGTCAGAAAAAAAGATGGGAAAATATTTTTCACCTTTATCTCTTTTGTTTTTGTTTGTTTGTTTTGTTTTCCTTTATATTCTTTTATGGGGGGCGGTATTTTGAGCTAGGTTTTTTCCCATGGGGGAAAAAATCTTGAGGTATTACAATTTCCATAAATACAGACTCAGTACTAAAGGTGGCAAAGGGTGAATGAAGAGCTTTTCTTTTTAAAAACATGTTTGGAAATTAGAGATTTTGTTTTCTCTTACTGCCTGAGTAGCTAGACTGTGTGAAAAATAGCCCTCAAAATTTATAGTCAGGAAGACCTGCGTGCAAATCCTTTCTGAGACACTGATCAGTTGTGTGAACCTGGTCAAGTCATTTTAGTCTTCTCAGTTTCAGTTTCCTTGTCAGTTAAATGGGGGAAACAACAACACCTACTTCACAAGGTTACTGCGAGAATCAAAAGAAAGGACAATCTAAGGTACTTTATAAACCTGAAAAGCTATGATTAGAACCTCCTTCTGTACCAATGTATTCCAATATGTATTTTAACAGAAGATTGTTTGGCCCAGGATCCATGCTCCAGGTCAAGGAGGTCAAGAGTTTAATGTCCATTACTTGTACTCAGTTCTCTGGCCCCAAACTGACCATTGACTCAGTGAAAGATAGATCCAATGCCTCAAACTGTAGACCTACTGATGGTTCCCTCTGCCATCCTGCCCTCCTTGCCCAACTCCACTTCATTATCTTGTGCATTGGTCTCAAAAGGGAACAGGAATTATGAGAATGTGCAGCCTATCCTCACTCCTTCAGATAGAACTCAAAGAGCGTCCCACCCACTGAAGGTAGTTTTCAGTGCCATCTTTATGTAAAGTTAAACTATTTTTGTGAAGTCTTTCCTGCTCCTTATCCCCAACTTGTTAATGTTACCTGCCTCTTAAAATTACTTCATATTTAGTTACTTCGATTCACGTTGTATTCTTTACGTACAAAGTACCTTCATGAAGACTGATCTATCTTTGTTGTGGAATCCCCAGTACAAAGCAGCATGGCTGAAAGGCTATGATGAAGTAGACGTTGTCCAATTGTTTTCCATCTCTTAAAAGCTTAAAACAAGAGGGAATTGGACATCATTATCATGGGAGAGAATGTAATTAAAGACTTCGGTGATTTCTTTTTTACAAACCTTTGTTCTCTAGTGGCAGCATTGGGTAATTATGAATGTGGAGTGAGGAAGGCTAGAATTCAAGTTCTACCTCAGATATTAACTATAAGTGTGATCCTGGGCTAACCACTTAATCAGTCTGTGCCTCAGGGAATTCCCTGACTTAACTCATGTTGTTGCCCAGTACTGCTGTTGTTTTGGCCTTCTCAAAGGGGACCTGTATATTAGGGAGGTGATGCTATATCATGAAACTGAAGTGGATTTAAGTGAGGGAGGACTATGCAAAATCATCACTCACTTTCTCCTCCAGAGCCAGCTGGGTATCATGGTGAGATATAGATTAGGATGACTGAACATTGCCCTGGATGCAGTTGGAGACCTTGCCTTTTTAAGCTAAGGTCTTTAATAGGTCTCAGTTTGACTGAGGCAACACCCATTCAGTTACATACAAGTTGTGTTCTGCATTGCTGCAGGACTTTTCCACACCAGGAGTTCCTCAAGCTGATAAAAATCACATATTGTTCTTGTATCTCTGGATTAAATCAGTGTATACTGCATGCTATGGGTGCTCTATCAAAACAGTGAGATGGGTTTTCTCAGGAGGTAGTGGATTCTTTCTCATTAAAAGGTCTTCAGTGAAATGGTAATTCCTTAATGTTCTGCCATCAATAAGATTCTTGTTGAACTGAACCAGATGAGAAAAAATGATTTATTTCTTCTGCCTTGTACCTTTTATGACCCCTTTCTACTACATAAGTTGGAAAGCTGGAGTCTAGGGAACTATTCTCTCTCTAAGAAAACCTCCTAAATAATCCCTTAATTGCAACAGGTCAATGCAGCATCAAATTCAATATAGCAGATACCTTGAGTTCTGATCCTGAGGATTTATTATTTGAATTGCTAACAGGATCTGGTCGCATGTTATGTGGCATAAGCTGAGATAATCATTAAGGTGGCTTTGCCATGGGATTCTGCTGCAAGTCCATAGCCTAAAAAACAGTCAATGAACTTAGTCATGTGTATTTGTGTTATATCTCCCCTGGTTGTTAAGGTGTTGTGGGTGGTAAGGAACCAGGTTGGGTCAATTGAGCCAAACAACTGGTCAGCCCAGGGAAATAGTTCTTTTAACCAGTTGTTCAGATGAATCAACACAGATATAGTCTGGTGCAGTCAATAACACTGAACCAGAAGGAATATAGGAAATACTTCATACTGACTCAGTGATTAGGCTTGTTGGAAGGCTGCAGGTGAACCATTATTTTTGTTGATTACTTGTAACTACTCATAGTGCCCTTCAGCTTGGTGGATCTATCCCATCAGGCAGCTGAACTGATGCAGTGGATATAGGATTAGCCCTGGAGTCAGGAAGAACCAAGTTCAAATAAAGCTTCAGATCCTTGCTAGCTGTGTGACTCTGGCTAAGTCACTTAACCTTTATTTGCCTCAATTTCCTCACCTATGAAATGGGGACAATAATATCACATACTTTTCAGGATCGTGGAGAGAATCAAATGATTGGGCCCTTCTTTTTCATCTCAAATTGTTTAGATTTTTTCCCCTCAAATTTTTCCAAATTTATCTTTCTCAAATTCCATCTCTGTTTCTTTTGCAATCCAAATCTCTCTGATCACTTTTCTAACTAATTTTTCTTTCTTATTTAACTCAGAGCCATACGTTCTTCTGCTTCTTTTCTCAAAGAAGCAAGCAGTACTCATCAGCAAGCAGTACTCATCATTAATTAATGATTTCTCATTCATTCATTCATTCATTCATTCATTCATTCATCCATCAACCCACATGAGACTAGAAGGACTTTAGCTATTACTCTTGAAAGAAGTATTTTCATTTTAACAGAGGAACTCTTAAATTCAAGTCGAGTCAAAAATCATTTATTATATATCAAGCATGTGTGCTAAGCATTAGGGATAGAAAGAAAGAGTAAGAAAAAATTATAATAAAAGGCCCCTCTTTTCAAGGAATTGACATTGTAATAAGGGAAATAAATGGAAATACTCATGTACAAACGAAATAAATGGATAGATATCAATGTAATGTTTATATGTATATGTGAATACATTATATGTATGTATCTATATATGTGTATATAAATATATATTTCACACAAATAAAACACCTAAACAATGGGAGAAATATTCATTGCTCATGATAAGCCAAACAATATGATAAAAATGATCATTCTAAGTCAATTTATTTATCTACTGTCATCCCAATCAAACTACCAGGGGATTATTTTATAGAGCTAAAATAATAGTAACATTTACCTGGAAGAACAAAAGTCAAGAATATTAAAGGAATTGAAAAAAATGTAAAGACGGATGGCTTAGCAGTTCCAGGTTTCAATCTATATTACAAAGGGATAATTATGAAAATAGTCTAGTACTGGCTAAGCAATAAGAATAGTGGATTAGTGGAATAGATTAGATACACAATACACTGCGGTAAATCTTCACAATAATCTAGTAGTGTTTGATATATCCAACATCCAAACTCATTATTTCATGAAAATTGCTGGGAAAAGTGGAAAATAGTTTGGAATGAACTAAACATAGACCAACATCTCATACCATGTACCAAGATAAGATCAGAATGGATAAATGATTTAGACATAAAGGTTTATATCCTGGATAAATTAGGGAAGCATAGAAAAATTTCAGGTCTATGGATAAGGGAAGAGCTTATGAGCAAACAAGAAATAGAGAGGATTACAAGAAGTAAAACGGATGGTTTTGATTAGTGAAATTAAAGGATTTTGCATAAACAAAACTAATGTAGTCAAAATTAGAAGCAGAGAAGAAAACTGGGAAATATTTCAGAGAATGTTTCTCTGAAAAAGGCCTCATTTTTAAAATATACGGGGAACTGAGACAAAATTTACAAAAATAAGCTATTCTCAATTGCTAAATGGTCAAATGGTGTGAACAGGCAGTTTTTAGAAGGACAAATCAAAACCATCATCAGTCACATAAAAAAGTGTTTCAATCACTATTGGTTAGAGAAATACACATTTAAAAACTTTGTGATATCACCTCATTCCTATCAGATTCCTATCAGATTGGCCAACATGATGACAAGGAAAATGACAAATTCTAGAGGAGATCTGGAAACAAAATAGGAAGAGTTGTACACTGCTGGTAGAGTTGTGAACTGGTTTAACCATTGTGGAGAAGAATTTAGAAGTGTGTCCAAAGGGCTATCAAACTGTTCATATCCTTTCACCCAGAAGTGCCACTATTAGATTTGTTATCTTAAAGCAATCAAAGGAAAGGGAAAAGGATCTATTTGTACAAAAATATGTATAGCAGCTCTTTTTTGTGGTGGCAAAGAAATTGAAGTTGAGGGGATGCCTATCAATTGGGGAATGTCTGAATAAGCTATGGTATATGATTCTCATGGGATACTATTGTGCTATAAGAAATAAAGAACAAGATGGTTTTAGAAAAACCTGAAAAATCTTATATGAACTGATGCAAAGTGAGGTGAGCAAAACCAGGAGAACACTGTACACAGTAATGGTAATATTGTAACAGTGGTCAACTGTGAAAGACTTAGCTACTCAGATCTATACAATGATCCAAGACAATTCCAAAGGAACCATGATGAAAAATGTTATCCACCTGCAGAAAGAGAACTGATAAAGTCTGAGTGCAGATTGAAGGATAGTTTTTTTCACTTTATTTTTCTTCATTTGTGTGTTATCTTTTGCAACCCAGCTAATATGGGCATATGTTTTGCATGTCTTCACATATACAATTGGAGAAGTAGGGAAAGGGCAAGAAGGAAGGAGAGTATTCTGAATTAAAAAAATTAAAAAATTAAAAGATTAAAAAAGATTAAAAAATAAATGGTAAAATTATTTTAAAATGCAGTTGAGAAATATTTAACAAAATAAATAAAATATACATTTTAAAAAGCATGAAAAGATGAGAAACTTTTCTCTGTTTTCCTACCTATAGACCATTGAACATAAGATGGTAGGAGGAAAAAAAACAAGCACTTATTAAACACTGTTTTCAGCAGTGTTTCAAGCATTGGGCTAAGTATTTTACAAACATGTCATTTGATCCTCACAACCACCCTGGGAGGTAGGTGCTATTATTTTATCCCCATTTTGTAGCTGAGGAAACTGAGGCAAGTGGAGATGAAGTGGCTTGCCCAGAGTCACACAGTCAGTAAGTGCCTATGACTGAATCTGAATTTGCGTCTTCCTGATTCCAGGCTCGGCTTTCAATTCTCTCTGCTTCCTATCTGTCATCATTGGGGAATACTTCACCTGGAATCTTCCACAATTGTAACAGGTCTTAGTTGCAAGGAATTCTTCCCAATCTGACTTCAAACTGTTTTTGCAAGCTTGTTTCCCCTTACGTTCTCTATATTCTCAGTGTTCCAGCCAAACTGATTTTACTTTTCCCTAAATTTTGTACTTACCTGCCCCGTCTGTGCCTCCTCCATCCCTAGAAGACCCTCCCTCTTCATTTCTGCTTCCTAGGCTGCATTATTTCCTTTAAGGCTCTGCTCGGGTAATATTTCCTCTGGGAAACTTTTCCTCATCCTCTAAGTTGTTAGCATTGTGTATCATGTTTCCTCATTTTTCTTTTGTCAGTCAACAAACATTTATCAATCACTTAATCCTAAGTGAAGAAAATACATAGACAGATCTTTCTTTTCCTCTCAAGTCATGACAAACATCTTCCTTGAAGTTCCTTGCCCTGCACTGGGCTTAGTGCTGGGGACCCAACAGACAAGAAGAGCAGGAGGCATTTATGGAACATTTACTGCGTGCTAGGCACTGTGCTGAGTGCTGAGAGTGGAAAGATAGTTACTGCCCTCAGGAAACTTACATTCTAATAGGAGGGGACTATACAAAAAAGGAAGATGAAAAGGACATGGAATATGTTGTAGAGAAAGACTCAAGAGTCAGGAATTCAATCTACAGAAGAATGGAAATGCCATCCGCTTAGGAATATTCCTTAACTTGGAGATTCTTGGGTAAACCAACCTATCAGAGGAAGAGAATGTGGGGGGAGGTACCTCTAGTGAGACAAATGTCGACATGCAATGAGCTTCCAGGGTGAGGAGATTTCTAGAGCAGAGTAGAGAAAGTCAGGGAAAGACACGGCTTCAGCCTGGACAGTAATGAAGGGGGAAAAAAGCCAAAACAGTCTCTACCCTCAAAGAGCTTACATTTTAATGGGTGAGACCTTAATAGGGTAGATACTTCCTATTGAAAGTTTGGAGTGATTTTTAAGTATGTGTGTATATATATATGCATGTATATATATATTTCTTACTGAGGATGGCTTTAGCTCTATCCCAGAGGTTTTGGTATGTTGTCTTATTAGTATCATGAACACAGTTGTTAACTAGTTCTAAGGTGTGTTCTTGGACTCACCTCAGTGTTCAATACTCCATTATTTAAATCTTCTGCTTGTACTCACTGTAACTATTTTTGTTGCATTATTATCTGTAAAACATATATTTAACTTTTCTAATTTAAAAATATTTATAAGTAATTCTTCTGTGCCCTAATATGAGTTATCTTTTTGGAGGTGTCTATTGTGCTAAGAAATATGTCTACTTTTTATTGTTGCCATTCAGAAAATACCACAAATCTTTTATCTTTAGATTCTCCATTAAATTCCATATATTTCTCTTGCATTTAGATTTCAGTTATACTTGTCTAGCCTTGAGAGAAGAACATTAAAATCTTCTAAGTGGCTTTATAATTCAGGCATTTTCCCCTTTTATTAATTTAGATACTAGGGCATATTGTTTAATTTTTAATAATATTTAATATTGATATTTGTTCAGTGTCTGAATCCCTTGAGTACAATGCAATTTCCTTATCTCTCTTGATCGATACTGTGATTTTTTTTTTGTTCTGATAGCCTCCCTGCAGCTCTATCTCTTTTTAAAAACTGACTATATTGTAAATTTTATTCCAGTACTCATTTTTATTGGGTTTGTCTTTATTTTCTTGTAAAAAAAAAACAGATTGCAAGATTTTGTGTTTTTCTATCACTCATTCTTTTTTTGGATTATCAGTCCTTTCACCAATTGGAATAGATCAAAGGTTTAGGTTTCTGTCTACCTCCATTTGCATCTTTCATATTGCTTTTTCCCTTCCTTTCCTTCCTCTCCCCTTTTCCTTTCTTCTTTTTAATGTAACTGTAACTTTCCTCCACTTCCCAAAAGTCAGGTATTTTAAATTTCACCCTTATCCCAGTGTTTAACTGATACTTTGAAAGATTAGGTGGGTGGGGTGTCTCTCATAACTGCCATTGACTTAAACCTCCATCAATTATATTCCCCCAATTTTAGGGGTCCAAACATCGTTTCATTTAAAGATTTAATAATCAGATTAGTTTTTACAAATGAATATTTGCTTCCAAGATGTGACAAGAACAAACATAGAGACATTTTCCCTCAATACCTGGCACACATAATACCCTCTCCCCTATGCCTCCATGGTCTCTGGGGAGGGGAGGGGAATTAGGATTACATCTTAGTTCAGTTCTCATGTACTATTTGTCCCAGAAAGTTCCAAGTCTCACTCTGATGTCTCTTCCCTTTATGTCCTGGTACTCTGGCTTCTCAATGCTTCCCTCCTAGGTTGCAACATCTGGATTGGAATGCTTGGTTCCAAGGACTCTGTGGATCAAGTACCTGGTTCTGGGATTCTGTTCCATTCTTAGAATTATGAAGCACAAAGGACTATTTCTCCAGGCTACAGGTTGTAAGGGGAGGGAAAAGTGATCCTTTTCCCCACCCAGCTTAATACATGATACTCGTGGGGGGTGTGTGTGTGTGTGTGTGTGTGTGTGTGTGTGTGTGTGTGTGTGTGTGTGGAGACAGAGACAAAGAGAGACAGAGAGAGAGACAAAGAGACAGAGACAGAGAGACAAAGAGACAGAGATAGACAGAGACAGAGAGAGAGGAAGACACAAAGAGAGATAGAGACTGAAATATACAGAGAGACAGAGGCAGAGAAATACAGAGACAAAGAAAAACCCAGAGACAGAGGCAGACAGAGACAGACTGTCCCAGTCCAATAGTTTTAAACAAAGAGGTACACCACACAAAGAGGCTGTTTGCATCTATGCCATAGGGGAGCATAGGATTCCTTTGCCCACAACTATGTTTTCTGGTTCTTCCACATAGGAGCCTCTACCTCAGGTAGTCTAGGCATGCCTAAAGCCCTTTTACATTCAGATAAACACATCCTTTTTTTTTTTTTGCAATTCAATTCTTTGTTCCTGCTGTTGATTTTCCTTAAATTACTTTAATGTAATCCCTTTTCCTTGGACCTTTCTTGACCTTCTTCCCAAATCCCCCATTCATTTATAAAACCTTTCCTTATGTTTGTTTGTTTTATCTTGTAGTATTTGCTTTCTTTTGTTTCTTTCATTTTAGCTATACATTTCTTTTCCTTTTTTTTTTTTTTGGTCTCTTCTTCCCTTCACATGTAAGTGCTTAACTCAAAATTTCCTTCCCCTTTACCCCTTTAACTTCATATATGCTCAGAGGATCCATGATATCCCCAAAAGCACATGTAACACTGGAGGGTAGTAAGTACTAATGGTCTTCAGTTCTTTCTGCTCCTGCTCCCTTCTCAGGGAAGAGTAAAATCTCAATGAGGATGCCCTGATTTCATTTTTGTGTATTTCTACCAGGTGCAGGGAACCTATGACCTTGAGAGCACATGTGGTCCTCTTGGTCCTTGGGTGTGGACTTTTGACTGACTCCAAGTTTACAGAACAAATCCTTTTATTAAGAGGGTTTGTTCTATGAATTTTGGATTCAGTCCATGGGCTGCACTTGAGGACCTATAAGATCATGTGTGGCTTCAAGGTCACAGGGTCCCCACCCTTGAAACCATGAGTTAACTATACCTGGGGCAAAATCAGGATATAGAAAAGGCTTAGAAAGAAGAGGCAAGCAAAATTTATTAAAATGCCCGTTTCTAGTTGTGGTAAGCGGAAGCAGAGGAAATGGCAGAGCGTTGGCACTTCCCTTCGATCCTTGAATAGGTGACTAGAACTTTTAGTTTCATTCCTATTTTTCTATCACAAAAGTCCCACAGGGCCACAGGATTAGATTTCTCTCTTTTTTGTCACTGTTCAGCTCTCCTTTTTTCCTTTTGCCCCAATGTTCCCAATTCTTTGTAGCTCAGCTTGTTAAATCCTAGGCACAGCTGGGGAGTCTTCCCTGTGGATGAATGTACAGCTGCGACTGCTCAGCTCTGGTCATACCTACTCCTTTTCCTTAGTCTCCTCTGTCTCTCTGTCTCTCTGTCTCTGTGTCTCTGCCTGTGTCTCTGTGTCTCTCTCTGTCTCTGTCTCTCTGTCTCTGTCTCTGTCTCTGTCTCTGTCTCTCTCTCTCTCTCTCTCTCTCTCTCTCTCTCTCTCTCTCTCAAAGACCAGGATTCTGTAAATTGCTCTGAAAACTAGTCAGAAATGCTTGTCCCCCTCAACTGAAAATCCAAGAATGCTAATGACTTCTGAAATCCCAACTGCATACACATTAACAAATTAGAGAGAGGAATTATATTAAATGTTAAAAACTCAATAAATAAACTCAAAAGAAGAACAGAAAGGGAAATTTGAAAATCAGAGAAAAAATACATAAATCTAAAAAAATACTATGGAAATAATAAAGAAACATAAAATCTAGTTCTTTGAAAAATTAAAATTTCTTAACATTTATCTAATCTAATAAAAAAGGAGTAAAGTCAATAAAAAAACAAAAAAAGGATGAGGTGAAATAACAGAGAAGAAATCAATTGTCTAAATTCGCTATATACAATTATATGCCAACAAAAAAGAGAACTCAAGAGAAATAGATTATCTACAAAATACAAGAAAATAAATTTAACAGAATGCTAAATTAGAGATCTTACCTAATCTGTTCTGAAAAAGGGAAATGAAACTAGCTCTAAAATAACTACCACAGGGGGAAATATTGTGATCCAGATGGAGAGAATTTTCTCAAACTTCTAAAGAATTGACTACATTATATAGATTATTATCAAGAAGAGAGAAAGAAAGCATTTAACCCAACTTATGTTAAGATGAAAACAGAGGAACTAGAGAAAGTTAAATACAAGATAGGAAACTATATAGACCAATATAACTAATGCATATCATTAAAAAAAAAAAACTGGAGAAAAGACTAGAGATATTTATTCCAATACATCTGCTACAAACAGATTGGATTTATTCTATGAATAATAGAATGTTTCAACATAAGGGAAGTAATTCTCATCACCATATTAAAATATGGTCTCAGACCCTTACTAGATGTGTGACCCTGGGCAAATCACTTAACCTGTGTTTGCCTCGGTTTTCCCTATTGTAAATTTGAGGTCATTATAGCACTTATTTTCTAGGGGTGTTGGGAAGATCAAATGAGATAATCAATAGATATTTATTAAGTGCCTACTATGTGCCAGGCATTATACTAAGCACCAGAGATACAAAAAGTGGCAAAATAATGTTCCTACCTTCAAGGAATTTAAGATCTAATGAGGAGCTAGGTTATGCTAGGTTATGAATGATGAGCCATTTTATTTGATTCTGGAGATGATAGGAAGTCAATGGAGTTTATTGAATATGGGGGTGACATGAATGGATTTGTTCTCTAGAAAAATCACTTTGATAACTGAATGGAGGATGATTTTGAGTGGGGAAAAACCTTGAGGTAGTCTATTGCAATTATCCAGGCATGAAGTGACTAGGACCAGAATCAGAGTGGTCTGTATCAGAGGAGAGAAGAGGACATATTTGAGAGATGTTGCAAAGGGCAAATTGAAAGGCCTTGGGAACAATTTGTATGTGAGGGAGGAGTGGGAGAGAATAAGAAATCCAAGATAACTCCTCAGCTGTGAGCCTGAGATACTGGGAAGATGGTATCGCCTTCTTCAGCAATAGGGAAGGTAGTTGGTAGAGGAGAATTAAAGGATAAATATAATGAGGTGTTTTGGACATTTGTTGTGCTTGATATGCCTGATTCCTTCTTGTATAATCTGTCTTCTCATCTCACCACTTCACTGAAATTTCTCTCTTCAATTTTCCTAATGATCTTTTTTCTAGTTCTTATGTTCTAATGTTTCTTGACCTCTCTTGCATTTTATGCTAAAAGCCCTACCAGGAGGACAAAGCCAAGATCATAGAGTAGAGGCAGGGACTCAATTCCTCTCCAAACAAAATTAAAATAATGCCTGAAAACAGATTCTGAAAACAGATTCTGAAAGGGCAAAACCAAAAAAAAGGATGGGGTGAAACAATTTTCCAGACAAAGACAACTTAGAAGGTGATCAGGAAAGTTTGTCTCACAGGGGTGACAGTGGAGAGCAGCTCAGCCTAACCATACCCTAGCAAGCCAGCAGCAGGCCTTGAGGTTGACTGAAACAAGTGCTGTGACTTCCAGAGCTCTCAGTCCATATGCAGTAAGGGGACTGAATAATTGGCCAGAAGATTATAGGCAACCCTTTGCTGGCAATGGGTATAGGACTCTGTTGCATTGCCCATATGTGGCTGAAGGTGACAGTTCAAAGGCAAGGTAGAGGAGGAACACTAACAGACTAGAGCATGCCACAGGGGAACAGACACTCTCCCCACAGTTCCAGTATGTAAAAGAGTGTTCACAAAACAGAGCACAGTCCAGAAGAGCAGTGATCAAATCTTTCTTTATATCATAGCACCTTGAAAGAACTGAAAACTTACAGATCCACAGAATTAATTGAAAAAAAAACCAACATAAAAAACCTGAACCTTGGGACAGTGACCCCTTCACTACAGGAGCACAGCCCAACTTTAACATGAAGTTAAAAGTCAAGAAACAAGCTGGGAAAAATAAACAAGTAACAACAAAAAGAACTCAATCTTAGAAAGCTACTATAGTGAAAGAAAGATCAAAACCCAAACTCTGAAGACAGCAAAGTCAAAAACAACTACATGAAAAACCTCAAAGAAAAAATGTGAATTGGTCGCAGGCTGAAAAGAGAATTTCTAGAAGACCTCAAAACAGATTTAACAAAATCAAATGAGAGAGTTAGATGAAAAATAGAGAAAAAATGAGAATGATGTTAGAAAATCATTTAAAAAGAGTCAATAGCTTGGTAAAGTACGTACAATAATACCTTAAAAACTTTAAAAAGGCGAATAGAACAAATGATAAAAGAGACACCAAAATCCATGGAAAAGAAAAATGCTTTAAAAAGCAGAATTGCCCACATTGAAAATTGTATAAAAATTTGCTGAAGAAAAAAGAAATGTCAAAAAGTAGGATGAACCAAACTGAAAAGATAATACAAAAGCTCATTGCAGAAAATAATTCCTTAAAAATTAAAATTTGACAAGTGGAAGTTAATAACTTTGTAAGACATCAAAAAACTATACAACAAAATCAAAAGAATGAAAAAATAGAAGAAAATGTGAAAGAACTCATTGGAAAAACAATTGACCTGGAAAATAGAATGAGGAGAGATAGTTTTAGAATTATTGGACTACCTGAGAGCCATGATTAAAAAAAAGAGTCTACACATCATATTTCAAGAAATTCAGGAAAACTGCTCTGATATCTTAGAACCAAAGGGTAAAATGTAAATTGAAAGAATCCACAGATCACTTCCTATAATGATAATTTAAATGGGAGGAGTTTTCCTATTTATTTTCCTGCCTGGGTCATGTGGAAGTCTGATTCACATGGAGCCTGTGGTGGGAAGAGTTTGCTGAATGGGTGGAACAGGAAGAGACAGAGCTAGAGCAGAGCTGAGAGGAAATTAGAGAGCAAGCAAAGCTAGGAAGGATGCAGCTGGCTAGCCTGAGCGACTTTGTGATTGTTTGTAATTTTGTTTTGGGGATCCTATGTGTGATTCATTTAATGGAACTGGTTTGTGGGAAGCCTAGCAGGGGAAAGGCTTAGGGATGGCATTGTTCTCTGCATTGTTATTGTGTATAGATTTTTGTTACTATGATGGGTTTGGCTTTCTGATGTCTGAATAAATGTTTTGGTTCTGTCTTCCATGTAGAGAGTCTGTTGTATCTAATGATTTAGAATTACACCAGGATATTCATGGATGCTATAAACTTCGTGAATATCGTGTTTGTGCTACACCTCCTAAAAGAGATCCTAAAATGAAAATTGTCAGGAATATCACAGTCAAATTCCAAAGTTCCCATGTGAAGGAGAAAATTGCAAGCATCCAGAAAGAAACAATTAGAATATTGTGGAGCCATTGTCAGGATCACACAAGATCTAACAGCTTCTACATTAAAGGATTGGAGGACTTGGAATATGATATTCCATAAGGCAAAGGAGCTAGGATTGCAACCGAGAATCACCTACCCAGAAAAACTGAGTATAAACTTTTGGGTGGGGGGAATAGAAATTCATTAAAATATCAAGTATTCTGGATGGAAAGACCAGAACTGAATGGAAAATCTGACTTGCAAATATAAGACTCAGAAGAAGAATAAAAAGGCAGATGAGAAAGAGAAATCATAAGGGTTTCAATAAGGTTAAACTTTATAGAAAGTTCTAATTTTTAGGACAGTTAGAAGCAGTTTGTACAGACAGAGGGATGTACGGATTGTTGAGGACTAGTTTCTCTCGTGTGATAGATGGCTCAACTCTTTTCAGGGTTGCTCATCCACCAAAGGTGTCTACTTATCACTCAACTCTTGCCTGTAGCTCCATAAAGCTATTGCATACACAGTGACTCCACCCCAATAAACTGTCTCAGCAGACGGGCTAAGCCAGGTTGAGTGTAACTAATGACCCCCAAACCTGTTGGTGAGTTAGGGAGATGTCTACCCCAACCATGTGAAGACTTTCCCCAGTGTAATGGGTAGATAGAATAATTTGTTCCAATAGCTATGAAGGCACCTGAGGCAGGCACTGTGAAACACTTAAAGCTTGCTCAAACATCAAAGATGCCAATGTCATCCACTGCATCCTGGGCCATTGCTAGTGATCTTCACTTTCATCCTGTCATTGGACTCTGATGGCTCAGGAAGAGAGAATGAGACTGACTACTTTCTTCAATTCTGCTTCACTTTAACCCAATTCATGCACAAGTCAAGACATCATTCATGATTGCATTGGTCCTCTTAAAAAATAAAGCACAAAAAACACAGAAGGTATGGGTATGAATTGACTATGATGGGAAGATCTAAAAAAAATAAAGGTGAAAAAGAGAACTGACTGTGATGAAAAAAAAAAAATATATATGTATATAATTAAGAGATGAGAAAGAGGGATACCTTGGGAGAAAGGGGAAGGGAGAGGGAGAATGGGATAAATTATTTCACATAAAAGAAGCATACAAGAGCTTTTATAATGGAGGGGAAGATGGGGTCTGGTGGCAGGCAATGCTTGAACCTTATTCTCATCAGAATTGACTCAAAGAGGAAATAACATACATACTCCGTTGGGTATAGGTATCTATCTTACCCTACAGAGAAGCTGGAGATGAAGAGGATGAGAGAAGGGGGAAAGAAGTAATAATAGAAGAGAGGGTGGATTGGGGAAGATAGTGGTCAGAAGTAAAAGACTTTTGAGAAGGGACAGTGAGAAAAGAGAGAGAAAGAAGGATAAAGAGGGGGAAATAGGATGGAGGGAAATAGTAATTGCAACTGTGAAAAACATTATTAAATTTCTCCTATAAAGAGAATTTTTATCAAATTTTATCAAATAGAGAACTGAGTCAAATTATAAGGATATGAGTCATTCATCAATTTATAAATGGTCAAAGAAAATGAACAGGTAGTTTTCTGATAAAGCAATCAAAGCTATCTATAATCATACAGGAAAAATGTTATAAATCACTACTGATTAGAAAAATGCAAGTTAAAACAGATCTGAGGTACAACTTCACACCTATCAAATTGGATAAAATGACAGAAAGGGAAAATGACGAATGTGAGAGGGGATCATGGAAAATCAGGACACTAAGGTGCTGTTGGTGTTGAAGAATAATTTGGAACTATGCCCCCCAAGACTATACAACTATGAATACCCTTTGATCCAGCATTATGACTACTAGGTCAGTATCCCAAAGAGATAAAAAACAGAAAGGATCTATATCTCAAAAATGTTTATATCAGCTCTTTTTGTTGTGGCAAAGAATTGGAAATTGAAGGGATGCCCATCAATTGGGGAATGGCTAAACAAATTGTGGTATATGATTGTGATGGGATACTATCACACTATAAGAAATGATAGGCAAGATGCTTTTAGAAAAACCTGGAAACACACAAATTGATGCAAAGTGACGTGAGCAGAACCAGGAGAAAAGTATACACAGTTTCAGCAATATTGTATGAGGATCAGCTGTAGATGACTTAGCTGTTCTCAGAAATATTATGATGCAAGACAATTTCTAAGGACTTATGATGAAAAATGCTATCCACCTCCTGAGAAAGAACTGATAGTGTTTGAATGTAGATGAAAGCAAACTTTAAAAAAATCATTTTTTCCACTTTGGTCTATGTTTTCTTTTACAATATGACTAATATGGAAATATGTTCTGATGACTCCCACACGTGTAACCTATATCAAATTGCTTGGCATCTCAGGGAGTGGGGGAGAGGAAGGGTGGGAGAGAATTTGGAACTCAAAATTTTTTAAAATGGATGTTAACATTTTTACATGTAACTGGAAAAAATACTTAAAAAATAAAATAAAATCCACAAAATAGATGTAATAATAAAATATCTATGTAAAAAGTATAACTTGTTAAATTTCTGGTCCATAGCAAGCACTTAATAAATGCTAACTGAATGACTGGTCCCTCCTTACTACATTAGCATCAATAATAAGCTAGCCACAAAACCTGACATGCTCTCTGACTCCCAGATTCCTGAAAGCTCACCCTACTGACATTTTGAAATTTATAAGGTTGTAATCTCTAATCCCTTTACCTAAAACAGAAAAACAACCCAAGTCCAAATGTTGGCCTCAGTGGGGAGAACGCCCAAGACTTCTAGAGTTACAGCATTGTCTCTCATGTGATACCATCAGTAAAGGAGGCAAACTAAGAATGAGCTTCCCAAAATCATAGAACTGTGCTCTGATTGCTGGGACCTTGTGAATTCTTCAGCAGACAGTCTAAGAAACAATTATTTTTTCATAAAGTGGTCAATCTGCCCAAGTCAGTTATGAAATATCCACACCTGTTCTAGTATATCTTCCAAGTACATCCATTACATGATTTTCCCAAAAGCAGGCTTCCTGGCTTCTCCACTTGGGGAGATGTTGTCAGAGTTACTCTTCAAACGTGCCATTTCTATTATAAAGAGAAGCCAGGAAAAGACACATAAGCTAAAGCAAGGTGAAGTAAATAGAACGAGGAAAACATTTTACCCAAAGTCTACACCTATGTAAATTAAAAAAAAAAAAAGCACCACAAACTGAATGCTACAAAATGATAATGGTCAAACTTGGCTCCAAAGAAGAGATACGAGAAGGTATTTAGGATGTAGAAAATTGCGTATTGCGGTAGCTTATTTAATTTCATAGTTAGGTTGACTTATTCATCCCCTTTTATTTTCATTATAAGGAATAACTGTCAAGGGAAGGGAAGAGGGACACCCTTCTAAAAGACAGTTTTTCTGACCCTTCTTTAAGCTTTAAGCTACTGCCTACACCCAATTTATCATATATATATACGTATATATATACATATATATACGTATATATATATTGTTTATACATAATCATTCTCATGACATCTCTCCCAATTCTCATTTTCTATTATTTGTGACTTTCTGTATCTCCTCAGGACTTAACACAATGTGTGGCACATAGGTACTTCATAAATACTTGTTGACTGTCTAACAAGACAAAATTAGCAGTAAAACATCACTTGAAATTCGTTTGGGGAGATGGCTTATTAATCTTCTAAGTCACACTTGCTACAATTAAATCTTCAAATGTTACTGAGAAAAGTTTGGCCTCTGTGATTGGAGACTGGGAGCTATTCCTAAGGAATGCAAAGGAAAATTTCTATCCTAATGAATGTATTTCTCTCACCCAGCCATGGAGCACAGAAAAAATTTCAGTGGATATCAGATTTTAGTTTTTTTTTAAAGAAATTTTACTTTTGTGAAGTCAATAACCCTGAAGAAAAGTATACTGGGGAAGAAACGTACTTTCAGTCTTCATATAGGTTATGGGTTCTTGCAATATCACATTGATTCTAAAAAGTGTGCAGAGAGAGTGCTCCCCCCACCCCTAACTTAGACAAAAGATAGACTCAAGACACAAGAAGAGGCGGGACTTTTTAGACATGGCCAATGTAGGAATTCGTTTAGTTTTTCACTGTGCATATTTGTTTTTTATTTTTTCTCCTTTCTCCCAATGGGGAGAACATGCTGTGGAAGAGAAAATAAATGCTTGTTAATTGACAAAAAAACCTCAACAACAACTAAAGGTTAATAAGGTATAAAAACTAGAACAATGAAGTTTGGGAGAAGTTTTCCAACACAGAGAGCTCTTTTGATAATTCTTATCATTGCTTTCACATTCTATTCAAACAAGGCAGGAGCAAATCATTTGTTTTTGTTTTTACATGTGAAGTCACTGAGGTTCAGAGTGGGGAGCTAGCTGCCTGGAGGTCACACAGCAGGGCAGTGATATAGATGGAAACCAGAGCCTGGGATTTGAACAAAACCCTGACTCAGGAACAGGCAAACAGAGCCCTTTCCCCCAGCAGATCTCTCACAAAAGCATATTGGCTCAAGCCATTCTCACCCTTTGTGGTGCTGGCCCACTGACTGAGCCCACACAATACACAGACCTGGTCAATTTTACTCTGGGCCTAGTGCTGGCTCCACATTCTAATTCCCAAGCACAATGAGCCTTTATCTTTTCACACAAAGGCCTTAGAATGTCATAGTCCCCACCATTCTACTGCTTTCTACTACATCCCAAATGTCAACAGGCTTACCTGCCAACATCTTCTGGGGCCCCTTTCCTTTCTCCTCCCTCCCTTCTTCTCCCATACACTACTTTTCTTTGATTCATCGACAAAGTTTCTGCCTAGGCTACGTTAAGGCCAAGTAGCTTCCCTGGGCCAGCTCTTGGAACTGGCTTGCTCTCTGGGCCACCTACTTGAATGTGGGGAGCAGCCAAAGGCACCAGTAGCATTGACTGTATTGAGCAGCCGTCTGGGTTGTGTCCAATAGCCATATTGAATAGCAATGTTCTCACAATGCTGTTCTGCCCATCTGCACCAGAATAGGGATAGTTACAAGTGAGAGAAACAGTATTTGCTACCTACTGTGAGTAAGAGAGGATTACCCCAAATGGGGTAGGATGGTTGCTCAGGTTGAATGAGGGAGAGATGGCAGAACCCTTTGGCTTCAGTTCCAGAGTGATCTTTGGACTGGAAACAATAAAACAAAATGACTGATAAGCTGAAAATCTAGATAAGTGGGGAGAGAGTAAAGGAGAATATAAGCTCCTTTGACGAGTTCTGATTAAGAAGGGAACTTCCAGGGCATTGATCTTAACTCCCTCATTTTACAGGTAAGGAATCTGAGGCATACACAGTAGGTTCAGTAGCTTCCCCAGGGTCATATAAATGGTGTCAGGATTTGATTCCAAGTCTCCCTGACTCCATCACTCACCACAGTAAGCCTCTTTTGTTGTTGTTAAATCATTTTCAGTCATATCTGACTCTTCATGGTCCCATTTGGGATTTTCTTGGCAAAGATGCATGTTAATTTAATGGAATTCATTATGAAGAAGGTCTATCAAAGAAGTCTTTGGTATTGTGGACCATGGGTAGAAGGCCCAATTCCACTCAAGGCAAGAGCGCATTTCATGAAGATGAGAAAAGAAAGTATTTGACAGAAGATTTCATTAAACTGATCAAAAGGGAATTAAACTGAAAATTGAGGCAATGAAGAAAAAAGAGAATTGTAACTAGGATAGGGCAATTGAAGCTTGGCCCCAAGAAGGTTAAACGTAAAGGACAGAAAGCAATTAGTATATGCACTCCAACCAAATGGAAGGAATTGAAGGTAGCATGAGCTCTACCTGGGGACGTTTTGGGGGGTGGCTTTTTTTATTCAAAGACTCTTCTATTAGGCTTCCTCAGACACTGATGGAGGAGGAAAGAGTTCAGGTTCTAAGGGACTTTGGGAATCACCTCTCTTTATCGCATAAAGTAATTCCTGACCCAGGGGCAGCTAGGTGATGCAGTGGATAGAGCACCAGTGCAGGAGTCACCTCAGACACTTGACACTCATTAGCTGTGTGACCTTGGGCAAGTCACTTAACCCCAATTGCCTCATCCTGGGTCATCTCCAGTCATCCTGATGAATATCTGGTCACTGGATTCAGGTGGCTCTGGAGGAGAAGTGAGGCTGGTGACCTGCATAGCCCTCCCTCACTCAAAACAAAGTCAAGTACAAGTCATGTCATCATTTCTCTGATGGCATGGTCTTCTTCAGCAATGAACAGTGAACACACACAATTCCTAACCCACCTAATCCCATCCCTTTTATGATCTTTCCTCCATACTTTCCAAACCAACTATATCCCTGCTTCCACAAAGCTGCAGCACTCCTGCAGTGTGGGCAACTAATGATTATGTCACTTTCCCTCCCACTTCAATGGAAGAAGGAGCTTAGCCAAGGCTAAGAGGAGGAAATCTGGATCCACAGAAATTCTGCAATTTGCCCAAGTCCACATAGGCATTAAGTAGCAGATTCAAAATTTGAACTCAGGTGCTTTACCTCTAAATTCAGTGCTCCTTCTGATGGGGTGCTTGGTTGCATGAAAATCACATTTCTTCTTAGCCTCAGAATGCTATCTCAGGCAGTTTCTCCACAATCCAAGGACACAGGCTGCCCTAGCACCAACAGTTATCGCCCTTCTTGCTATAGTAGCCAGGTGTACCTATAGAACTCATTAGTTTGAACCAGCTGTGCACTAGCTTAATGGGCTGTGTACTGGGTCATAACAACATTTACTATTCACTGACCAATCATATGTACCCTAGGCTTAGATACACTTATACTCCCTTACATTTACCTTGTTTAACAAGACATTGATGAGAGAAGCCTGGTTTTTCTGAGCCATCCCTGACCACTGGTTGACTTAGTGATGCTTCAGTCCTAAAACCTCACCTCCAGGTAGCCCCTGCCCTTTGGGCTATTTCCCCATGAATTTTGGGTAGATACCAAAAGTGCATGTTCCTTTAAGAACTGACCATTCCTTAGTCACTTCCTAATCCCACCCTAAAACACCTAGCCAGCATATTTGGCACAAATGATACTGTAGAATATTCTATATAAACTTTCCCTGTACCCTGTAAGGTTATAGGTTCCCTAAGAACTCTTGTCTGCTGAAAAGCATAATTAATCTTTACCTTGACCTCAACAGTGCTTGAGTCCATGAATTCTTCTCCAGATGACCTGCCCCTAGTACCTTGATCTTTGTGGGAATCTCACCCCGCCTCCAGGCTTCATCACTTCCCCAGTCCACCTTCCCTTCTCATGCTTCACACGTACCACAGACCTTTGAGTTAGACCACGTGAACTAGTCCAAATAGAGAAGTGACACCGTGGACAGATGACTGGGTGTGGAGTCGGAGTTCAAATCTTCCTTCAGATACATCGTAGCTGTGTGACCTCTGGGAAAATCCTTCAGTCTCTCTCCTCCTCAGTTTTTTCATCTGTAAAATGAAGAGTTTGCACTTGATGATACTGAAGTTCCTCTCTAGTTCTTAATCTGTCACCCTATGAACTCTGAAGACCTTTCCAACACTGGGTCTATTTCCTAATGCACTGAAGTAATTTACTCTCTCTCTCTCCTGTTTAATTCAATTGAATTATTTTCACAAAGTGAATTTCAGGATTGGTTTCAAGGTCTGAATCTTGCTGCTTTCCCTGGGCATCAAAATGGCCAGTAATGGTTGTGTAACCACATATAAAGTGATAATGACATGAAACCAAAACTCAACAGAGGCTAAAGTATCCAACTATTCTCACATGAATATCATATGTCAACAGATCAAGTGTACCAACTGGGGTCTACAATATCTTTCTCTCTTTTTTTAACCAAACATGTAAGAGCTTTTAAATGTCAATTTCTGTGCAACCAGTGGAAAGGGAGAGCAATAATAAGACCAAACATTGGGGAGCCAATGGAAGAATCATTAATCTGCCTAGTCAATGCCTCTTAGAGCACTGGTGTCAAACTCAGACCATAAGCAGCCTACTAATTTTTGTGGGGCGCATATTGACTTAGAAAACTACATATTACACTAATTTATTGTTGGTGGAGCTGCGAGCGCATCCAACCATTCTGGAGAGCAATTTGGAACTATGCCCAAAGGGCTACAAAAATGTGCATACCCTTTGACCCAGCAATATCGCTACTAGGACTATATCCCCAAGAGATCATAAAAATGGAAAAGGGGCCCATACGTACAAAAATATTTATAGCAGCACTCTATGTAGTTGCCAAAAACTGGAAGTCAAGGGGATGTCCATCAATTGGGGAATGGCTGAATAAATTATGGCATATGAATGTAATGGAGTACTATTGTGCCATAAGAAATGATGAACAAGAAGACTTCAGAAAGGCCTGGAAGGACTTATTAAAGGAGCAGAACCAGGAGAACTTTGTGCACAGCAACGACCACAGTGTGCGAGAGTTTTTTTCTGGTAGACTTGGAATTTTGTAATAACGCAAAAACTTCTTACAAAAAAAAATCCCAAAGGTGGTTCTCAAGGCAAAATGCCTTCCACACTCAGAGAAAGAAATATGGAAGTCATTCACAAAATGTAGCAGATCATGTGTATGTGTTTGTGTATCATGTTTTGATTTGTTATATGATTTCTTTCATTTATTTTAGTCTGACTACATAGCATGACTATAGTGAAAATATACTCAATCGGAAAGTATATGTAGAACCCATACAGAATTGTATGCAGTTGTGGGGAGGGAGGGGGGTAGTGGGGGGTAGGTGTGGGGGGGATAAAATCTCAATTGTATGGCAGTGATTGTTAAACATTAAAAAATAAAAAAAAAAAAAAAAGAATATATGAGCCAGAGGGTAAAGGCTGGAATTATAGGAATGCAAGGTGAGCTTCTGAAAGAGATGCCCTGCTTTTTAGAGGAAACCCTTCCAAAGATGTAAAAGCAAGCAAACAGAGACAAAAAGTGCTTTATGAGAAGATGAAGAGAGGGGAAAAGATCTCATGGAATCAAAATATAGAGTACTGTGGGTGGGCATCATAGAAGATACTTGACGCGTATTTTCTGAGAGAACATGGCTTAGTGTTTCAACAGCACTATAAATGAATCCTGTGTTAGCATCACTGGTATATGGGGTGTTCAGGGAGGACTTAGCACCTCTGGTGTGAGGGCATGCCAAGCCCTTTTCAGAGCTGCTCATCCTCCTTTCACCCAAATGTTATCTGTAGTTCCAAGAAGCTGTAGTATGCCCAGTGGCCACACCCTGTTAAAACTGTCTCAGCAGGCAGGATAAACCAGGTTGAGGGCAACTGATGGGCCTCAAACCCTTTGATGAGTTAGGGAATGTCTTCCTCAAGCTTGTGAAGACTTTTCTTTGTGGAATGGGTGGATGAGAACAATTCGTCCAAGTGGCCATGATGGCAGCTGAAGAAGGTACTGTGGAATGCTTAGAGCCTGGTCAGACATTGAAGATCCCAAGGCACTCTGGGCCATCACCAATCATCCTGACTTCTGTATTGCCACTGGAATGCTATGACTCTGGAAGGGAGAGTGAGGCTGATGACTTTGTACAACTCTACCTCACTTAAATCCATTTCATGCTTGAGTCAAGACATCACTTTGTGTTGTCATGGTCCTCTTTGAAAATGAAGGATGAACAACAAAGGGAAAGTCTAGTGTTTCTAACTTAGAGAATGATATAATATAAGAGAAAAGATTAAACCCCCCCCCCCAAAAAAGAAAACTACATATTAACAATATTTACCTTCTACTGTATTCTAATTTATTTTTTTTAATTTCCCAATTTCATCTTAATCTGAGAATATTGGAGGCTACGATGTGCCAGCCAAACTTTACCTCTCTGCTTCTGAGTGTTAACCCCAATGCCCATTCTAAGGATCACAGATTTTGAGCTGGAAGGGACCTCGGGGACCAACCAGTGCAATCTCCTATTCTTACTGATGAGGAAAGTAAGCTTTAGGAAAGTGCCCAAAGGTCTCACAGCTGCTTATTTAATTTACATCCTTCCCAAAATAAGCCTACTAAACTGGAAAAAGCCAATTGTACTTCTAGTTTTCGCTTTATTAATAAAAACAATTCCAATTAAAAGCCAGCTCCAGACTGGAAGTTAAAGGCCACAGCCAAGTATAACTGCACCAACTCTCACTTCTGCTGATGTGAGAGAGTTCTCTGCTTCTGATTGTCTTTAGTGTTTCTTGGTACCTTTGCTCTCATGAAATAAACTCTCTCTCTCTCTCTCTCTCTCTCTCTCTCTCTCTCTCTCTCTCTCTCTCTCCTCTGCCCACCTGCCCAATCTACTGCTTCCTCAGTTTTATTTTTTTTAAGTTATAAAGTTTATTGTATGTCTATCCACTCATTGTAAAAAAAAAAAAAAAAGGGAAAGGAGAATACTTGTATCAAATCAGTACAGACAAGCAAAATACCTTCCTGCACTCACCCTGTCCAAGCATGCATAACCCATTTTTTCCCCTGAGTCTACTACCTATCAGTATGTGGGTGGTTGGCTTCATTATCACTATCATCATTGATCATCTGGAATCATAGCTGGTCATCTCATTGACTCTTTGTTTACAAACATGATTGTCCATGTATAGATTATTCTCCTGGTTCTTCTCCCTTCATTCTACATTAATTTGTAAAAATCCCCCCAACTCCAGCATTCTCCAAAATTCATCTGCTTTCTTACAATAGCCCCTGCCCCTCCTCAGACCACAGGGAGATCAGACTAGCTTGTGGACAGTGGCTTGTAAAAAGAAAAGGGGGAGAATGTAGATAACAGTATTGGAGAGCTGAGGGTTATTGAGATGATCCACTCCAATACCTCTGCTCAATAGATAAGGTAATTGAGGCCCAGAGAGACTGAATAGCTTGCCCAAAGTGAAATAGCATGTTACTGATAAAGGCACAACCAGAGAACTAGGGTTGTCCAAACTTCTACCTGATCTCTAATTATATGACTATGGCACACTAAGAGGATGATATGATGGTAGAGAAAGATATGGGATAATAACCTTTGTTAATATCCCTTATTTAAAGTAAAGAATATGACCTTCAAGATAGTGTTATGTAATGAATACCTGTCTTAGAATCCAGAAAACTTGAGTTCTAATCCTACCTCAAATACTCATTAGTTGTGTGGCACTGTGTAACCTCTCTGGGTATCAGTTTCTCTTCTGTTAAAGAAGGTAACTCTGTTCTATTCTGTGCAAGCTGTCATTTGAAATACATGATATGGCACTATGCCCATGAACTGATATCATTGGCTTGAGGAACGTTCCTCTATTGCATATCCACCATTAAACTTATTGGCTTATTGACTGAGATGATTACTTGGGGGAGTGAGGCAGGTTAAATGACTTGCCTGTGATCACAGACCCTGTTATGTATCAGAAGCTAGACTTGAACCTGTGACTTCCTGGCTCCAAGGTCAGATCTTTATTCACTGTGATATAGTATTTGTCTAATGCTTATAACTTTTCAAGACACCTTCACATCTGTTATTTCATTTCGAGCTCATAATAGCCTTTTAAGTAACTTGGGTAAGTGTGTTTCTATCTATTTAACTACTGAGGAAACTTATTCATAGAGATCAAGTCAACAGTTATTAAGCATCTACTATGTACCAAGTATTGTTCTAAATACTGAGAACACAAAGAAAGGTGAAAGACAGTCCCCATCTATTTTTGAGAGTAAGCAAGGAGGTCATTGTCACTGGCTTATAAACTGCATGGTGGAAGACGGTGCAGTTACAAAAGACTGGAAATATGGGGTGGAAGGAAGCAGTTATAAAAGGTTTTGAATGCTAAACAGAGAGCTTGACCCTGGACGTGATAGGGAATCATTGGAGTTTATTGAATGGGGGTGGGGAGTAATAGGGCCAGACCTGTGTTTTAGGAAAATTACTTTTACAGCTGAGTGGAGAATGGATTGGAGTGGGCAAAGATATGTGGCTTTGGGTCGACAAACAGGTCATTGAAATAGTCCAGGCATGATTAATATGGGCCTGCATCAGGGTGGTGGCAGTGTTATAGGACAGAAGGGGGCATATACAAGAAATGTCTAAAATAAAATTGACAGGACTTAGAAACATATTGGATATGAAGACATGGGAGTGGAGAGAAAGAGACAGAGAGAGAGAGACAGAGACAGAGACAGAGACAGAGACAGAGACAGACAGACAGAGACAGACAGAGAGCAGTTAAAGATGACACTTATGTTGGGAGACTGGGGGGATGATAGTAGTTTCAACAGAAACAGGGTAGCTTGGAAAGAGGGATTGTTTTGGAGAAAATTTAAAAAGTTTCATTTTGAACATGATGTGTTTAAGATTTTTATAGAACATCTAGTTTGAGATGTACAGCAGGAAGCTGAAGATACAAAACTGGAGGCCAAGATGGCTTAGAACTGGCCATCAGAAGAGAGGATAAGTGAAGGCATGGGAGTTGATATGATCACTGATGGACCTGGGTAAAGATCAGCAAAGGACACTGAGAAGAAGAGGTTACATAGGTAGGAGAAAGGCCAGAGAAATGTCACAAAAACCTAAAGAAAAGAGAGTATCAAGAAGGGGAGAGAATATCCTGAGGAGAGGGTGGTCAACAGAATGAAATACAGCACAGAGATCAAGAATGAGAGCTAAGAAAGACTATCAGTTTTGGAAATTAAGAAATCATCAATATTTTGGAGAATAATGTCAATTGCATGAATTGATCAAAAGTTAGATTGCTAAGCATTGAGGAATGGGTTAAAAGGAGAGGGATATGCAGGCAGTACATAACTTTTTTTTTCTTTTTTTTACTGAGAATTCAACTGAGAAAGGGAGGAAAGATCTAGAGTGATTGCTTAAAGGGATACTGTTATCACTGAGTCATTTTCAGTCCTATATGACTCTTACTGATGACCTTTCTTGGCAAAGATGCTAGAGTAGTTTGCCATTTCCTTCTCTGGTTCATTTCACAGATGAGGAAACTGAGACAAAGATGGTTAAATGACTTGCCCAGGGTCAAACCTAGCAATTGTCTGAGACCAGATTTGAACTCAGGTTATATTGGCTCTAGGACCAATCCTCTATCCACTGGGCTACCTAGCTGCCTTAAGAAGATGCTAGCATCTAAAAGTAGCTTTGTAAGTGTTGTGGAGACTTGGATATACTTAAAAGAACTTGGGAAGAAATCAGTAGAGGAAGATAATGAAGGTGAGAGAGGAGACAGTTTGTTGGAGAAGAGGAAAAAGAATGGGTTTAAGAGCACATATAAATATGTTGGTCTTATCAAGTAGAAATATACCCTTATCAAAAACTGAGGGAAAGGAGGAGAGAATAAAAAATGTTGGTAAGGAGTTTTGAGATAAAGAGAAGGAACCAAAAGAAAAACTCAGGAATGAATGGCTTTGATTTTCTTAATAAAGTCAGGAAAGAGGTCCTCTGCTCAGAAAGAGAATGGGAAAGAAATGTGAAAGGCTTAAGAAAAGAAGAGGAGGCTTGGAATAGTTCCCATAGGGAGCACATAAAGGAATCAATTCAGGGGAAATAAAAGGATTGTCTTGCCACCATGAGGACCCAATTGAGGTTGGATTATTTAAATTGTTGGGTACCTTGTTAGTTCTGCTGCCAGACTGCCTCTATCTCTATTCAGAAGTGTATGAGGAGGATCAGAGGAGGCAGATGGTGGGAGGAATCCAGAACTGGGATTTGGCAAGAACGTAAGAGATTAGAGAAGACTGGTTAAGTGTGGGATTGGGATCAAGAAGAGGAGGGTGTGAAGTCAGAGCAAAGATAACAGTCAGAAGATGCTGGGGTCTGGAGGGAGTGCCAACTGTCTATCCACTGAACACTCAAATATGCAAGGATGAGGACTATGAGTTAATTTATGATGCCTCCATAGGCAGAGATGAAATGAAAGGAAATTGTACTCAGGCTTAGGTCATTGAAACTATTATATAAAAACAAAAGGCATCAATATTACTTTTTTTTAAGTGAGGGGATTTGAGTAGATGATCCCCTAACATCTCTTTAAGTTCTATATCTATGATGGGGTCATCTTTCGGAAATATATAGCTGGAGATCAGGGCAAAGATCAGGGCAGAAAGTAAAGATATAGAGGTGATAAGGTCTCTGATTCAAGTTTGGAGGAGGGGTTCTGAACCTTCTTGCATGTCATAGACTCCATTAGCTCTCTTGTGAAGGCCATGGACTCCTCAGAATATTTTAAATGTATGGAATGAAATATATAGGATTACAAAGAAAACCAGTTATATTGAAATACAGTTGCTATAAAATACATAAATTTTTCAAAGTTCACAGAACTAGGTTAAGAGCCCTTTGTTTAAGAACAATCTTCAATTCTCTCATCTTTCAGATGGGAAAAATGAGACCCAGACAGGTTAACTGACTTGCCCAAAACAGAAATCTGCAGAGCCAGAATCAGAACCCAGGATCTTGGATGCCTTAGCCATGGTTATTTCTGTCCTGGTTCTGGAGAAGTAATTAAACCCCTAGCAGTGAAGAAGAATGTCAGGGGAGAGAATGGGAAAAGAAAAGAGAAGGGAAAGCTGACAAAACTTTCAAGGTCACGTGGCAAGCCAGAAGCAGGTCTGGTAATACAATCTAGATCTTCTGACCCTTTTCTGCAGAAGCCCAACGATTGGCAAGACATGCTCTGTTGACTTCCCAGCCATCAACGCAGCATCCCAGCCCTTAAGGTCGCACTTTTGGCATTTACATGCAGAGCAGATCAGTTCTGATGCCTCCAGGCAGGCTTTCTAAAGATCCTACCCTGCTTTACCCTATTAATTTGATTTTAGCAATTCAGCTTTATTCTGTGTCTTCTACCATCATCACAGCCCCGGAGATGCAAAATAGGTGAAGCGACTAATAAGTTAAGAAAACTCTGATTAAGTCCTGAAAAGACCCGGTGAGCATTGTACAGGTTAATTGAATTTTTATAGATTGATTCTCCTTTCAGGACTGCAAAAGGTTGTTATGTTGTGGAGTCCACTGCCAAACTAGTGATGGGAGAAATTGCAAGCCATGGACTAAAATAAATCTTTTCAGCATTCATCTTGGGAAAACACAAGGCAAAAAGTAAGTTCTCAGCACAGAGGAAGAAGAAAAAGAGAAGGGTTGAGTTCTGATGGAGTTTTGAAGATCAATTTTAGAAAACTCCTGGTCCCATAGAAATGAGGCCTCTTCCAAGTCCTAGTCTTAGAGGAGTTATAAAATCATGGAGTAGGGGTGATTTTAAAAATGTATATTTTCCCCAATATATGATCCATGCATTTATCTGAATGATGTTTGAGATGAGAATAGGTAAGAATATCTCAAGTGTGATCTCATGTCCTCATTTACAGTTAATCGGGGGAGGGGGTATATGGGATGTTCAAGGATATCCAGCATCTTTGGTTTGAGCTGAGCTCTTTTCAAGGCTGCTTATCCACCTTTGGTGTCACCTGCTACCCAACTCTCACCTGTGGCTCTAAGAAGTTTTACTATGTGTGGAGGTCACTCCTCAGTAAACCATCTTGGCATAGGTTAAATCAGGTTGAGGGTAACCAATGGACTTCAAACCCCTCAATGACTTAAGGGGATGCCTAGCTCAAGTATGTGAAGACTTCCTCCAGCAGGACAGGCTGATGAGAACAATTTGTTCCAATGGCCATGAAGGTGCCTGAAGCAGGTTCTGTGGAGCACTTAGAGCTTGATCAGACATCAAAGTCACCAAGGTCATCCACTGCATCCTTGGCCAGTCACCTTGACTTTTTTCTCATCACTTGATTTTGATGCCTCTGGAAGAGGGAATGAGGCTGATGACTTTATGAAAGTCTGCCTTGCCAAAATCCAATTCACTCACAAGTCAAGATAGCAAGCACCCTCATGGCATCTTCGATCCTCTGAAAACAAAGGACAAACAAAAACAGCAACTCGCTGCTATGTCTACTACGATTTCTAGTTTGTCCTAAACTTGCATTTTCGGGTTTGGATCTAGGAAATGAATCTACATTCCACAGTATTTGGCACATAGTGAACATCTAATTAAAATGTTTAATATATTCATTTATTCTCACCTTAGTCTTCCTGTTTGGATCTGGATAGTATCTTCTTTGAGCCTTAATCTTTCTGTCCTACATTGTCCATTTTCCCCTCAATCTCTCCTTATACAACAGCATCTTATTCCTCCACCTCCACCCCCACCCACAAGTACCAGGACTCTGCTCATTTTGTTCCCATCTCTGAAACCGTTTCCTTTGGATGAGTAATGCTAGCCTAATTCCCAGTCTGTGTATGTTCTGAGACTCGTAAGACTGTGACCAAGTGGCCATCCTCTAGAGACTAAGAGTAGCACTCTATTATCATATAAAACTCTCCTGCCACTTTCTGAAAACTTCCACAACTATGTTAATAGTAGTAGTAGTAGCACCAGTAGCAGTCATGGTGGTGTTAGTGGTAGTACTGGTGGAGTAGTAGTAGTAATAGCAGTGATGATGATGATGAAGATGAGGATGATGAGGATGATGATGAGGAGGAGGAAGATATTAATATTATCTATTTGATTTATATGTTTACCAAAAACCTGGACTCCCTGCCTAAGGTATGGGAAATAGGAAACCAACTTGATAGATGTATGTGAGAAGCTTTCACTCCCATATAAAACCTACAATGAAGCTTTCTGATTCCTCATGGGACTGTCCTCTCTTGCTAAGACATAATGTAAGCCCCTTCAAGTCAAGGACTGTTTTATTTGTTTCCTTTTATTTATGGTGCCTACAATGATGCCTAATCAATTCTGATTAATTGTTTATCAAGGTTATGAGCACTCAGATACCCCACATATTGCCTAGGAAGAGTGGTAGAATCCTTGATTTATGTGTATCCCATATCCAAAGGAACATACAGAAGAGATCAGCAAGATAGCTTGGAGGAGGAAGATGGGTGGGATAAAAACATAGATTATATGGTCCCAAAGATCCAGAACATGGAGTCCCATATTATGATTCCTTTAAAGATCTCATCCCTCCAGTGATCCTTTAAATTCTCTCCTGATTCTTGCCATATTTTCATATTCCATGTCTCCTGTCTTTATTGGGATCTTGTGAGACTCTAAAGTAACCTAGGTTAGGGTGTGATGAGCTATATTAGACTCTCAGTCTTGGTTGCTCTGGTCCTCATCCACTTTCTGCCCTTTCTCTTGATTCTTCTGCTTCAGGCAGCCAGGTAGTTTGGTGGATAGAGCTCAGGGATTGGAATCCGGAAAGCGTGAGTTCAAATCCTTCTTCAGACACTTACTAGCTATGTGACTGTGAACAAGTCATGGCCTCTCTAGGTTTCAGTTTCCTCCTCTGAAAATGGGGATAATGATGCTATCTACTTCAAAGAGTTATTGAGCAATCTATGTGAGGAGCAAATGAGATAATGTATATGATACACTAGATACATACTATTTTTAATATCATTATTATCCTCTCCAAACGACCATCACTAGACTCTTTTTTGCCTTTCATGGCCTGAAGACCACAATACTTGAGACCCTGGTCATTTTCTCATGGTATCCTATCTGTGCTTATGGTCCTAATGAGCCAGCAGACTAGGCTGCTTCAATTCAGGGCTTTGTCTTCATCTTTGGAAAATTAAAACATGCTTTAATAAAACTTTACTGCTTAATTGAAACACCTAATTGTTTTATAAAACCCCTGCAAAATTCCATATTTTCCGTGCAAACTCAACTACCTTTTATTACCCTATTGAAATTGCCATTCCATTCCACCATCACTCTCTCCTAGTCATTGGAGGGTGAAGCCATCAACTCCCAAACCTCCATTTGAGGAGGGAGCTCAGCTCCAGATATCTCATTTCTAAGCTAGATGCACTACTTTGGGATTTCTGTAACAGCAAGGGGCCTGGCATACACAGGAGGGCCTGCTGCACAGGTTCTTAGATCTGCTTTTCTAAAAGAAAAGCAAGTTTTGAGAGGTCAACAATCTACTTTAATCAAGCACATATGTCATTCATTAGTTCAGGGGAAAAAATCAGCACTCTGAACTTCAGAGAAAATAGAAACAGAAAAATAAAGACTAAGAGACAGGGCTTCCAACTGTCTGACAATAAGCAATATACACATCCAACTGTCTGACCGTTAAATACATATATAATTACCAGAGAGAGAAGCACCAACACTTGGGTTTTCAAGGGGGAGGCTCCTTAGTGGCTACCCAAAGTCTCATAGAGTATTTATGCATTTTTCAGAGTCAGATTGCTTCATAACCCTAGAGAACCCTTGCCTCATTGAAATTAACTAAAGGAGAGCGCCTTCCTACAAAGCAAGTCTCCCCTAATCAAATTTCTCTCAATGGGTATGCCCATTAATGGGTGGGGAAGATCTTTAATTCTCACTAACATAATTAACATTACAATCTCAATCTTTTCTCTCATTCCCTGGATTATCTACCTTTCCCAACCCCTTTTCACCTTTCTTTTATGTGTTGAGATATTTTCTCTGATAAAATCATAGCTTTTTCTGATATTGAACTATTTGACAACATCAATGACTTTTATGCAGAAAAATTTTTCCAGGGTCTCCAGTTGCTTTTTGGATCTACAGACCAGGCTTCTGACTTCCCAGACTTCTTTTCCCACACTAAATACCTCGATTCTAAATGCTAGCCCCCTCACCTCTGCGAGTTTCAGCTTTTATGTGTTATCTTCTTCCAATAGAACACAAGCACCTTGAGAACAGTGATTTTCTTTCTATTTGCTTCTACTTCTATCCCCCACATTTAGCACAATGACAACCTGGCATATTAGCAAACTCACAATGAATGCTTGTTGATTTGGCCTGAGCAAGGATTTATAAAGTACCTACCATAAGCCAGACACTGTACTAGGAAATCAGTCTGTAAAGACAAAGATGAAAAAAAAAGCCTCTGCCTTCAAGAAATTTATGATGGAGGCAAGCCTATTTTCTCCCTGACTTATCCTTGGCATTTTAGGACTGCAGATTAGTAAGAATTTCTGTTTTTCTAATTTAATTTTTTAAATTTTAATTTTTTTCCTTTAGTTTTAACATAGGGTTATATCATTTCATAGATATCTGGAACTCCCAGGTAAGAGAATTCTCCTTCTCAATACATGTTAGCACCTTCTCTGCAACTTAAGTAACCAAGCCTGTCAATGTCAGAGAAAGCACTTGGACCATGACTTTAAGGTCAGCACACTATCCACTGTACCATTCTGCCTTTCTCTCCCTTAACTACAAAACCTAAAACTCTCTTTGTAAAATTCCCCACCCAGCTCTGCTCTCTGGTTATTAGGTCACATCATGGGTAGAGTGCTGAGACTGGAGTCAGGAAGACCTGAGTTCAAATCCAGTCTCAGGTACTTGATAGGTGCTTGAGCCTGGGCAAGTCACTTATCCTCTATTTGATTCAGTTTCTTCAACTGTAAAATGGTAATAATAATGTTAGCATCTATCACTGTAAAATGGTGGTACTAACAGTACCTGTCTGCCAGGGTTGTTGTGAGGATTGAAAGAGATGGTTATTGAAGAAATATCTCCTCTTGACAGTCATTTGGTAGGTTATGGCTACGGAAACAAATTTACTACAACGAAGAAACTATAGAGGTAAAAACCTAGGTTTTATTATGCTTAATCATAGGATCAGTAGGGAGAAAAATGATCTTGAACAAAAATTAGGATTCTAAACAGGTTTTTATTATTAACTTACATTAGGATTCTAAAAGATTTTTATTATTAAATTACATATTAGTGACAGAGAAATAAATTCTTTTATATAATGCAACCTCATACATTCTTTTAAGCTATAAAAGTTAAAAAAAAAATTTATCAGGATCATATTCCCAGGCTGACTTCAATGTCATAAAAGTTGAACAAACTTAGTTAAGCGGAATCATAATCTTATGCATCCCCTGAGGAAGCAAAGCTAAAAATTCTCTATAGGTTAAATATATAGGTATATAAATATATGTATATATGTATATATATACAGGTAAATATAGGCAAAAATTCAGGTCACAGACTAGACAATGAATGTGAAAAATCCTACACTTACAAAATTATAAAGGCTGCAATTTGAAGAAGTTACAGTGAACTAATTAGGAGGAAGGGGTTTATAGGTCATTAAGACTTAAGGTCTGGGAAATTTTTATACAAGTGAAAAATTTGGGGAGGTTTGAAAGATGCTGTATTCCCTTCTTCTTGTTTAATTTTTAATCTCAGGAATCTTAAAAGTCTTGCTTTAAAACTATATCATGAGTCAGGTTTTTAGTCAAGTGAGGTTAATGTTAATATTCATTCATTCATTAAATATTTAGTAAGTGCCTACTGTGTGACAGGGCACCTCGATGGTGCAGTGGATCAGGCTTGATGTTGAGAAAACTTGAGTTCAGACTTGAGTTCACACACTAGCTGTGTGATCCTGGGCAAGTCACTTAAGCCTTCAGTTTCCTCAGCTGTAAAAATGATCTTGAGAAGAAAATGACGAATCAATCACTCAAGTATCCTTGCCAAGGAAACCCAAAGTGGAGGCACAGAGAGAATCAGACTTGACTGAAAGGAATAAATGGCATGTGCCAGACATTGAGCTAAGCTCTGAGAATACAAAAAGGAGCATATGACAAGTCCTGCTCTCAGGGAGTTTATACTGTAATGGGAAAGACAAAATGTAAACAAAGACATATAAAGCAAGCTATACACAGAATAAAGAAGAAATAATTAAAAGAGGGAAAACTTTGGAATTAAGAGGCGTTAGGGAAGACTTCCTGCAGAAGGTGAAATTTTAGTTAGGACTTAAAGGAGATGGATAGGTCAGTAGAGTGGAAAAGGGAGAGTGTTTCGGCAATGGCAGAGTGAAAGAAAATGACCAGAGTGGAGAGATAGAAAGTCTTGTTTATAGAAGAGTGACCTGGCCAGGGTCACTGGATCAAAGAGTATGCATTGGGGAGTGAGGTGTAAGAAAACTGAGAAGGTAGGTAGGGGCTATGAAAGGCTTCGAATGCCAAATGGAATATTCTGATTTTGCTCCTGGAGGCAATAGTTTATTGAAAATGGGGAGAGGGAGAAGGCTTACCTGACTGGACCTGTGCTTTAGGAAAATCTCTTTGGTAGCTAAAAGAGAAAATGGGTTGGAGTGGGGAGAGATTTGAGGCAGGCAGAGACATCAGCAGGCTATTGAAATAGTCCAGATATGAGGTAATGAGAGCCAGTACTAGAGTGGGGCAGTGTCAGAGGAGAGATCAGCATATTTGGGTAAAATGACTGACCTTGGCAACACCTGGATAATGGGGAGTGAGAGATAGTGAGGAATCTAGGATGACTCCTAAGTTAGAAGCCTAAGAGATTGGGAGGATGCTATTGCCCTCTTCAGTCATAGGGAAGGTAGAAAGGCAGTAGAGTTTTTGCGGGGGAAATGAATTCTGCTTTGGACATTTTTAGTTTAAGATGTCCACCAGAAATCCAGTTCTAGTTGTCTGAAAGAGAGTTGGTGTTATGAGATTGGAGGTCAACAGAGAGATTGAGGTGGGAAAGGAGGACTTCCAGATCATCAGAATAGAGATGGTAATTAAATCCATGGAAGCTAATGAGATCACCAAGTGAAAGAATATAGAGGGAGAAGGGAAGAGAGTCAAAGGGTACCCTGAGAGACACTCACAGTTAGAGGTTTAGAAGTTAGAAGAGACTCAGACAAAGGAGATAGAGGATGGTATCCTGCAAACAAAGAGAGAAGAAAGTATCAAGGAGGACAGAGTATCTGAGGCTGCAGAGAGGCCAAGGAGAATAAGAATTGAGAAAAGATCACTGGATTTGGCAAGAACTTGGGAGACAGCAGTTTTGATAGAATTATAACATCCCTTCCCTTCCCTTTCCTTCCCTTCCCTTTACTTTCCTCTCTCCCTCCTTCCTTTTTTCCCTTCCTTTCTTCCTTCCTTTCTTCCTTTCTTCCTTCTTTCCCTCCTTTTTTCCTACCTTTTTTCTTCCCTTCCTTTTTCTTTTTCTTCCTTTCTATCTCTCTCCCTTTTTTGCTTCCTCCCTTTTTCCTTCCTCCCTCATTCCCTCTTTTTCTCCCTTCCTTCCTCCCTCTCTTCCTATCTTCCTTCCTTCTTTTTTCCTTCCCTCTCCTTCCCTCTGCTCTCATGGTCAGTGTCCCCAGCCCTATTCTCCCACTGTGCCTGATTCCCTTATCTAGTCTCCTAAAGCTTAAAGTTCCCTGACAGAATCCCACATCCCACTTGCAGAGAATATTTGTGCACAGAAGTAACAAGGTGAGAATCACCACTGAGTAAGGGCATACACTGTTCTCCCCTGTGACACCCAGTTGTTGACAAGATTGGACACCATTTTCCATCTGGACACCCTGCTTTATTTTATCTATACAGTTTCAGAGTGAGCCAGATGGCATCCTTGATAGGTTTGTCTTCTACCACTGGTGTTCTTTGCGGAGAGATTTCTCCTGCTCCCCTTCTCACCTCTTGAAAGCCTTTCTTTCACAAAGAATTAAGGTAACTTGACTTGAGTGATATCCTGAGAGCACTTCAGCAAATTCCGTATTTCCAGCCCACAAAAAAAGAGTGATGTTTTTAGAGCAAGAATATTTTCAAATGATATTTATCTGGGACCTATGAAAGAGGTTAAATGTTCCATCCCACACGTGTCCTGGGTGGTAATGAGGGGAGGATGAAAGGTCACTGGTTGGAGGTCAGAGGTCCTGGGTTCTGAGCTTTGGGCTGTTCACAAACTGTGCACAACTCACTTGCACTCTTTCAACCTTGGTGTCTCATCTGCCCACTGAGGGGTCTGGACTTGATCATGTTAAACTATAATGCTGCTGATACTTCTACTGCTCTTACTACTATACTGTAATATGCTATACTATACTATGCTCTAGTACTACTGCTGTTGATGTTACATCTTCTGCTACTGTTGCTACTACTACTAATTACTAATTAGTGCTGCTGAGAAGGGGTCAACTTATAATCAGGAGGGAGATATTTCCAGGAGCATCTCAAGTGAAAACTGGGGGAAAATATTCAGTGGTTTCATTTGTAGAAATGAGACCTAGAAAGAACCTTAAAATTATCTAATTAATTGGCACTAATACACAGGGTTATGTCTGAATTGCTGCCTGATGTCAAAAAGATCATATAAGTTCATCATCACAAATGCAAGAGTTGGAAGAGAGCTGAGCAGCCATCAGTACCAACCTATACTCAGAAAGAATCCCCAGGGCATCTTTTTCGTGGGGACCTCACCTAAGGGCACTTAGGACCTCCCAAAACAGTCACTTTACTTGTGTATGTCTCTCATTGTGAGGAAGGCAGGAGTTAGATAATTCAATAGAAAGAGTACCAGACCTGGAATCAGGAAGACCTAAGTTCAAATCTGCCCTGAGACAGATTTGTTACCCTAGGCAAGTCACTTAACCCTGTTTGCCCCAATTTTCTCATCTGTCAAATTAGCTGGAGAAGGAAATGCAAACCGCTCCAGTACCTTTGCCAATAAATCCCAAATGGGGTGATGAGTTGTCAGACATAACTGAAAACATAACAACAGTTATGAGGAAGTTTTTTTTCTTTAACTTTTAAGAAGTCTAAATTTGCCACCTTATAACTTCCCCCATCACCTCAGTTGCTTCCCTTTGAGGCCAAATGGTCCACCTTTAATACCTCCAAATCTGCAGCTGGACTCAATACTCCTTTCTTGTCTCAATACTCTTGCATTGATTTTTCCCGTGCCTGAAACAATAATAGCAAGCCCTTCTATATTATTTTAAAGACTACAAAGTACTTTACAAATATTATTTAATCTTCATAGTAACCCTGGGAGGTAGGCACTATTTTTATCTCCGTTTTACAGATGAGGGATTTGAGGTGCATTTCCTCCAAATCCAACTCTTAGAAACTCTAGCATTCTTTAAGATTTAACTTCCTTCTACAAGTGGCCTTTTCTGATACCTCCCCCCAGTAGCACTTTATCTACTCCCCATTTATATTATATCTATGCTCATATATACATGTGTTTTCACCCTCTTCTATACCACAAGTTTCTAGAAGGCTGACGCGTAGTAGGCATTTCACAAATGTTATTGAATGACTGACTGATATCGATCCATTGACCAAACATCCTCAGTTCTTGCCAATGATTCTTTATGAGACGTGGACTCAGGCTTCTTTCTGATCTCTTTTCCAATCATTAAACCAAATTGTATGAAAGCATAATTTTCCAGACACATTTATATAGTACGTAATGAGCTTTATAAATAGAGATAGATAGCCAATTCTTCACAGCCAGCAAATTATGTCTATGTAGCTTCTTTCTGAGGTCCCATCAGCATAATTCATATGACAATAAAATGAAGAAAACTGGGCTAGGAAAGCAGTAAGAACCACAGTTGGTTTTGTTTTCCCCTTATCCTATGTAGGGTTAAGTTTTGAAGTGGATGAGATTAATTTAATTTCAAATTATCTATGATTACATACAGATTCCCAGTGTTCTCACACTGGCTCCACCCCCAATCCTGAAAGAATTTTTTTCCATTTGGTCTTGGAAGTCAGTTTGGATCAATGGTTAAGTTAAAAAGATGTAATGTTAAGCTTGAGGTAAAGAGTGTGTGTGTGTGTGTGTATGTGTGTAAGTGTGTATGTGTGTGTGTGTGTGTGTGTGTGTGTGTGTGTGTGTGTGTGTGACTTCCTAATAATTCGAGCTAGCTCAGGTGTTCAGGGCTTCCCACTCTGTCACTCCACTGGCCCACCTCTCTTTCCAGCTCACTCCCTTTATTCAAAGTGACCTTCCCTGTTTCCCATTCCTTTAGCTGCTGGCCCTTGAGTAGAGAACTGATCAATCAGTTCATTGCCATAGGTGTTTGGGTGCTAAGTCAATTTGTCCTGTCACTTCCAATTTCACCATCTTTGGTCACCCAAAATCCAAGAGGCAGAACAATAGTGAGAGGAGTTCCAGATTTGGGGTCCTAAGAGGAGGCTATCTCAGATACTGGGGAGTGGAAGCCAGGGAAGGATTTGTGGTCTGAGGAGTCACAGGAATTCCATATAGAATCCCCTTGCCAGTAGGAACTGTCCAATTGATTTGGCTAAAAATACTAATTAGCATATTTATAGGGCTTTAAAGTTTATGAAATGGATTACAAATATCTCATTTGATCCTACTAGCAACTTTGGGAGGTAAGCACTGTATTATTCCTATTTGAGGAAGACTGAGGGAGGTTAAACGACTTACCCAGAGGTCACAAGGCTAGTAAGTGTCTGAGGCTAGATTTGTACTCAGATGTTCCTGACTCCAGGTTTAAACCATTCTCCACTGGGATAAGCTCAGTAAAAGTAACAGGTGGAAAAGCATGAGTAGGGGCATCAAAGCATCAAACTGGATAGGCCCTTGTGCCCTGGGGGATAGCTGGATGATATCTGAAGATTTCATGGTCTGAGGCCAGCTAGATATCATGAGTTAAGTGAGTGGTCACTTAGCTACCAGCTCAGTCGTAGGAAGGAATGCTAAAACTGAGAACATATGACCTCTCAGGCCTCTATAGGGTAGAGGGCAGGATAGAAGGCATGGCCTCTTGAAGTTTTTCCTTTGTTTCAAGGCTTCCATTGAGAGATAATAATATTTCCCCAAGTACGCCATTCTACTTGGGAATAGCTCTAATTATCAGGAAGCTTTTTTTCCCTCACCCTGTTTCATATCAAGCTTAAAACTGTCCAAGAGGCTCTAGCATGCACAGCAACCACACCCTGGTTAAAAATAAGAAACATCTTGACAAATGGGTTAAACCAGGTTTAGCATAATCAAGGGGTCTCAGAGTTAGGGGGTATCTACTCCAAACCCGGGAGGACTCCCTCTTTCAGAATGGGTGGATGAGAACAATTTGTTCCAAAGGCCATGAATGCAACTGGAGCAGATACTGTGGGAGTGCTTAGAGTTTGGTCAAACCACAAAGACATCAAGGTCATCCACTACATCCTGGGGACATGATTCTTGTCCTGCCACTAAACTTCAATGACTCGTGAAGAGAGAGTGAGGTTGAGGACTTGGCAGCACCTCTGTCTCCCTTAAATCCAATTCAAAGGACTAATAACTAGGGCTACTAATTCTGACCTCAGGGGTCCAGTCTAATCTCTTTTCCAAAAGACACTAACCTTCCCAAGAATTAAAGAGAACTACATTCTGCTTCCATATCACTGTGAAGACTGATTTCATTTCAAACTTAGTTAAAAGTTCATCAAGTTGCCTGTCGCAGGTGGATAATGAACTATAAAATGACAGGTAGAATGAGTAGTAAGCCACACTTATTTGAAATCTCCTGGACCTGGTGGATTCTAGCATCCACATGATCAGACATCTTGATTTGGGATAACCATGTCATATAAAGTTTGCTCAAAATCTAAGATCAGCTGTAAAACTCTCTAGTATTTAAAATCCTTCAAATCTGTCTTTTTTCTATATTCTCAGTCCTCTTTTTAATTTTATTTTTAATATATAGAATAAAATAAGCATTTTCATAACTGCACGATAAAAAAGATGATTGCACATGAAACTGTAAATATACTATGTAGAACTTGCTATTGCTTTCAAATATACAATAAAATTATCATGTAAAATTCTTTTTTTCCACTCCCCCCATGGCTTCCCTGTCTTCTTACACTTTACTCCACACAACCTTTAATTCAGCAATGATGACCTGCTTGTGTTGGTGTTCAGTTGTTTTTCAATCATGTCTTATCTTTCATGATCCCATTTGGAGTTTTCTTGGCAGAAATACTGAAGTGCTTTGCCATTTCCTTCTCCAACTCATTTTACAAATAAAAAATTGAGGCCAACAAGGTTAAGGGAATTCCCCAAGGTTACACAGCTATTAAGAGTCTATGGCCAGATTTGAACTCAGGAAGATGAGTCTTCCTGACTCTTGGCCTGGCACTCTATTCTCTGTACCACATAGCTACCCAACTAGCTTTATAATTATAGGTAAATCACCTGACTTATTTGGTCATTCAGTCACATCTCTATCAAGTGAAGGGATTGAACAAGAGGGTTTCTAAAGTCCCTTGCATTTCTGACATTCTAAAATTTTATGATTAATTTCTCATGAGTGCTGGGCAAAATGATAAGACTCTACCTTCAGGGACTTTACAACACAGTTTGAAGATAAGCAATGAACTTAGAGTCACTGGAGACCTGGGTTCAAATCCTAACTCAGAGACATTAACTATATGACTCTGTGCAAGTAAATCAGGAAACTTTTTTGAGACTCAGTTTCCTCTTCTGTACAATGAGATCAGACTAAATAACTTTTAAGTCTTTGTCTAGTTTTCAATCTATGGTTTTATGTGACCATTAGAGAACAATATAAAACCATTAATGATGTATTACTAAGTGGGAAAGGCACCAGAGAGGACACCAAAAGACCTGGGTCTTCATTTTAACTTTGTATGATTTTGAGTAAGCCATTTCTCTGGCCCCTGTTATATACACATACACCAAGCTCCTCTTTCCCACTCTTTGCAACTCTTAGCTCAGCATCCTGCCCCTAATAGAGGCTTCCAGGATTATAGAGCTAGAGCTGGAGGCCACCTAACCACCCTTACAGATGACAAAACTGAGGCTCAGAGAATTTAAGTTACTTGTCCATGATCAAAGAAATGACAAGTATCAGAGGCGGGATCTGACCTTGGATCTTCCTGGCTCCTACTCTTGCCTTTACACTGCTTCCTTCTAGTAGACATCTCAAAAATCATTATTATTATTGAGAAGAATTAGATTCACATTGATAATAGTCTACTCTGCAGCCCATACTGGGAGAGGGATGAAGGATCTTACTAAGATCTTTGTGAACTGTGGACCCTCAGGAAGTAGTAGCCCATAGACTTCAAACCTATATGTGTACCCCAAACTGCCATTTCGATATTTATTTAAAGCCAACAAAAGATGTAGTGTGAATAATGCCATGTTATTGATGCTTCATTTCTGCCTAATAAGAAACAAAATCTTTAAAACTCAGCATCACATCAAAGTGCCAAGCAGGCTTCTGGCTACAGCTTTGCTCTGAGCACCCAGAATTGCCTGAGAAATCTGTGAAGCCCCCACAACATCTGTTTGTGGAAATGGATTTCTCCCTACACAGTTTCTCCCTTTCCAAACAAGCTAGATGCAGAGCCAGATGTGAGGTAGGAACTTCGAACACAGCTGATCTTGGAAAGCAGCAAAGCCAATCCAGCATCTCTGACCATGATATGATCTATTAACTTAGCTAAGATGCTTCCAGCAGATGGAAAAGGACAAAAAACAGAGATCATTTTTAAAATAATTTAATGATAATAGCTAATATATTGATAGTACCTGACAAGGAGGTAGTTAGGTTGTGCAACGGTTAGTGCACTGAGCCTGGAGTCAGGACAACTTGAGTTCAAATCCAGCCTGAGATACTTATCTGTTTGAGGTTGAATAAATCAACTTCTTTTTACCTCTGTTTTCTCAACTGTAAGATGGGGCTAAAAATAACACTCTCCCAGGATTGTTATGAAGAGCAAACAAGATAATATTTATAAAATGTTTAGCACAGTACCTGGCACATAGTAGGTGCTATATAAATGTTTTCTTGTTCAGTTGCTTCAATTGCATTGACTCTTCATGATCCCTCTTGGGGTTTTCTTGGCAGAGATACTTTAGCAGTTTGACATTTCCTTCTCCAGCTCATTTTACAGATGAGGAAACTGAGACAAACAGAGTTAAGTGATTTGCCCAGGGTCACACAGCTAGTAAAGGTCCACAAATATTAACTAGCTTTTATTATTACGTGCACTAGCTGATTTGACCCTGACAACAATTCTGTAAGGTCTTAGTAGTACCATTTTGCAGATGAGAAAATTAAGATTCAAAGACCTATCCATTTTCAGTCAGCAATTAAATATTTGAAAAGTAATTTGAACACAGGTCTTCTTGATTCATAAGTCCAGCATTCTCCAAATCACACCATAGTGAGCTTCCTGTTTCTAGTCATTTCCTTTCCTACTTTTTAACTCCTTTCTGCCAGTACCTGATCCGAATCCTCTGATCCACTCTCCTTCCCCTGGAGTCTCTCCAGAAATCTCTTCCCACCTCAATCTGTCAGCTGCCAGATATTTGGCAATTTCTACCCTCCATCTTTCTCCCTCACATTTCAGTCTCCCTCTTTGAGTGTCTGGTGTGTGCATCTCCATGTCTTGGACAACAGTTTCACAAAAGGTGACAATGACCAGAAACTGGCAGAAGATTTTGTGAGTTTGATGAAGTGTGTTTCAGGGGGAAAAGTAAAAGATCTGAAGTCAGAAGACCTGGATTCAAATCCAAATTCTGGTGCTTAACAATTTCTGTGACTTTGGGCAAATCACTTATGTCTCAATTTCCCTATCTGTGAAATAAGAGAATTCTATTCCATTACCTCTAGTATCTCAGTTCTGCATTCTGCAAAAATGTGTCTCTTTTTCCATGTGTAATCATGTTTTTAGAAGAGGCAATTTTCTACCCAAATGAAACTAATTACTTATGGTTGATTTTTCTTTAATTTAAAAAAAATTCAAATAGCAAATTTTAAAATTAATCTGTTCTTCCCACAACCCCTCCTAGCAAATTAAACAAACAAGCAAACAAGCCTTAATACATATCTACACAGTCTGGCAAAATAAATGACCATACTAACCATATCTAAAAATGTATATCTCTTTATGAACTTGAAGTTTATCATCTCTCTGTCAGGAAGTGACTATTGAGTTTCATTGTCATTCTCTAGCACTTTGTTACTATGTTTATCAGAGTTCTAAAATCTTTCAAGGTTGCTTTGTCTATAATGCTGTCTTTACATAAATCGTTTTAGTTTCTATTTTAATCTGCATAAATCCATAGAAGTCTTCCCAATTTCCTCTGAAATTGTCGATTTCATATTCTTATGGTATAATAATATTCTATTAAATTCATATACTACAAATGGTTTAGCCAGTTCCTTTTTAGGAGGATACATTTTAGTTTCCAATTTGTGGCTACCATGAAAAAAGCTGTTTTAAAGTTTTTGGAATGTAGATCTTGCTTCTTTGACTTCTTTGGGGCATAGGTCTGGCTGAATCACAAGGCAGTATATACACTTTGGTAATGTTCTCAGCACAGTTCCAAATTACTTCCCAGTACCAGTTCACAGGTCCATCAAGCAATATTATTCTAATGGACTTGTCTGCCCACATCCTTTTTAACACTTCCCATTTTCTTCTTTTATCATTTGTATTTTTGCAACTTTGATTGATGTGAGATGGAACCTCAAAATTGCTTTAATTGGCATTTCTGTAACCTAATGATTTAGAGTATTTTATATGTTGATAGCTTCAATTTTTGTCCTTTGAAAACTGTTCATATCCTCTGACTATGTATCAATTGCCAAATGACTTTTAGTCTTATAAATTTGAATTAATCCCTTATACATCTTGAAAATGAAATCTTTATTGGAAATAAAAAACCTTGTTGCTGAGATTTTTTTCCCAGTTGTTTCCTTTCTAATTTTACTACATTACATTTATTTGAGTAAAAACTATAAAAATCTTATATAATAAAAAAATTGTCCTCATTTTGTAAATCGTAAATTTACAATTGCAAAAAATTGTCCTCTCTATTATTGATCTTTTCTTATTCTATTAGTTATGAACTCTATACCTGTCAATAAATAGGAAAAGTAATTTCTTCCTTGCTCCATTAATTTGTGCAAAGGTGACTTTTTGCCAGCAAAGTCTTGCATCTCTTTGGAGGCTACCTGGGTACAGAGTTGCAAAATGTTGGTCTAAACCACATTTCAGTTTTCCCAGATGTTTTTTGCCAAGTTACTTCCCTCATGAAATTGGGTCTTTGAGGTTCCCAAACACTATAGTACCGTGTCTTTGTATGCTTCTGTAGGTTATGTTCCTCTGATAGGCCTTGATTTTATGTAATTGTCTTAAAGATTATTCATTTGTAGCATAGTTTGAGATCTGCTACTGACAGGTATCTTTTCTTCCTGTTTTTTAAATTTCATTCATTTTTCACTAGTGTCTGACTCTTTGGGGTTTTCAGTCGAGATACTTAAGAGGTTTGCTATTTCCTCCTCCAGCTCATTTAGCAAATGAAGAAACTGAGACAAATAAGGTTAAATGACTTGCCCAGAAGTCACACAGCTAGTAAGCATCTAAGGACTGATTTGAACTCAAGAAGATGAGTCTTACTGATTCCAGGCTCAGCACTTTATTCACTGTGCTCCTAGCTGCCTTTTTTTTATTGTTACCATGAGATATTTCATATGCATATATATGTGCATATGCATCCATATGTTGTATGTGTATATAAACATAATACGATATCTTCTATTTAACTATCGGTCGACTTATTTATCTTTAGCAGAAGATTAATTTTTCGAGGGGACAAACTGTCTCATCTTTCATTTTTATCCCCAGTACACAATACAGTATCTGGCATTTAGTAGGGACTTAAGAAATATTTGTTGATTAATGTATTGATAGGTAAAACTGTACCTAGGGTGGGAAGACTGGGCCTTTGTTACAGTATGCCAAATTTGGATGTTACTTGAAGATGCACTTGAGATACTTCATGAGTCCAGAAATGACAGGGATGAACACCTAATTGACAAGGTTAATAAGTTATTATAGTAGCACCCTTCCCCCTCCACTGAGTTATGTTTGTGACATTTGCCCTGGGCTCTAGATGGAGGGAAGGAGTATAGGTGATTGTATATGTACCATATTCGTTTTCTAGGTCACAGGAGGCTCTGTATCCAATAAATCTAAGTCAGAGAAAGAATTCAAAAACCAGACATCAGTATTTCTGCTCCCTTAGTTCTTTAAGAATGGTTTAAAATAATCATGAATACCACAATCTAATTAATTACTTGGTGAGCAAACAATAATTCCAAAATAATGAGACTTAATACTAGCTAAGCATACAAAGCGGCTTGTTTCTTTGGGAGGAAAGCAGAAAAAGAAAGACAGGGGTCCCACTGGGATTGAGGCAAACTTTTGCAATGAGCCATCTCTTTGGTTCCCCAATTCAACAGCCTGGCAAGCCTGACATGCTGGATAAAATGTGGAATTTGAAGGTGATCAGAGTAGATTCCCCGCTGACATTTCAGTGAACAGTGAACAGTTATGTAATCTTTCTAGTCCTGCTTTCTGGGGGGCCTCACAGCCATTATCCAAGGAAGCTACAACTGTGGAGAGGGGCTTGCCACCTCCATCAACTACCAGCCATCCACATCCTAGGCAGTCTGGCTTAACAGAAGCAGCCAGGCACCCTGAGGGAGGGAACAGGATTCACATGTGCCAGGCAAATCAAGCCATTTTGACTACCTTGACCCCCATCTCCCCTCATACCCTGATGGAGATAGCCCACAACCCTAAAATCAAGAGCTTTGGCAATAGCATGACTTCCAAAGCAGTGCCCTGGGCCTCCATTCTGGGGTGCAAACACTATAGAGATGCAGTCTGGTAAGTGCTCCTGCAGGTGCTACAGCTGCAACTACCAAAGACCAAGAGAAGTCCTGGGAATTTTCAAAAGGTTCAACATCAGAAACGCATACCAGTTTTTTCAGTGGAAATGAGCTTAAAGAAGAGCCATCACTACTACTTTGCTACTGTACATGAAGGACCATGGGACATTTCTATCTGACTTATACCTGAAACCTTCCATATGTATTATCTCTCCCCAATATGAGCTCCTTGAGTTCAAAGATTGTCTTGGGCTGTTTCTCTTTGTATTCTGTGCATTTTGCTTTGCACATAGGAAGAACTCGATAAATTCTTTGTTAATTCATTCACTCACTCTTTTATTTACTCATTTCTAGAACCATCTTTAAAAGGGCAATGATTGAAGTCACCACTGTGGCAAGCCCTGTGTTCTGCCTAGAGATACAAAGACAAAAACATAATGTTCCCTTCCTGCAAGAGGCTTATGTTCTGGTGGGGGAGAGGTAATATACACACATCTATATACAAGTACGTATATCCTACAGGTATATGTGTGTGTCTCACACCTGTATTTGTGTACATATATGTATATATGTAATGTATATATGTATATATATACATGTAATATAAGTATACATAAAATGTATTTTTAGGTCATTTGGGTGAGTGGGGTATATAATAAGGTAAAGTGAATAGAGAAGTGTTATGAACCCAGAATTTCTTAGATTTAAGAATCTTTAGTCAGTATGAGTGTGACTCTGATTAAGTTGTTAATCCTTCCAAGACTCTAAGTTATAGAGAAGGTGCTGACCTGAATGGGTAGAGGATGTTCCTCACTGGGAGCCCCCCCATCATAGAAATGTTGAGCCCACTCAACTACAACAGCAAATTTGAGTCAGGGGCACTGGCAATGGAAGGAGTCAGTAAAAGGTTTATGTAGAAGACAGTGCTTGGGTTAGGGTTACAGTTTGAGTCTAGATTCTTGAATTTAGGGGGAAGAAAGGCATGTATTGCATACATTCCCAACAACCAATGGAAAGGCATTGAAATGGGAGATACTAGAAGTACTTCTCCACCTTGGGGTGGGAAATAGGCATTTAGAGAGTTTAATATGCCAGGCATTGTGCTAAGTGCTTTTGCAAACATTATCTCATTTGACACCTAATCCACAGGGCTTTTGTGAGGCTCCAATGAACTAAGATAAACTGAGAGCAAAACAGACTCTCTAGTGAGATTTCCTGAGCATCTGCCTTCATCCTCAATGCATACTGAGTAAGAGAATACAGATGTTTCAGTGTGACCCATCTTCTCTGCTAGAGGCACACCTCAGAGGCAATCTCTTGAAGAGAGACGGGGAAATCAGCTTCTTGTCAGAATTGCTTAATGTGATTCTTTTTCCAGAATCTTAGACTTGGAACGGATTTGGAAGTCATTTAGTTCAATACGGTACCTTACCTGCCATCCATCTTTAATTCCACCAATAAAGATTCATTTGTTGACTTCCAGCGTTGCTCCTAGAAGGCTTTAGTTAGAATTCAAATGTTACTCCTAAATGGTTGAAATGTTAACCTTTGAGCATCCATTAACAAGGCAGAGACTAATGTAGAAGCTGCCCAATAGTTCCAAGGAAATGGGACAGAAAAGCTTTGATGGGAGAAAACTCAGAAAGAGCAATGTAATTATAATTTAAATGGAAAGATCTTTCCCATTCATTAATAGGTTCATGTGAACTGCAAGTCACACGGAAGCCTAAGTCATATGAGTTTCAGTCACATGAAGACTGTGGTGGGAGGAGCTTGCTGAAGAGGTGGAACAGGAAGGGTGGAGCAGAAAGAGGCAGAGCTAGAGCAGAGCTGAGGGGAAATTGGTGAGAGCAGTCAGAGCTAGGAAGGACGGCAAGGGTCGGCCTGTTTGTGATTTATTTAATGGAGCTGGTTAGTGGGAAGCCTCACAGGGGGAAGGCTTGGGGTTGGTGCTATTATCTGCATTGTTATTGTGTATAGATTTTTGTTACTATGATGGATTTGGCTTTCTGGTGTCTGAATAAATGTTTTGGTTCTGTCTTCCCTGTGTAGAATCTGTGGCATTTCATGATTTAGAATTGCACCGGGATATTCATGGTCGCTGTAGGTGCTGTGAATGTCACATTGGCGTTACAGACAGATATAAGTTCAAAGTCTGAGATGATATTTAAGAGCATTATACCTAAAATTGATGGTCCATGAGGTAAGCTTTCACTGGATTTCTTAAATGCACCAAATACCAATGATAGAGGTTAACACTGGGGGGTTTTGAAGACAATATCCATCTACACATCTAGTATGCACATTTTCTCCATTGTTTGAATCTTTTGTCTTTATAGCCCTAGCACTTAGTAGAATAAGAAATTTTGTTTTCATTGGTGTAGAAAATAATTCCCCCCACCTTATTCTCTGCAAATTGTATTTTTAGAGAGCTATCCAGAGTACTGGGAGGTTAAGTCATTTGTTGTAGTTTAGTTATTTTCAGTCATTTCTGACTCTTTGTAACATCATTTAGGGTTTTCATGGCAAAGATACTGAAGTGATTCACCATTTCCATCTCCAGATTATTTTACAGATGAGGAAACTGAGGTAAAGAAGATTAAGTGACTTGCTCAGGGTCACATAGCTAGTAAGAGTCTGAGGCCAGATTTGAACTCACGTTTTCCTGATTCCAGGCCTGGTGCTCAATCTACTGCTGCCCCTAAGCTCTGTCCATATTTGTTAGGTGGGAGACTTGAACCCAAGACCTTCTGGCTCCAAGGTCAGTTCTCTATCCATGAAACCATGCTGCTTTTCCTAATAGGATCTTCAAAAATGTACTGTTAATTGACTGATTTCACAACATTAGAAATGCAAACACCAGTAACAGCTACTGTTTGAAGTCACTAGTGACAAGATGCACATATGTCATTCACCCTCCTCCCTGACTCAATCTCTGACTAATAGGGAATCAACAAAGTAGAAATTAACCCATGAACTTGCCCCAGGATCCTTCACAGGTCTTGTAGACCATTCCCTGTCTTCAGGACAGGTTGGGCAAAATGCTTCTCTTTCTCTCTCTTCTAGTCCTCCTCTCCCCTCCTCCTCCAGCCTAGGAAGTCTTACTTGACCATCCCCTCCTGAAGCCATCTGTGTTTCCCCTGAACTAAAGATCATCTTTACAATTTGGTTGGCAATTAATCATGTCCTGCCTAGTGGCTTCTCTTCTATTGTTGTTGTTGGCAAGAGATGTTATTGAAATCTATTTTTTAATTTTTAGAATCACACCATTTCCAGACTATCCACAAACATTAATTCGCCTTTTGGTACTCTCCATGTGCTATCTTTGTCCAGTGACTAATGAGCTGACACACTGCTTCCTCTGCAACATGCAGTCCTAGAGATTTGTCCAAGGCATTGGAAAATTAATGAGCTGGCTCAGGATCACAGAGCAAGAATGTGTCAAAGGTTGGAACTGAACCCAGTTTTCACTGACAACCAGGTCAACTCACTACTCACCATGTTGTCACTTTGTGGTTGTTGTAGCCGTCCCATGACAACTCTCATCAGGGCAGATACTCTTGTCTTCACATCTCTGCACACACCAATGAATCTTACCCAGCAGCACCCTAGAGACTTCCCCCCACAGCCCCTATCCCAGAGCCAGGTTCTCCAGACTTACACGACATCCTCACGGAAGCCACCCCTCCAGCAGCTCCCTAATATTTGATGTCCACGCATATAGTCCCTTCATTTAGAAGAATTACACTGAGATAATCAATGGATATGAAAGGGCAAGTGTGATCACAGCAGCTAATTAAAGAATGATTAATAATTCAGAACTTCAATAAAGCCATTTTCCTGACAGGAGCAGATATGGAAATGATTCTTGGCCCTCAGACCGGACCAGAGAAAAATGGCACATCTAAAAGAAGAAAAATGATTGTGAGAGAGAAACCAAGGGACCAAGGTAACTTCAATGGGTATCAAGTTCCTAACTCCATGGGGTTTTTCCTGGAAGGAAGAGTGAGGGTGAAAAACTCTTGTATTTATCCTATCAAAACCATATTGTTATATATGCCCAAACCATATTCAAACTAAGAAATCTACTGATCACTGTTTTCTTCACCATCTCCGCCAGGGCCTATTTGGCTAGAATATTCATTGCTGTAGTCTTAGTCCCCTCCACCCATTAATAACAAAGAGGGCAGTGAAATTTTTGTTCGTTTCCTTCTTTTATTTTTAATTTATGGTATAAAAAAAGCATTTCCATAATATAGTACAATAAAAAAGATGACTGCACATGAAACTGTAAATCTGCTGTGCACAACTTGCTATTCAAGTATACCATAAAATTATCATATACATTTGTTTTTTTTACTTCCCCCACTCTAGAGATGGGTACCATTAGGCACAAATAGGTATGTGTATGTACATATGTGTCTATGCATCTATACACATACATAAATATACACCCAGATATGTAAAATTATTCTATACATACTTCTACTTATCAGATCTTTCTCTGGATACAAATAGTCTCTTCCTTCATATGTCCTTTATAGTTAATTTGAGGATTTGTAATAGTCAAAATGACTTATTTCCTCAAAGTAGTTCTTCAAACAATATTACTGTAACTGGATACAAAGTATTCTTGGTTTTGTTCATTTCACTCTTGGCTTTGTTCATTTCACTCTTGGTTTTGTTCATTTCACTCTTCCTTACTTTATTCAAGTTTTCTACATTTTTCTAAATCCTTAAGCTCATCATTTCTTGATGCACAGCAGTATTCCATAGGTATCATATACCACAGCTAGTTCAGCCATTCTCCAATGGATTGGCTTCCCTGCAATTTCTGGTTCTTTGCTATCACAAAGAGAGTTCTTTTCCTTTTTTCACTAATTATCTTTGGAAATAGATCAAGTAGTGGTATTGCTGGTTCAAAGGGTATAGGTAGTTTAATAACTCTGGTCATAATTCCAAATTGCTCTCCAAAATGGTTGGATCAGTTCACAATCCCACAAACAATGAATTAATGTCCCAATTTTTCCATAACCCCTCCAACATTTGTCACTCTCCTCTTCTATCATTTTAGCCAATCTTGTAGGTGCAAAATAATTTCTCAAGGTTGTTTTAATTTGCATTTCTCTAATCAATGATGATTTACAGCATTTTTTCATATGAATATAAATTGTTTTATTTTCTTAATCAGAAAATTGCCTTTTCCTATCCTTTGACCATTTAACAATTAAAATAGAGAGCTGTCTGTTTGTTTATCCTAATACTTCTCCTTATGCACTAATTTCAGATATGTCATCCTTTCTGGAGGTTGACTTTTAATTTAAGTTTAGAACCAACAAGTTTGAAGCATGAATATCCCTGGGAGAGTATTCCAGAAATCATCTGCTCAGTTTGAGGTGTGGGGAAAGGACCTAGTACTACCCTTCATAAGAGAAACTTTTCATTCTTTGATGCTCAATACCACAGTGTCTGGAAGACAGCAAAATAGGGGCTCAAGGAATGCTTGTTGATTGGTTGATTGTCAGTAAGGCTCACTGCATTTTCCAATGGAAAGATTGGAATCAAACCCTCCCTCTTAAAATTCACTGATTTTGTGACCTGTGGCAAGCCACTTCTGTGTTCTCCTTATGTTCCCCATGACTTATTTACTAAAAAAGCAGGGTGGGGCAGTAGGAAGAACACTGACATACCAGGGTCTGGGTTCAAATCACACCTCTAGTATTTACAGACTTTATGATCCTGGACAAATCACTTAGCCTCCCTTGGCTACAGGACTCTCATCTGAAGAATGAGGGGATTAGACTAGAGATTCCATCCAGCTCAAAGTTTGTGATGCTATGAGATCTCCTTGGGCTTTAATTTTTCCAAAACTTCTCATTCCTCTTCATCTTCCATTTCTCCTCCTGTACTCAACTACTCATCTGGGAGCTTTGCCTCATATTTGATGAAACATTTACATTCTTCCTCAGAGGACCCTATTCTCTCCTCCTCATCTCATATCATTTTGATGGTTTTTCCACTTATTTCTTATTTCCCCAACTATCTCCCCCTTTTACTCATGTCTCACATGAAGAGGTCATCTTTCTCCTTGCCAAAGCAAAACCTTTTACATGCAAAAGTGATCCTATTCCCTCCTATCTTCTCCAGCATATTGCTTCATCTATCATCCCCATCATCTTCAGTCTTTTCCTGGTTCCTGTCCACCCTGAGGCCTAAAAACACAGTCATGCGTCTCTCATCCTGAAAAATATCTCCCCTTAAATCTCACAGGTGAACAAGCTCAGAGGGGAGTAAGGAAAGGACAAGAGGAATTCTTGAGTCTTCAGCTTGTAGGATGTACTAAGGATGGCCAAAGGTAACTCTTCTGTGTACTGCTTCCAAGGCTTGCTAATTTTGGGAAATGTGATTATTGAAATGTGTGGCATTGCACTGACAGCAGAATGCATCTTCTTCATATCAGACCAACACAGGCTTTACCCTTTACTAGAAGCTACTGATAATGATGGTGTTTATCGAGCAGCCTGGATTGGAATCTTTGTTGGCATCTGCCTCTTTTATTTGTCTGTTCTTGGCATCATGGGCATCATGAGGTCAAGTAGAAAAATACTTCTGGCATATTTTATTCTCATGTTTATAGTATATGCCTTTGAAATGGCATCCAGTATCACAGCAGCTGTGCATTGAAATTTTTTCACTACCAACCTCTTCCTGAGGCAGATGCTGGAAAGGTACCAGAACAAAAATCAGTCCAATAATGATGACATATGGAAAAACAGAGGAGTGACCAAAACCTGGGACTATCTCACGCTCCAAGAAAATGTTGTGATGTCAATGGTCCATCAGATTGGCAAAAGTACAAGATGGCCTTCAAGGATGAGAATAATGATGCTGACTATCCCTGACCTCATCAGTGCTGCATCATGGACAGTGTCTATAAGACAGTCCCAATGCTTGTAAACTTGGCATATCCAGTTATTATCACAGCAAGGGTTGTTATGAACTGATCTCTGGACCAATGAACCGATGCACCTGGGGTGTTGCATAATTGGGATTTGCCATTCTCTGCTGGACTTTCTGTGTTTTCCTGGGTACCATGTTCTACTGGAGTGGAATTGAATACTGAAAGTAAAAGTGCACCATTGTTCTTCATTCCTCCCAAGTCTCTCTAGAGTTGGTGCATGGACCCATTCACTGCTCTCCAGATACTATTCCTTTTGTGTTCTAGAGTTAAGGAAGCATTTTCTACTCATCAAACTACTTGATCTGATACTGCCAAGGAAATACACTATTTCCTTCTCTTTTTCCTGGATTCTATAGCTCTCTTGACTAGAGCTTATCACTATTTTCTCTTACTGTAATGTTTCCATAGATTACACAGAATAAATACAAGATCCAGAAAGGATATGGATAGTAACTGTTCCCCTCATTAGTTCATCTGCTCATTGTTCACTTTTGTATCTTGAGACATTGAAGAGGCCTCCAATTCCTGATACTACTGACAGCAGGCCTGGTCCATTGTGTTTTTACAAACTCATTGTAGCTGGTTGGTGCTTTCCTAAAGAATCAAATCCATCCCCAAGAGATCATAAAAATTGGAAAGGGTCCCGCGTATACAAAAATATTTATAGCAGCATTCTTTGTAGTTGCCAAAAACTGGAAATCAAGGGGATGCCCATGAATTGGGGAATGGCTGAATAAATTATGGTATATGAATGTAATGGAATACTATTGCTCCATAAGAAATGATGAACAAGAAGACTTCAGAGAGTCCTGGAAGGACTTATATGATCTGATGCTGAGTGAAAGGAACAGAACCAGGAGAATTTTGTGCATAGCAATGACCACAGTGTGCGAGAGCTTTTCCTGGTAGACTTGGATCTTCATAGCAATGCAAGGAAATAAAGAAAAAAATTCCCAGTGATCTTCTGAGGCAAAATGTCTTCCACATTCAGAGAAAGAACTATGGAATTCAATCACAGAATACAGCAGATCATTTGTGTGTGTGTATGAATGTGTGTATTATGTTTTGGTTGGTTTTATGATTTCTCTCATTTATTTTAGTTCTTCTACACAGCATGGCTATAGTGAAAATGTATTCAGCAGGAATGTATGTGTAGATCCTATATAGAATTGTATGCCATCTGGGGAAGGGAGAGGGGTGGGGGGGGGTAGGCAGGGGGGAAATATTCTAAGTTTTATGGTAGTGATCGTAGAACATTAAAAATAAAAAAATAAATTAAAAAAAAGAATCAAATCCACCAGAAGGTGGTGAATAGGAGGTGTCCTGTCCCAGACATACTTTGAGGGATGAAGGAGCAAAAGAGAAGATATCAATTACCACTGCAACGTACCTTCCCTCTGGCTCCTCTGTGTCTAACATCTGTGGAAATACTCTCATGTTCCTTTCATAGCTCTTGGTAGTTTATCTGTTTTTGGGGCAATTACTTAGTTTGGCTTAGCTAGCTACAAAGGCTGAAATCATGTATACTCTCTTTAGTGGCCCCAGTTCTACTCTTACTTTGAAAGCTGTAGGGGTCAATTCCATGGGTTCCTAAAGGCATGAAACAGATTTGTGTGCCTAATAAATCTTGACCTTATACGTTTTCAAGCAAGTGAAGGAGAGGGAAGTATGAAAGTAGGGAAGAATGGAGCTCATCTATATTTTGTGATGGGTTGTAGTTTGAGGGAATTTCGGGGTGGAGGGTGGTCAGAATATTTCTCTTTTGTTTCATTTTCATATCATTTGCATATATCAGAGGGAGGTTCCTAAGGGCTGCAATTGTTTCTAAACATTTATAATAATAAAATTGGCTTAAGAAATTAAAAAAAAATATCTTCCCTTGATCTATCCATCCTTGCTAGTTATTTTCCCCTTCTTCCCTTTTGTGGTTAAATTCCTTGAGAAGGCCATATATAATAGCTTCTTTCACTTCCTTTCCTCTCACTCCCTTTTTTTAAGGTCTACTGGGCTTTTTTAAAGTTTTGAGATTTAAATTCTAGCCCTCCGTTCCTCCCTCACTCCCTTTCCCCCTCCCCGAGTCAGTAAGCAATCTGATATCTGGGCTTATCATATACTAGATTATTATGGTCATTTACTAAAATGTAATTTGTACCTAACCTATTCCACTGATCCACCACTCTATTTCTTAGCCAAAATTATCTATTTTGATAATTACTGCTTTATAATACAGTTTGACATCTGACATTTCTAGACCAGCTTTTTTGCATTTTCTACTGACTCCCTTTATATCCTTCAACTTTTGTTCTTCCAGAAGAATTTTGTAATTATTTTTCTAGCTCCATATTTTTTTTTTTGATAGTGTATCACTGATGTGATATTCACAGCACTTACCACAGCCACGGATATCCCAGTGCAATTCTGAATCATGAAATACATAGACTCTCCACATGGAAGGCAGAACCAAAACATTTGTGTGTGTTCATCCTTCCTTGCCAAAGAAGACTATGCCATCAGAGAAATAATAACATGACTTGCACTTGACTTTGTTTTGAGTGAGAGAGGACTGTACAGGTCATCAGCCTCACTTCTCCTCCAGACCCATCTGAATCCAGTGACCAGATCAGGATGACTGATTGTGTTTTTTACTTCCCTCACTCTAGAGATGGGTACCATTAGACATAAATAGGTATGTGTATGTGTGTGTATGTACATATATGTCTATGTATATACACACATACATAAATATACACCCATATATGTAAAATTATTCTATACATACTTCTATTTATCAGATCTTTCTCCGGATACAAATAGTATCTTCCTTCATATGTCCAACAAAGATTCCAATCCAGGCCACTCCATAGACACCATCATTATCAGTAGCTTCTAGTAAGGATTCCAGGATGAGGCAATTGGGGTTAAGTGACTTGCCTGAGGTCACACAGCTAGTGAGTGTCAAGTGTCTGAGGTGAGATTTGAACTCAGGTCCTCCTGACTCCCGCACGGGTGCTCTATCCACTGTACCAGCTAACTGCCCCACCAAAACATTAATTCAGACACCAGAAAGCCAAATCCATCATAGTAACAAAAATCTGTATATAACAATAATGTAGAGAACAACATCATCCCCAAGCCTTCCCCCTGCTAGACTTCCCACAAGCCAGCTCCCTTAAACAAAATTACAATCTCTTTTACTCACGTTAACCAGCAGTCTGTTCACCTGCGTCCTTCCTAGGTCTGCCTGCTCTCAAAACTAACTTCCTCTCAGCTCTGCTCTAGCTCCACCTCTTCCTGCTCCACTCAGGTAACAAACTTCTTCCACTACTTGGCTCCATGTGACTCAGACTTCCATGTGACCCAGGCAGGTCACATGGGCCTAATAACGAATGTGAAAGATCTCCCCATTTTAAATTACCATTATACATAGTTTGGCATGGCACTGAATAGATTACTCTAGGTAGAATTGTCTTTTTTTACTACATTGGCCCAGCCTACCCTTGAGCAATTAATATTTTTCCATTTCTTTAGATCTACCTTATTTATAGGAGAAATGTTTTATAGTTGTGGTCACAGAGGTCCTCGGTGTGTCTCAGCAGGTAAAGTCCCAAGTAGTTCATATTGTCTAATTATTTTCAACAGAATTTCTCTATCTATTGCTGCTATATTTTGTTCATAATGTATGGAGATGCTGATTACTTATGTGGGTTTATTTTGTATCCTGCAACTTTGCTAAAGTTGTTAAAAATTTCAAGTGATTTTTTAGTTGATTCTCTATGATTTTCTAACTATAATATCATATCATCTGCAAAGAGTAATAGTTTCATTTCCTCATTGTCTATTCAAATGCCTTTAATTTTTTTATTGCAATAGCTAACATTTCTAATAGAATATTAAATAAGAGAATTGATAATAGGCACCTTTGCTTCAATTATCATTGTTTTGGAAAGGATTCTTGTTTATCCCCATTATAAATAACACTTGCTGATGATGATTTTAGGTAAGTATTGCTTATCGTTTTGAGTGAGCTTCATTTGTTCCTATGCCCTCTAGTGTTTTTTTTTAACAGTTATGAGTGCTATATATTGTCAAAGACTTTTTCTGCATCTATTAATATTTACATATCTGTTTATATGATTTATGTTGGTTTTATTACTGATATGGTCATTTATGCTGGTAGTTTCCCTAATATTGAGCCCTGTATTCCTGGTATAAATCCCACCTGCTTGTATAGTGCATGATTCTTGTGATATATTGCTGTAATCTCTTTGCTAATGCTTTATTTAAAATTAACTAAAATAATTTCTGCATCAGTATTCTTTAGGAAAATTGGTCCATAATTTTCTTTCTCTGTTTTTGCTCTTCCTGTTTTGGTGTCACCCATATTTGTATCATGAAAGTAATCTGTGAGATTCCCTCATTGCCTATTTTCCTAAATAGTTTATATAGTGTTGGATTAATTTTTCTTTAAATGTTTGGTAGAACTTGCTTGTGAATTCACCCATTCATGGGGATTTTTTCTTGGGAAGTTCATTGACAACATATTCAATTTCTTTTTCTAATACTGGATTACATAATTATTTTATTTTTTCTTTTAATCTGGGATATCTATATTTTTGTAGTTATTCATTCATTTCATTTAGAACATCAAATTTATTGGCATATTATTGGACAAAATAGCTGGTAATAATTGTCTTGATTTCTTCTTCATTGGTGGTAAATTCATCCCTTCCATTTTTGATATTAGTCATTTGGTTTTCTTTTTTCCTTTTTAAAATCAAACTACCCAATTGTTTATCTATTTCATTTTCTTTTTCAAAAAACCAACTTCCTGATACAGATAAGCAAACTGAGGCCAAAAGATGTTAAATGACTCACCTAAGGTCACACAGGGTACCAGGCATCAGAGATAAACTCCAGCCCAGGTACTCTGATTCCATGTCATAAATAGATAATACCTAATATAGAGTAGCCACCTAGTAATGGGCCTTTCAGAAGGAAGAATAGGAGAAAATATCCCAAGACACAGGCCAGTTGTTCAATAGATTTCTCAGAGTAGGATGCGGTAGGGATTTCTGGAGGAACAGAGCTGGCTTAAGTACAATAGCAGCAGTGAATCAGTCACTGAAGTGAAATGATTTAGTTGGAGACTTGCAATCAAATTGCAAGTGGGCTCTTTCTGACATGTTTGAAGGCTTCACATTTTTAGCTATGTCACTGATGAGAGGATTATTTACCTTTGCCCTCCAGCCAACAATAAAATATGCAGTAAAGTCTCTTCCTAAAGGTGTGTGTGTGTGTATGTGTGTGTATGTGTGTACTGTGATGATCAAGAAGTCTTATTCATCTGTTTGTTGAGATGACTAAGGGATATAATGAGGACAAAAGAAAGTACCCAATTCCCAAGAACAGAAATACCAAGAAGAGATGACTCATTGAGGAGGAAGGACATGGAATCAATGGGTCTAGAAGACTGGAAAATCAAAGCAGAACACCTCATTTTCTCTTAGGTTTACATCTATTAAGCAGCACAATAATCATTTCAAGCTAATTTTAGGATGTGAATGGTGATTCATACAGGGAAAGTGGTGAGAATGTTTAGAATTTATTAATCTTTGCGTCAGAGACTAAGGGCAGAGGTGAGGTATTCATCAATCAGTCAATCAATTCACAAGCATTTATTAATGACCTCCTTTGTACCAGGCACTGTGCTAAGGGTTCAGGACATAAATACAATGAATTTTAAAAATCCTTCCAGGTAAGGAATTTTATTTCTAAAGGGGTCATTTATATATAAATACACACATACATTCATACACACACATATATGCATGTATATATACATACATGTATGCATACATACATGTGATACATGCATGTGTACATTTATAAACACAGATAGATAGATACACAGATAGACAGACAAATAGATGGATTGAGGATAGCCAAAATCATTGCTACAGAATTAAAATAAGGGGCTTAGAAGGGAAAACAAAATACACACTAATCTTCCTCTTTCTTTCACATGACATTTCAAATCACCTCTTTTAACACAAGCTATGTCTATGCATGGAATGGACTTTCTCCTCATCCTCACTTATTTTAATTAAGTTAAGAAAAAATATAATTTCCTATATGAACCCTTTCCTGAGAACTCAGACTATTATATCTGATTTTCTTGCATCAATTTTGAAATTTATGTGTGCGTGTGCGTGTGTGTGCACATTTTATTCTCTAGTAGAATATATGCTCCTTGATGTCAGGCACTGTTTCATTTTTCTTTGTATGCCCAGATCCTAGCACGGTACCAGGAACATAACAGGCATTTAAGGAACACTGGATAAAGTAATTTAATTAAATGAGGATGAGCTGGTGTGTAGAGTTTCATTGGTGTCTTTCCAGTTGCCAGGAAATCCATTGTCCTAATATCTCCTAGGGCAAAGAGTTTATAGCCTATCTTCATCCATCTCCTCCATGGATTAGAACTATCTATCTCAGGTCTGTTTACTTGGAGTCCTTCCAGCAGACTGAGAGGTTAGTCTTTTATTCTAATCTCACCTAATATTCTCACTCATTCACACCTTCACCCTTAGCCCATCCGCACATTTAAGCCAGTTATGTGGTAGAGAAAGTTTCAGAGGCCTGAGGTCAAAGTAATGTAGTGTATGGAGATGGAGAATAGGGAGGAATAATTTGATGCTACTCAGAACTAAAAATCAGAGAGCCAGCTGTATCATGGCTCTTAGCTCCTGGTTTTACTGACATTCCTAAGACACAATCTCCTAGGGAGGAAGCCATATGCTATTTCTACAATGAGCAGATTTTAGAAAGGAAAACAAATTTATACCAAATGGGCTCTTCTGTCAGTGAAGTCAGTGAAGAGGGAAAATGAAGGACAGAAGGTTTAGGAAAACTCTGTAGTCCCCATCTGGGTATGAGATAGAGAATAAGGAGCTCCTTCCCTGGGGATGGAAAGTTCAAACTCCCAGTCCTTGCTCTCCACAGTCCCTAAGAGGAATCTATTGGGAAGCTGAAGTAGCTACCAAGAGATTATCATTATACCTTGCCTTGGACAAGGGTCTATGGACTCAAAGCATCCTAGGGCTCTTCCAGAGTTCGGATGTGTCAAAGGGAATTCTGGGGGATACTTTGAAAGAAGCTCTGGGCCTAACACTTTAAAAACAGCCAACATGTCAGTAAAGCAAGTAGCACATATGTATAACCAAAAAATGGCTGATCAGGGGAAGGAACAGAGGCTTGCCAGGTTGGCTTGCTCTTAGGAGGAGAGTGGTACCAGGGATTTGGCTACATCGAACACTTACATAGGGGGACAAAATGGAGTCAAGGTGGTCTCTTTTCTCAATACCTAGTCAGAGGATTAGTTATGGCACAAATCTGATACCAAATCAACTTCCAACAAGAGATGGGTGGTTGATGATAAGGAGAAACATGATGATAAGGGGAAATTATTTAGGGTAATGATACCAGATAGTACCAGAGAAATCTGAGTCATAAAGATGATACAACATCTTCAGTTCCCATGAAAAGCAGAAATCATCCAAGGCTCATGAGGGTCTCCTAATGTGGTCTTACAATAAAGTCATAATGAGAATGCTGTGTTACCTTGATAAGTGTGAGGTGCTGAAAGAAGCAAAGAGAATGGGTAATGAAGTAGGGAGACAGGTCCAGTGAGAAGCAATCATAAGGTGCTGGGGAAATATGTCAGTTGTGAAGGGCCAGAGGTTTTGTGACTGACCCAGAGGATGACTCAGGGTAAGTAGCCCAAAAGTCACTCCAGCTTCTTATGGAGAAGCAGACAAAGAGATGATGCTGTCCATCATTTATAGTATCAATCAGTACTTTCAAAAAAGAGGATGACCAAGAAAATGTATAGTAATGATGCACTCTACCCTAGTTAGGCCACATCTGAAATATTGTGTTCAATCTGTGAATCACAAGTAAGGAAAAACTTTGACAATAAACTGGACCATATCCTAAAGAAGGACCCTATCAGGATGAATGACCTCAAGACTGTGAGGCTCCAACTTATCTTGTCAGGTATTTTGTCTTTTGATTCATGCATAAATTGCATTTTAGTGAGGTATAATATCACAAGGTCATCAGACTCATTCTCTCTTCCAGAGCTGTCACAGTCCAATGGTAGGACAGAGTCAAAATGATTGGAGACGGCTTGGGATGCAGTGGTTGACTTTGGTGTCTAAGTGCTCCACAGCACCTGCTTCAACTGTCTTCATGGCCGTCCTCATCTGCCCATTCCACCAGAAGTGATATGCACATGATTGGGGTAGATGACTCCTTAATTCACTGAAGGGTTTGAGACCTCTCAGTTACCCTCTATCTGACTTAGTCCATCTCTGAAATGGTTGACTGGGGTGTGACTGCTGTGAATGCTACAGCTTCTTGGAGCTACAGGTGAGAGTTGGATGGATTGGGTAGACACTAAAGGTGAAAAGGAACCCTGAACAGGGCTCAGTAGACCATACCAGAGATACTAGTCTTCCCTGAACACACCATATACCCCTCTTACCAGGTAAGATCTCACTGGGTATTGTTCTTCCTCCCCTATTTTGCCATCTTCAATTCAATCAATATACGTTTATTATTTACTATGTGTTAGGCACTATGCAAAGTAGGGATACAAAGAGGCAAAAGAGAGTCCCTGCCCTCAAGGAGTTCACAATATACCTTCTGCAAGAAGTCTTTTTCAATTCTCTTTAATCCTAATGCCTACTTTCTGTTGCTTTTTTCCAATTTCTTCTATATAAATCTTTGAAGAGTAGCTTCCATACTTCTTTTTCTTCCTTGTTCTTTCCCTCTCAAGTGAATTCCTTAAGAGCAAGGACTGTCTTTTGCCTTTCTTTGTCCTCAGCTTTAGCCCAATACCTGGCACCTACTAAACTTTAGTAAATGTTTGCTAGCTGACTATTACAGGGCTAGAAGGAGCCTTAAAGGTTATCTATTCCAGTGACGCCCTTGGTTTTTTTTTATTTGACCTGTTAACGCTGTCAGCAAATATTAAGCACGTAACTCATATATACGTATATATAATATATGAAAATATACATACACATATATATACTTATTGTAAATTATATGCATCTACTAGCACTCATAATTATACTATGATTATAAAATGTATATAACTAAATATAATTATCAATTGTATATAAATTATGACAAAATAAAGATTAAAAATGAGACTAAGATGGAATGACTTCTTGATGTTTATATTTTATTTATTAATAGTATAAAATGTTTCTCTTATTAAAAATTCATTTCTATTATATTAATAAAATTTTCTGGACCAATGTGACTGAATATGCTTTACTATTTAAAAAAACTTGATGTAGTGTTTTGTGATAGAGACATTTGAAGCACTGAGTCTAAGGTCAATTTATTTCAATATTTGGTTTTAATGGATAACATTAAATTAAGAAAAAGCAATGATATCTCACAAAGATATGTAGATTCAAATGGAATAAAAGTGCATCACTGGCTTTGCTTGCTTAATATTCATTTTCCACCAATTGTGCAAAGATTTTCATGGAAATTTGGCTAACCAATTTTCATCTTTTTTGATGTCAATCATCTTTCCTTGAAAATCGATCAGAAACTGTTGCATTTTTTTAACAAAGGAATTCAAACCCCACTGAAACTGTTCACTTGGAAGATTTTTAAACAGGTTAGAAAATTCTGATTTGACCTTTTAAATATACAGACATGTATGTGGAATGGTAGGGTTGAGGTGGCACAGCTGTATGGCACAGTTGATAGAATATCAGGTCTGAAGTCAAGAGTACTCATTTTCCTGAGTTCAAATCTGTCCTCCAACACTTATAAGCTATGTGACCTTAGGCAAGTCACTTCACCCTCTGTCTCGGTTTCCACATCTATAAAATGAACTGCAGAAGGAAATGACAAACCACTCCAACCTCTTTGCCAAGAAAATCTCAAAATGGGGTCACAAAGAATCAGATACAACTGGACAACAACAATTTTTTTTTAAGATGATACATTTATGCTGCTTTCAGTAACCCAGAATCCTTATGCCCCTCGTCTCTGTCTGGTCAGAATGTTGGTCACTCACCCTAGATTCTCTAGAGGAAGGTATAAGAAAAGTGGAAAGATGGGAAGAGGTCAGATAGCAAAGAGCTTTAAAAAAATCAAACAAAATTTTATATTTGATCCTGAAAAGAATAAGGAGTAAGAATATTGAAGGAAAGGGAATGGTCAGATCTGAACTTTAGAAGATTAGTTTGACAGCTGAGTTCAGGATAGACAGGCACAGGAAGAGACTTGAGACAGAAAGACCAACCAGCAAGCTATTGCAGTCAAGTGACTGGACTAGCCCTTTTCTCCACTGGGGAAAAAAAATGTGTCTGAAGTAGGGTGGAGGTGGGCTCTTTCTTCACTGGCCACTGTCTTAGAAATTAGTCTTCACATTGAAAATGACCTGAGATCGGTGTGGGAAATCTGAGGATGAGCATGAGGATGGAGAACAAATCTCTCCGTGAAGCAGCTCTCTGGGCTTAAATAGAGTTTCAGGTATATAATGGCACCAGGGACTCATACCCTCTTGCAGCCATGCAGAAGGAGGTGGCATGGTGGAAGGATGGGCTTAAAAAGGGCAAAGTGGGTGGAATGGTTATATGGGAGACAAAGTCTTGCTTTACTATTAGGGAAGGAATGAAATACCAATTCATCTTCCCATTCTGATTGATCATATACCTATTGACTGATTGACTCTTGGGATCCGGTCACATCCTCTGTTTTGAAGACCACTGATATAGACCAAAGGTCTCGTTTTGTAGAAAAGGAAATTCAGACACAGAGTAGTAAAATGATATGCACATGGTAAATGTATCACAGAGACAATTAAAACTCAGTCCTCTGACTCCAAACCCAGAACCCTACCTTGCTGCTTTAGGGACACAGGACAAGCTTTAATCAGGTACTATATTTTATTTCAGAGGACACATGCTGTGAGGAAGAGGAATGGAGAATGCATCAACAAAAGTAGAAATTTTCCAGGATTTCAGAAAAATTTGTGAAATTGACTAGTCTTGAGCTGGTAGCATTAAGATTAGAGAAGAGGTATTTGTAAAAGTTAAGAAAAGAAAATAGTGTTTTTTCTAAACCTGAGATAAAACAAAGTACTTTACTTGTCTTTTCTCTATTGAACTAAAAGTCATTTAGGAAATGGAAGTGATATATACTAACATTTCTTCTTAAGTAGTTTCTGACTTAAGATAATGAGCCATGGCTTCCTTTGTCTTTGTTAAAGGTAGAAACAAAACAAATGAAAAACAGGAATTATTACCACAGGAGTACCAACCAAACTACGCAACCAAATCTTAGGCCCTTAAATATAGAGCTAAGAGGAATGTCAGGGGCCATTTAGTCTAACCTTATTTTACAGATATGAAAACTGAGGCACAAATAAGTTAAGGTATTTGGTCATCACAAGTAGTAAACATCAGAAGCAAGATTTGAACCCCCATTCTCTGACTGTACAGTCTGTACTTTTACTATCATATCAAAATAACTCTCTGAAATGAACAGTTCCCCAGGAACCTTGATTTAACACAGCTTTCATTGTCCTATACACATCACACAAACCAGAGATCCATGGCCTATCCCACTAGACTGTTCAAGTGATGTAGCTGAAGGCAAGGTGTCTCAGAAGGAGGTCCCTAGTTTATGTTCATGGTAAGATCACCATCATCTGGTGATATGGTGAGGGAAGAGAAGTTTTCTGACAGTTTCAGTGAGATGGGGGTCTAAGAGGTATGTTGAGGTAGTTCAACACTGGAGGGAGTGTTGGTGCATGATTTTCATTTTGAAGATGATTGTGCCCTCAATGCAGCCTCTGAAGCTGAGATGCAACAAAGTATGGATCAATTCTCTGCTGCCTGTGCTAATTTTGGCCTAATAATTAACACAAAAAAGCACAGGTACTCCATCAGTCACCCTCACACCATCCATACATGGAGCCATCAGTTACAACAAATGGAGAAGTTTTGAATGTTATGGATAAGAACTGTCTTAGGAAGATTCTGAGGATCACCTGGCAGGATAAGGTACCAGATGCTGAAGCCCTTGCTCAAGCTGAACTGCCAAGTATTCAAACTATGCTTCAGAAAGCACAACTCCAATACACTGGTCACGTTGTTTGAATGAGAAATGTATGCTTGACCAAAGGACAATTTTATGGAGAACTTTCATGGGGCAGGCAATGAGATGGAATTAGTGAGCCTTCCTTTCATCAGATATGGATTCAAGAAGGAATAGCACACACACACACACAATTAGTTAGGAAATTTATCTTACCCTATAGGAAAGATGGGAGGAAAGAGACAAGAGAGGCAGGATAATATACGAGATGGCAGATTAGGAGAAAGGGTAATCAGAAGCAAACACCTTGGTAGAGGGATAGTTCAAAGGAAAGAACAGAATAAATGAAGGGCCTGACAGATAGAGGGATATATAGTTAGTCTTTCACAGTATGACTGTTATTGAAGTGTTTTGCATGACTACATATGTATAACCTATATTGAATTGCTTGCTTTCTCAATGAGGGTGGATGGGGAGGGGAAAGAGAGAGAATGTGGAATTCAAAGCTCTAAAAGTGAATATTAAAAATTGTTCTCACATGCAACTAGAAAATATGATATATAGGAAATGGGGTATAGAAATCTATCTTACTCTACAGGAAAATAAAAGAGAAGGGGATAAAAGAGGGGGGGGATTTAATAGAAGGAAGGATAGACTGGAGGAAAGGGTAATCAGAATACATGTTGTCCTAGAGTGCGGGAGGGGGAGAGGGGAAGAGAATTTGAAATTCAAAATTTTGTGGAAGTGAATATTGACAAAGGAAAATAAGTATTTTTTTAAAAAAAATTTAAAAAAGTAAGTTAGAGCCCTAAGTGACAATGTCACTTCTAGTCACAAGTGATCAGGGGCCCCAAAGAACGGTATTGACTACAATCCCAAGGGATCAGGAGCTCTTCCTTGGTAAGGACAAGAATGTAGAGCAGGAGATCAATAATTACACCTCTCCTCAGATCACGCCATTTTGGAAGCACTGGAAGTTTCCAAATTCCCTTAATTAGATCTGAAAACAACAATGGGAAAAAGTATAAAGCTTGAGACAGTGACCTTCTATCCCCCAACTCCACATGAGGAACAGAACCTAACTTAAACGTAAAGTTCAAAATCAATAAACAGAGTAGAAAAAATTTAGCAAACAACAAAAACAACAAGAACCTGATTGTTAAAGGCTACTGTGGTGACAAGGAAGACACAAAATCAGAAGAAGACAAAATAGCTACAAGCAAAGCCTCATAGAAAGAAAAAAAATGTGAATGGGACATAAGTCCAACCAGGTTTCCTGAAAGTGCTAATACATACATACACACACACACACACACACTCTCACACACATACATATTTACATATATATATATGCCAAAATCAAGCAAGAGTGATAAGAGGAAAAAAATTAGGTAAAAAAAAATTAGAGTAAAGGAAGAAAATTTTGAAAAGACAACAGTTTAATAAAAGAGACACCAAAAAAATCCTGAAGAAAATAATACCTTAAAAAACAGAATTAATCAAATGGACAAAATAAAGTACAAAAATTCACTGATGAAAATAACTTTTTAAAATACAAAATTTAGAATATTCTGGAGGGGAAAGTGGCTAGGATTACAAGCAAGAATCACCTACCTAGCAAAACTGAGTGTAATTCATGAGGGGAAAAAATGGATATTCAATGAGACAGAGGAATTTCAAGCATTCTTGAGAAAAGGTCAGAGCTGAATAGAGAATTTAACTTTCCAATATAAGGCTCAAGAAAAGCATAAAAAGGAAATAAATGATGAGTGTAATACTCTAAAGAAACCTGGAAAGACTTAAATGAGCTGATGCAAAATGAAATATACTATACACAAAGTAACATCAATATTGTAGGATGATCAGCTATGAATGACTTAGTTATTCTAAAATGATTCTGAAGGACTTATGATGAAAAATGCTATCCATTCCCCAGACAAAGAACTGATGATGTCTGAATGAAGATTGAAGCAAACTTTCTTAACTTTATTTTTCTTGAAGTTATTTTTTCTATGTTTTCTTTCATAATGTGACTATTATGGAAGTATTTTGCATCACTACACATGAATAAGCTATATTTAATTGATTGCCTTCTCAATGGGGGAGGGTTGGGGGTTGGTGAAGGGAGAGATTTTGGAATTCAAAGTTGTAAAAATGAATGCTAAAAATGTTTTTTACATGTAACTGGGGAAAAATAAAATACTAAATATTTTAAAGCAACTAGAAAAAACAGTATTGGCAAAATGTGGGGGGAGGTATAAAGGGGAACAAAATATCATTGAAGAAAATGATTCCTTAAAAATTACAGTTATGTAAGTGGAAGCTATTAACTTATTGAGACATCAAGAAAAAATAGAACAAACAGAAACAAATAGAACAAAGTCAAAAATGATAAAATATAAGAAAAGGAGAGATAATTTAATAATTATTGAGCTGCCTGAAAGCCATTATCAAAGAAAGAGCCAAAGAAAAGATATATTTCAAGAAATTATTGAGGAAAACTGTCTCAGTATCCTAGAACTAGAAGGAAAACTAGAAACTGAAAGAATTCATTAATCATGTCCTGAAAGAGATCCTAAAATGACAACTCCCAGAATATTATAATCAAATATTGAAATCAGGCAGAAATTCAAATACTTGAGGAGATATGGTGGAGTATTGAATTAGACCAATCATTCTGGAGAACAATTTGGAACTATGTCCAAAGAGGTATAAAGCTGTGCACACCTTTTGACCCAGAGATAACAATCCATGGTCTATATTCCAAAGAGATCAAAGAAAAGGAAAAAGGAACTATTTATGCAAAAAAATATTGATAGACAATTTTTATGGTAGTAAACAATTGGAAGTTGAGGGGATACTTGTCAATTGGCTATTAGCTGAACAAGTTGTCATATATGATTGTAATGGAATACTATTGTACTCTATAATTCATGACAAATAGGATAATTTCAGAAGAAAAATAATAAAACCTGGAAAGACTTATATAAACTCATGCAAAGTGAAATGAGCAGAACCAGGGGAAAACTCTACATAGTAAAGCAATGCCTTAAGAGTGACAACTGTGACTTAGACACTTTGATCAAATCAATGATCCAAGACAAATATCTAAGAGACCTATGAAAAAAATGCTATTGACTTCTAGAGAGAGAAGTGATGAACTCCAAATGAAGTATATGTACTTTTTATTTTATTTTTCTTTTTTTGTTTGTGTTTTCTTTTGTAACATAGCTAACATGGAAGCATGTTTTGCATGAATTCACATGTATTTGTTCTTGCTGTTTTTCAGTCATTTCAGTCATGTTCAACTGTTTTCTTGGCAAAGATACTGAAGTTGTTTGTCATTTCCTTCTCCAGCTCATTTTACAAAAGTAATACATGTGTTCATTATTCTTGTTTCATCTAGAAGTGTGTGCGTGTGTGTGTGTGTGTGTGTGTGTGTGTGTATTTCCCCTTATTTAGAATCTGTTACTAGGGAACTCCTATGTGAGGACTCTCCTTCTACCAGTGCTGATCAGCACACCTTCTGAAATTTATTATCAAAGACAGTTGTCTAAAAGTGTTACTTTTAAGATCCTCCTGATGCCTTTTAATGTTAATGCCTTCCCTCTTTTGATTATGTCCAGCTTATCATTACAAGGTCTGGCACATGGTAAATACTTAATGACATTTGTTAACTAGTATTACAGTGGATAGAATGCAGGGTCCGAACTCAGGAAGCCCTAAATTCAAATATGGCCTTAGACACCTACTAGTGGTATGACTGCATGCAAATTATTCAATCTTGGGCTGCCTTGGTTTCCTCAGCTGTAAAATACGGAACACAATAGCACCTCCCTTACAGGGTCTGTGAGAGAATCAAATGAGACGTTATATGTAAAACACTTAACACAGTGGCTGGCAAATAGTAGATACTTAGCAAATGTTAACTATGCTGATGTGTCAGAGGTAAGACAAAAATCCAAGTCCTCCTGGTGTTGAGGTTGGATCTCTATTCACTGACTCTCTTTCCAGGAACATAGTAGGTGCTTAATAAATGATTACTGACTACTGTCTTATATTGTCATCCGTTGATTCTTATGTGCTTCCTTCATCTAACCAACTGGATTGTGAACCCCTTGAGGACAGTGGCCATATTGGCTACTTCTTTGATGTCTCCTGCAGAATCTCAGAGATGAATGGGACCTTAGGGGTCATGTAGTCCAACCCATTCCTGAAGATGCACTCTCTCTGTAGCATCCCTGAAAAATGACCCTTCAAGTTTTTTCTGAAAGACTGTAGTAAGTCAAGACCCCCCACAAAATGAAGCAACCACTTCCACTTCTGGACAGCTCCAATTGTTAGGAAGGGTTTGATTTGATTTGTTTGCTTTGTTTTTTCAGTTCCATTGAATCTACTTTTTGTCTCTACAGTTTCCACTGATGATCCCTCATTCTGTCCTTGGGAATCAAGCAGAATAAACCTCATCAATCTTCCCCTTCTTCACCTCCATTGTAAAAGCTCTTTCTTGCCTCTTTTATGGGAGATGATTTACTACACTCCACCCTCCATTTCTCTTTCTCCTAGTACATTCTTCTCAATACATTAATTTCTTTTTCTGATATCATCCCTTCATATGCAACTCACCCTGTACCATCTTTCTCTGTCCCTCTCTCTGTCTCTGTCTCTCTCCCACATATAAACATATAAATACATACACATACAGACATATATAAATATACATACATGCACACATATATACATATGTATACACACATACATAGCAGCTTTCCTTGATAATTTCTTAAAATATGATGTCTAGGCTCTTTTTTTCATCATGGCTTTCAGGTAGTCCAATAATTTTAAAATTATCTCTCTTAGATATTTTTTCCAGATCAGTTGTTTTTCCAGTGAGATACTTCACATTGTCATGTCTTCTATCTTTTCATTCTTTTGGTTTTGTTCCATAATCTTGATTTCTCAGAAAGTCCTTAGCTTCTATTTGCTCCATTATAATTTTTAAGGAATTATTTTCTTTAGTGAGCTTCTGGACCTCTTTTTCCATTTGATCCATTCTACCTCTTAAGACATTCTTCTCCTCACTGGCTTTCTGGACCTCTTTTGCATTAGTCTAATTTTAATGTTATTTTCTTCAGCATTTTTTTGGATTTCCTTTAACAAGCTGTTGACTCATTTTTTATGATTTTTCTTGCATCACATTCGTTTCTCTTCCCATTTTTTTCTCTACTTCTCTTACTTGATTTTCAAAATCTTTTTTGAGCTCTTCCATGGCCTGAGACCAATTCATCTTTTTCTTTGAGACTTTGGATGTGAAAGCCATCTTCTTCTGGTTGTATGTTTTGATCTTCCTCATCTCCAATGAAATAAGAAAACACCTCTTCACCAAGAAAGTAAGAATCTATAGTCTCTTTCTTTTTCCCCTGTTTCCTTATTTTCCCAGCCAAAGAAGCAGCCTCTGCTTCAGCAATGGCAGCTGCCACCTTGGGGCAGGGGCCAGGACTGAGGCTGAAGTTGGGGCTGGGGTCAGACCACACTCCCCTCTCAGGCAGGAGAGAGACCCTTACCACTGACCTACAAAGTTGTCTTTGACATTTGTGGGTTGAGACATTTGGAATCCACAGCAACCACTAGTGATTCAGTCTCCTAAAGCTTGCTCAAGCTCTGTCTGCCATCAGACTAACCTGCATTCCTCCTCCAGTCTGGGGAAATAGACCTTTCCTTTCCATCTTCCGGATCATCTTGGACTGGAAATTACCTTCAGTCCTTTTGTGACTTCTGTTGCTCTAGAGTTTGTTTAGAGTCAACTTTACAAGTTTTTTGAGGTGCTTGGGGGGAAAGTTGTATCAGGTTCCTGCTTCCACAATGCCATCATGGCTCCACCCCTCTAATTTACTCTTGACTGAAAGTGCTCTTCTCCATCCTTCAACTATAACCAGAAGTAGGGATGGGAAATGTAGTTGTCAAACAGAATATGGTCCTGTGGTAATGTTAGCACAGGGACCACCCATAATCTCCTTCTGGACAATTTCCAGATTAACTTTTGATCTATGACTTGAGAACTATTGAAGTGGCTGCTTCTGTCACAACCACCTAGTCCCACCACTCGCATTTCATCCCCATGGCCTTCACCCTCAACCCACTATGGTCAGGCTCAACTCATGTGTCAAAGATCTCACCTACTGGCTTCCTAAGATGTTTTGAGTCAGAAGAATATCTCATTCTGAACTTTCATTGACTTTGTCACTCCAGAATTAGTTGAGATGTTATCTTAAAGTTGTTTGCAAGGGAACCTTGGGAGAGCTCAGCAGAGTGTTTACTATGCCATCTTGGCTCCACCCTCAGAAATATTATTTCTACATATTTTTATTCAAACTATACTTCAGAAAGCATGACTCTGATGGGCTGGTCACGTTGTTTGAATGCAAAATTGATGCTTGCAAAAAAGACTATTTTATTGACAACTTGCATGGGGCAGGTGATCACATGGTGGCCAGAAGAAAAGATACAAGGACACTCAAGGTCTCTCTTAAGAACTTTGGATTTGACTGTGCAACATGGGAGACACTGGCACAGGACTGCTCAGAATGGCATGCCCACATCAGAAAGGGTTCTATGTTCTATGAGCAAAACAGAATTGAGACATGCAAAGTAAACATAGGATGCACAAATTTGGAGTACCCATCCCAAAAATTCATGCAGACTATCTGTGCCCAACCTGTGGTAGAGCATTCCAAGCTCATATTGGTCTCATCAGCCACAGTTGGACACAACTGAAACTTGACTTTATCATGGTGATGTCATTTTGATCCTCTTTGAAAACTAAGGACAACAACCAACCAACCAACCAAACTCTCTTCTCAGCCTCCTCTATAGATTGTGTCAAAGTTGTTTCATACAATAGTAGATTTCATGAGATGCAGGATCTGGTTCAATATGACTCACTCTGCCCCCCAGATGAGCTGTTATCTTCCTGGTGCTGAAGTATTAACCCTAGCACTCAGGTTAAAATTAGAAGAACAGAAAACACATGCAAAAAAAAAATCTCAGCATATTATTGCAACAGGCAGGTGAAAAGCAAAAGAAAGCAAAATGGCAATGTCTCTCAGTCATATATTAACTGGTCCATCTTGCCTGAATTTTGCTTTATAATGCTTGTAGGTCCTTTGGAATTCTCTTTGCTTCTGAACTTTTTAAGGCTTCATGCCTATGCCAGTGAAATCACAAGCCCAGGCCCTATTCATCGTCATCATTGCCACCTCCAAAACATTATCATTTTATCACTTATTTACCATTGCAGTTTTTGTTTTTATTCCCCAAAGTATTTCCACACCTCAGTTTCCTTCTCTATAAAATGAGGGGTTTGGACTAAATCCGAGAAGCTAAATCCTAATTGCAGTCCCTGAGCATTGACATTAATTCAGATTTTCCTTTTTCTACTTTTTTTCCTATGCAATAACAAGGACCTGTCTCTAAGTTGGTAGTGAAAATTAAAATTTCCCAATGAAAAGCTGGCTGGTAAACTTGGATCCATCCAGAATGCAGGGGGAACAGGAGAACTGGACCATGAAATCTGACAGAATGAGGGTTTGGAACAAAAGGATGATGGTGGGACAGAAGCCAAAAGGCCAGTTTGGAAGGAAAGCCAGTGCATAGTGATGGGTAACTTTTGCCATCTGACAGACACACTTGGAATGCAAACAACTGGGAGCTACTGACATTCCAGAAGGCTCCAAAGTAAGTGATTGGAAGGAGGAGAAAAAGAAAATAGGAGGAAAGTAGGTGAGAAAGCCAAGTCAGGAACAAAGAACCTTCCTATTCAGTACCTTGCATTCTTGAATATGTTAATTAAAATGTCCATTTGCTACTTACCTAGAGGACAGAGACTTTGATTGTTTCCCTTTTTGTAATTTCAGTGCCTTACAGTGCCTGACACACAGCAGGTGCTCACTCAGTGCTTATTAAATATTGAATGAATGGATGGGCAGAACATCTCAGAATCCTTCTTTGCTAATGATGGAGTCTTATGGAGCCTACACATGCTTAACAAATGCTTATTGACTGATTTTATTAAAGAATTTTAGGCTTGATTCAACATCACAGTCTGTTGCCTTCCAATGGAGATAGAGATGAAAATTGGGGAGATGGAGATGGAGATTAAATGTGAACAGAGTCCAGATCACGTCCTGGAGCTTTTGACAGAGAATCATTGGAACTCTAGAGATCTTGAGGTCCAATCCCCACATTTTACCTTTTTTATAAAGAAAGGTTTTTTTGATATGTTTTTTAACATTACAAACATTTTTGGATTACCCACACCCTATGAAAATGCTCTCGTAGAAAAGTAAAATAATTAAACTGAACTAAGAATACAATAATCTCCTCTGAAAGAACATAAGACATTCCACATCTGCAACAACCCTGTCTTTCTATTTTAAAATTGTTTTAGTGAACAAAAATCCATTTTCTCTCTTTCACCCATTCTTCTATCCTTGAAATTCCTTGTAACAAATATACATAGTCAAGCAGAACAAGTTCTCTCTTTGGCTGTACTTCAGTTGTGTCCATCCCCATGAACCACTCTGGGGTTTTCTTGACAAGGATCCTGAAGTGGTTTGTCATTCCCTCTCCAGCTCATTTTACAGATGAGGAAACTGAGGTAAATAGGGTTAAGTGACTTGCCTATGGTCACACTGCTAGTAAGTATCTGAGGCCAGATTTGAATTCAGGAAGATGAATCTTCCTCATTCCTGGTCTGAAATTCTATCCACTGTGCCACCTAGCTGCCTCCATCAGCTGTATACAAAAAAAAATTTCATTTTGTACACTGAATCCTTCACCTTCTCTGTCAGGAGAAACTGTATCTGATAAAATTAAATTTAGCAAAAATAAATATAAAAACTTACTCCAGATTGGATAATGGATTTCACATTCATATTCAGGATAAATAAGAGATGGCTAGGCAGATCTGGGGACTTAATTGGAATGCAGGCTCAGTATGTCATCAGTGAGACATGGATGGAAAAAACCTAACATAAACTTAGCATTAGTTAAGACAGTCAAGATATCCAGAATGAAGGTGTTAACTGACCTGCTCTGCTCTCTGACCTGGGCATATTGCATCAATAGTATGGTGCTCACTCACCCTTAAGTGTGACATTTTAGAAACAAAATTGATGAGTTGGATTGGTGTAAAACCAAGAGACTGAAGGGATTCCAGACTCTCAATCAGTCAACATGCATTTATTAAATTTGTCAGATAGTATGGCCAATGCCACACATAAAGGTGTGGAAGGAACAAGTATGTTTAATCTAGAGAAGATTTATTGGGACCAAAATAATATTCTTCCAGCACCTGAAGGAATTGCATGTAGATGGAGAATTAGACCAGTTCTATTTAATCTGGAGATCACATTTGAGAGCAATGGGAAGGCATTGCAAAGAGGGAAATTTAAGCTCACTAGCAGGAAAACCTTCTACCAATGAGAGAAATTCAAAGAGATAATGGACTGTTTGGGGAAGTGGTGGCTTCTACTTTAATGAAGATCTTCATGTGGAGACTAGATAATCACTTGTTGGAAAGATCAAAAGATTGTTCATCCATCCTTCAACTGGAGTAGATGGCTGGCCGAGATCTCATCCAACATAGATTCTCTATTTCAGTGTTTAAATGAAATAAGGCATTTGAAAAACAGAAACCCCATATAGATGTCATAAATTAGGTTTATTTGCACATTAATTAATTTTATGTTGAGCAGTGAATCAATTAAGTCAACTCTATGTAGGTCAGCAATAAGGCTTCAATGATTCCACCAATCTGACATTGTTTGGGACTTTACTATTAAAGCCAGTCCTTTGGGTAATGGAAGCACATCTCTTGAAAAAATAAATCTATTTCAGAAGATAAATGAGATAGACCTGGGAAAGGTAACACATTGAACTATTAGCATCCAATAAGAACATATCATGAGAAACAGAATGGTGTACTGAATAGTGAACTGGCCTTAAAGCTATGAAGACCAAAGTTAAGGTCACACCTGTGACACATAGTGACTATGGCCAAGGTCTCCCAGGGCACCCTGGGTCATCTCCAGTCATCCTGATGAATATCTGGTCACTAGATTCAGATGGCTCTGGAGAAGTGAGGCTGGTAACTTTTCACACTCCCTCACTCAAAACAAACTCAATTGCAAATCATGTCATCATTTCTCTGATGGCAAGGTCTTCTTCAGCAAAAAAGGATGAACACAGTGGAAACTTGAAGAGTTACCTAAAATCTTATTGCCCATTTTCAGTAGTATAAGTTGCAGGGAAGATAGTAGTACAAGAGTAGAGGGAATTCCTCCACCCAGGATTTCCTGATACCCATGAAGTAATGGGTAATTATTTCTATGGAGGGACCCAGTGCTACTATACCTGCTTCAAATCATACACAGATTATATACAATTATACGTTTGGTTGAATGGGGGAGGTTGATATTTGAATTTGAACCAATACCTAGAAATAATCATTATTATAATGACTAATTTTGGGGGAAGGGGAAGTGGATTCCTGACCTGTGCTTTCGTTGTTACGGGAAATCTGCAACATAAAATTCCTTCCCCAGTAAAAGATAAAACAGTTGAAGTTAGTGTCTTTCCTGGGGGACTGAAAAATTAAGTGACTCTTGAACCCAGGTTATCCCTTCTCTAAGGCTAGCCCTTTATGGTTTATGTCATGCTGCCTATGACAATTACATCATTCACACCTTCTATATAGTGTTTTAGGGTTTACAAAGCATTTCAGAGGAGAGGACACAGTCCAGACCCATTTCAATATTTATCTGTATTTACTCAGGAAAGGAAAACTTGCCAGTTGGGAGGTGGGGGAGAAGGAGGCAGAAAAGGAAAAGAATGAGGAAAAGGATTAGGAAGAGAACAATCTGATTACTCTAGTGAAATAAAAATTAGGTGATTAACCACCAAGCATTTATCAAGTGCCAGCTAAGTTCCAGGTACTACCCTAGGCTCTGGATATAAAAAGATAAGAACAAAGCAATTACTACTCTGACAGAGCTTACATTTCACTAAATGAAAATGAGGAGATTGACCAGTGGGAATGCGGGGGCAGTATACTCAAAGTGGATAGTGGGCAGATATAGGGATTTTGGAGACAAGTTTTCCATGCTTAGTTTTGAGTAAATTCAGCTATATCCAGGGCCACACACTGTTTTTCCAAATACCTGAGAGTCCACCCCAACATGAGCCAGCAGCTATATGTCTATAATGATCTTCCAAATTGCTTTCCCACTCCTGCCTTCATTATGCTGGATTATCTGTGGATTTTTTGAGGGTCTTCTGAGTCATAATCCCAGTGTCATTAATATTTATATTCACCAGACTTTCCTGTCAGCCAGACAACTAATGATGAATGTTGATGAAATATCAACCTCCCCCATTCAACCAAACGTATAATTGTATATAATCTGCATATGATTTGAAGCAGGTATAGTAGCACTGGGTCCCTCCATTCAGTATTATGATATTTGGGAATGCAGGTCTTGAGAGCCAAACCTATACAAAAGAACTGGAGAGCAACAAATTCAGATCCAAGTCACTGACCAAAGGCAAGGGAGAAGATGGTTCAAGATGAATGACTTTTAAAAGAATATGTATTTAATTTTCAACATTCACTTCCATAAGATTTTGAGTTTTAAATTTTCTCTACATCCCTCTTCTCCCCCACCCCAAGATGGCATGCAATCTGATACAGGTTCCACATGTACATTCATATCAAACATATTTCACATTATTCATGTTGTAAAGAAGAATTTGAACCAATAAGAAAGAAGAAACAAAACCAAACCACAAAAACAAACAGAGAGAGTAAATAGCATGCTTCCGTCTGCATTCGAACTCCAAAGTTCTTTCCCTGGATGTAGACAACATTTTCCATCATGAGTCTTTTGGAGTTGTCTTAGAACCTTGTATTGCTGATAAGAGCTAAGTCTATCAAAGTTAGTCATTTCACAATGTTGCTACTACTGTGTACAGTGTTCTCCTGGTTCTGCTCCTTTCACTCAGCATCCGTTCATATAAGTCTTCCAGCAATGACATCAAGATCCAGCAGGAGAAGCGCCAAGTGGTCCAGGGAACCTTAGCTTGGCCTGACAAGGTGATTGGGAGACCCAATGAGATACAATGTAGGCAAACTCCTCTATCTGACATTTAAAGTCTTCACAATCTGACCCTTTTCTACCTTTCCAGTCTTCTTACCCATTATTCCCACTTTACAAATTCTAGCCAGCCTATCCTGCTCAGTGTTCCTTATACATGCTCTATCAGTGCCTTTGTATATGCTTAGAATGAATTTCCTCCTAATCTCTACCCCTGGTAATAATTAAATTCCTTCAAAGTCCAGCTCAGGTTCCATCTTCTCCAGCAAGGTCTTTCCTGATTCTCCCCTTCCCCTGCTGCTGCTATCTCCCCATAACTTTGTATTAATCTATATACACATTTGGGGTTCACACATTTTCTCCTAGTTAGAATGTGAATTTCTAGAGGCCAGTGACCATTATTCCTTTCTCTTTGTGTCTTCTGTACCTGGCCCATAGTGGGCATTCAATAAATGGTAGCTGGTTGAGAGTTTGAATGAGCTAACTTATAGTGGGTAGAGCCTTGAACCTGGAATCTGGAGATCTTGGCTTCAAATCTGGCATCAAACATTAGTTGTATGACTCAAGGGCAAGTTACTTAATCACTCTGTGTCTTGGTCTCTTGATTTATAAAATAAGGAGATTAGATTTAAAGCTCTATAAATTGGTGTATTCAAGAAGGGAATCAGCAAGTAAGAGCATGTCTAAGATGTCATATGTGTATATGAGATAGAAAGAGACAGAGAGAGATAGAGACAGACAGACACACACACACAGAAACAGAGCACAGGTCAATGAAAATTTCTGATATTTAGAAGATCTCCTTAAACTCAAATATCTTAGAAACCATTGGTCTAGATGATTTTGAAGGTTCCATTAAATCCTCAAATTTCACAAACATAGGTCTGCCTTAATTCAAGAATTAGTTATATTTCCCACCCAAGAATTGCTCCTCATTAGATTGAAGTTTCAATTAAGCACATTTAGATCTGAAATCAGGAATATTTCTACACCAGGAGAATTGTCCCAAAGAGACAACCTTAGGAAATTGTGAGCTCCTCACCACTGGAGTTGTTATTATAGGCTGTTGTTATGTGATTTGGTGAGATCAAACAGATGGCAAGGGATGGGGCCACTTCTCTCTCATGAAATGGAAGGTTCTGTGACAGAAGGTAGGGAAGAAAAAGAATTCAGATTGAAGAAGGAGGAGGTGTAGATTTTCAAGGTGATTTAGCATGTTTTGAAAGTGTAAAACAACTGAATTGGAGAAAGAAATTGGGCGGGGGCTTGCAGAGATTGGGGGAGATCTGAAGGAGGAAATGGGTTTAGTTTAAACAATGGAAAGTGACTGTAAGGAAGGACTGGAGAATGAAAAAAGGAAAGACAAAGTCAACCAATGGAGAAATGTTTATTGAGTACTTACTATGTACCAAACACTGTACTAAGTACTGAGGGACACAAAAAGAGGCCAAAGATAGTCAGTGACCTTAAGGAGGAGACATCGTGGAAACAAAAAAATATACAAAACAAGCTTTATATGGGATAAATAGGAATAATTAAGAGAAGAAAGGCATTAGAATTAAGAGAGGGTGAGAAAGGCATCATGCAGAAGATGGGATTTTAGTTGGGACTTAAAGGACACCTGAGAAGTCAAGAAGTAGAGATGGAAAGGGAGAGCGTTCCAGGGATTGGGGAGAGCCTGAGAGAGAGAAAGACATCTATGTCCATCTATCTAGCTATATCTATATTGCAATATCTATATCTATATAGTACAGTTTATGTATTACATTATACTACATTATATTGTTATGTATGTTACGCTACATGACGTTATGTTACATTACATTATGTTATGTTATGCTACACTGTTATATATTGTATTTTAGTATGTTATATCATATCATATTATATTATGCAATATTAATTATATATGATATACGATGGGATATGTTATGATACAATATAATGTTATGAGATGGTATAGTATAGTATAATACAGTGTAGTATAGTATAGTATGTCATGTTATATAATATCATATGTCATATTATGTTATTTCATAGCATAGTATGTTATAGTGTAGCCTATCATAGTATATTATATCATATCATATTATCTCATAGTATATTATATTGTATCTTATCATATCCCATCACATTATTATGTCATATCATATCATATTTTATTTTCTTCCACAGACAAGTAAATGCTGTCTATATTCAAAGTGCAGGCTTGTCTTCTGAGAAGAGAATGTGAAGAATATGACCAAGTATGACCAAATCTCTGTGCTTCAGATAATAAAGAAAAATGGTATATCCCTTAAAAATAATAGCAGATTTTCCTCAATGAGAAAAGAACTGCAAAGATCTGAATCAGCAACTCCTGCCCTTTGACCCCCTCATTACTCCATTGGCCTTCTTTTGGAGACTGCAGGTACTCAGAATGAGAGCTGGGAGGGCCCTTACAAGTCCCATGGCCCAACTCCTTCATTGAGAAACCTCAGCTCCAAGGAGACCAAGTTGATCTTGGAAGTCAATGGCCAAGGTAAGATTTCAACTTAGGTCTCCTCGTTCACTTCAGAGAATTAGAAGGATAAATACCAAAGATGAAACTTAAGTACTTTGACCACATAATGAGAAGACAGGACTTGTTGGAAAAGGCCCTGATTTTGGGAAAGATTGAAAGCAAAAGGAGAAGGGGATGGAAAAAGACAAGATGAATACTGTCATGGAAGTGGTGAACCTGAGCTTGGACAGATTTCAAGAGACAGTGGAGAACAGAAGGGCCTGACATGCTGTAGTCCATGGCATCACAAAGAGTCAGATACAACTGAACTACTGAACAACCATTTGATTTAAATTTGGCATTCTTTCCTTTGCACTCTCCTGCCCCCAGAGTTAGTAAAAGTCCTTACTAGAACATGATTTCCCAAACAGAACACAATTCTTCAGACATAGCATGTCCAAAGGAGCACATGGTGAGACTCTTTCCTCTTCATTAGGGACTCTCTGCCCCTCCTAACGCAGCCTAAATTCAGATTCCATCTTTTGTGGCTATCATGTAAAACTGTTAAATCAGAGTAAGCTTGTAATCCCCTAAGGTCTCCAGGTTCTTTGCTATATGTGTGCTGTTGATCTATTGAATCCAAGTGTAGGACTTTACATTTTCCCCTCCTCTGTTCCATCAACTTTTCTTTGGCACATCATTCCAGATTGTCAGGATCATTTGGGATCCTCATCTTTTTGTCAAGTTCACTACCAATGCATCCTTGTTGCCTCCTAGCTTGTGCAATCTCTAAGCATGCTCTCTGTATTTACAATGATCTTCAAAAGAAATGTTGAACTCTAGAGGGCCAAGAATAGATTCCTGGAGCCCTCAACTACAGACTGCCTCTTAACGGACTGAAAAATAAACGACTACTTTAACTGCTCTTTTGACAATATCACACAGTCTGTCGATTCCAACTAACACCTAATTCATTTCCTTAGATTCTCTGCTTAGAATGGGAGAGAGGATGGATATTTCTGAGACAAGAATTGGATGCTAAACCATCCTTTTAACTTATTTTCTTTTAAGTCACCACTTTTATTCTTTACAAAGAATCTCAAGGATTAGCTCTGTGCTACCCAAACACCAAACACCTTTGAATATCACTTTCATTTATGTTGTTCTTCCAAGGTTACCTTTCCTTGGTAAATGGCAAAGAATGTTAATGCTTCAATTAATTTTGATTCAACAAGTATTTAATAAGTTACTAGCATGTGCCACGTGAAAAGTCTCATGAAGGAGTGGATGTAGAGGAAGCCTACCAAGCAGGAAGACTTAGGGTTCAAGTTTCACCTTTGACATTCTGACTGCTTGATGCTGGGACAAATGATTTAAGTTCTCAATGTCCTAGACCAGTCCCAAAGACTATGCAGAGTAGTTGCATTATCTTCACTGGTAGAGTGTTTCTTACACTAGTGAAATCACAGGTTGAGATCAAAGAAAGATGATGAATGAATGAATAAGGAAGGGACAAAGAAAAGAGAGAAAAGAAGAGAGTACCAGACACTGTGCTAGGCACAGAGGATCAAAAAAAAATGAATGGCATATTTTCTGCCATTAGGAGACAAGCACACAGATAACCACAATGCATGGTAGGATGGGAGGAATATAAGAGAGAGATGTCCTCCAGTTTAGGGAATGCTCCCTCTCATACTGTTAGGAAAGGAAAACAGAACTTTCTTTCTTGAGAGATCACAATGATGCCAAAAAAGTACAAAAAAATGTGTGTTTTTGTGTGTGTGTGTGTGAGAGAGACAGACAGACAGAGAGGCAGAGACAGACAGAAACAGACAGAGAGAGACAGAAAGCTAGAGAGAGATAGAGACAGAGAAACGGAGAGAGAAGTAGACATCAGCAACCTGAAGACATATGGAGAAAAGAGAATCTGGGTTTTAACTTTGTCTTTCCTTTCTTCTCTGGTTAGACAAAACAGCTACAACACACTGCCTCCTTTGACACTCCATCTTTTCTATGGGGGAGAAAAGGTCCACGTTCTTTAGGATATTTGATACTATTCTATAAAAACTATAATAATTCATACCTTTGATTGCCCCAAGGACACCCAGGTAAATATGATATAATAAGAAAACATGTAGGAGGTGTTTTTTTTAAGTTTACCTATTCAAGTCAATCTTCATTTATCTTCTCCACAAAATCCAATTGGTCTATGGGCTGGGAAGGTCATAGTTGCCATCGGTAACTTATATTCTGATACTGAGTTATGGGGAAGGGAAAAGACCTATAAAGAAATAATTACAATACAATATAGATAGAACATGACAAGAGGCAGAGGAGAGACACAGAAGTAGTGCTTCAATGCAATCTGAGGTGGGAGAGAATTGCTTTCAGCTGGATAATCCAAGAAATCTTCATGGAGGAAGTGGCACCTGGGTGGGGCTTTCCACGAAGAGAAGAGCTTTAGGAGGGAGAGATGAAGTTGGAGGTTATACCAGAAATGGGGAATGGCCTACATTAATGGTTGTTGTCATTCATTCTTGAAGAGGATCAAAATGACATCACCATGATAAAGTGTCATGATAAAGTTTCAATGTGTCTGACTGTGACAGATCAGACCAATACGAGCTCAGAATGCTCTACCACAGGTTGGGCTCTATATGAACACTTGAGGTGGTTACTCCAAATTTGTGCATCCTACATTTCCCTTGTGCTGTTTCAATTCTGCTTTGCTCAAAGAGCACGGCACCTTTTCTGATGTAGGCACTCCATGCTGAGCAGTCCTGTGTCATTGTCTCCCGTGTTGCACAGTCAAATCCAAAGTTCTTGAGAGAAACCTTGAGAATGTCTTTGTATTGCTTCTTCTGATCACCATGTGATCACCTGCCCCATGCAAGTTCTTAATAAAACAGTCTTTTTTGGCAAGCCTACATTTTGCATTCAAGCAAAGTGGCCAGCTCATTGAGTTACATTCTCTGAAGCATAGTTTGAATGCTTGGCAATTTAGTTTGAGCAAGGATCTCAGTGTCTGGTAACTCATCCTGCTAGGTGATCTGCAGAATCTTCCTAAGACAGTTCAAATGGAAGTGATTCAGTTTCCTAGCATGATGCTGATAGACTGTCCATGTTTCACAGGCATAGAACAATGAGGTCAGCACAATAGTTCTGTAAACCTTCAGTTTGGTAGTCAGTCTAATACCTCTTCATTCCTATACTTTTCTTCAGAACCTCCCAAACTCTGAGCTAGCTCTTGCAATGCATGCATCAGCCTCATTGTCAATGTGTACATCCCTGGAAAGTACACTACCAAGGTTAGTGAACTTATCCATAGCATTCAAAATTTCTCCCTTTGTTGTAACCGATGGTTCCATGTATGGATGATGTGATGGTGGCTGATAGAGCACTTATGTTTTCTTGGTGTTGATTATTAGGCCAAAATTAGCACAGGCAACCATACTTTGTTGCATCTCAGTTTCAGAGACTGCACTCAGTGCACAATCATCTGCAAACAAAAAATCATGCACCAACTCTGCATTCACTTTGGTCTTGGCTTGTAGCCTTTTCAAATTGAAGAACTTACCATCAGTATGGTAGGTGACCTCGATGCCTTGTTCATCCTCATTCAAAACATTTGACAGCATGACTGAAAACATCATGCTATAAACCATGGGAGCAAGCAGATAGCCCTGTTTCTCTCCATTGAGACTGGGAAGGCATGAGAGCATTATCCACTATCCAGAACCCGGGCAAATGTGCCATCATGAAATTGACATACAATATTGATGAACTTCTCTGGGCAACAATATTTTGACATAATTTCCCGTAAGCCCTCAAAACTGACAGTGCCAAAGGCCTTGGTCAGATCTACAAACATTGTGTACAGACCTCTGTTTTGCTCCTGGCATTTCTCCTGAAGTTGTCAGTAGAAAACGTCATATTGACTGTTCGTCAGCCTTTTCTGAAGCCACACTGGCTCTCAGGTATGTGACCATATTCCAAATGAAATCAGTCTATTAAGGAAGACTTTAGCAAGAACCTTGCCAGCAATGACTAAGAGAGAGAGAGAGAGATCCCCCTGTGATTGTTCCAGGACAATCTATTCCTTTAACCTTTATAGAGATGTAAAAAATGTAAAAAAATGTACAAAAAATTCCTATATTAATACTAGAAAAAGGATAACTTGGGTTGAGATCAAACAGTTGACATTTCTTAAGTACCTACCACTTGGGCACAGTGTTAGGCACAGGAGACAGATGGACAAAATTAAGACATCTCTTGCTGTCAAGGTGCATACATTCTATTGTGAGGGCAGAATTCTATATGGGATGTGAGGAAAAGGATTGGGAATAACTAGTAGGCTTAGTTTACCTAGAAGATAGATTATAGAGAAGAGCGATACAAAATAAGCCCAGATATAGTAGCAGCATGATAATAGTGCCTTAAAGCTTAAAAAAAGGAACACTTCATATTGAGAGGTATAGAGAGTATCTACTAAATGTGAATTTAGGAAGCATTGAGTTCAAATTCCTCTTCCAACAATTATTAGCTTAGCTTCAGTTTTCCCATCTATAAAGTCAAAAGATTGCCTTTGGCCCCTGAGGTCTCTCCTAGCTCTAATTCTATGATATTGTGATGATACTATTAATAGGTACCAAATTAAAAACAATGCACTCTAGAGCAAGAGTATGAGGTATTATTGTGAACCATATGACTATCCTGTGAGATCTAAGTGTTATAGGCATTATTATCTCATTTGAATCACTGAGGCAGACATGGAGGCCAATGCCCACTCAGCTAATATACGTTTAATTGTTTATTCATCTAGCTTTCTACTGGAAAGGTTAAGTTGGAGCCAGCCAAGGCATTGTCCATGTTTAGGATTAGAATTCAATTCATCCATGGTACTAAGTATCCACTCTATGCAGAGAGGTGTGTTGGATTGGTGGAGCAGGGAATAGGAATGGGTCCCATGTCAAAATTTGGAAGTTTGAACATAGCAAGTCTTGGGTACCAGTTTGGTTGTGTAAATTAATTTGGTTCTTTCAATAACTGACTATGCAGCCTTAAACAAATTACTTTCCTCTCCAAATTTTCAAACCCCTCCAGGTTTGTCCTTTTTTTTTCTCAAAGAAAGGCATGATATCAGGAAGATGAAGCCATTACTTGAAAGTGAATTAGAATACAGTGAGGAAGGGCTGTGCAAAGTCATCAGCCTCACTTTCTCCTCCAGAGCCATCTAGTTCTAGTGACCAGATATAGATCAGGACAACTTGAGGTTGCCCAGGACACAGAGGGAGACCTTGGCCTTTTTGAGTTAAGATCTTTCTGAGTTCTCACTTTGACTGAGGCAAGGCCCATTCAGTGATTAGGGCCCTTTAATAAGTGAGCCAAGGGATGGCCCCTGTAATAAAAATAAATCAAATCAAATTGGGAGGGGGAGAGTCTCAGTGTTGTTTCTAGCCAAAAGAGAAACAATTACTATTTACATTCACTCTGAGTCTTCAGGGACCAAAATATAACCATTAAGTGAGGCTTGGGCAGGGGCCTAATGGTAGTCAATCAATGAGAACTAGAGTGAATTGGTTTTGGGCCTGGTCTTTAAGAAAGAAGTCTAGCCAAGATATCAAGGTAGGCTTTAGCCATCAAAATTTACCTTCCTTTGGGCTGAATATCCTCAGGTAAGGGCATAACACCCTCAGGAGAGGAGAAGTGTAGAGAAGAAAAGAGAAGAGAGGAGAGAAGAGGAGAAGAGAGAAAGAGCTCAGTTGGCCAACTGGAACTGGCCAACTGGTTCCCCGTTGGGCAGCTTGGACTATTCACCAGTTGTGGTTTGTCCTTTGTTCAAAGAGGACCCTGACATCAGGAAGATGATGCCATGACTTGCAAGTGAATTTTTGGGTTCTGATGGCTCAGAGTGAATGTAAATAGCAATTGTTTTTCTTTTGGCCAGAAACAAAGCTGAGGGTCTCCCCCTCCCACTTTTACTTGATTTTTTTTATTACGGGGGCCATCCCTTGACTCACTTCTTAAACATCCCTAATCAGTGAAAGTGAGATCTCAGAAAGACTTTAGCATGAAAAGGCCAAGGTCTCCCACTGCATCCTGGACAATCTCCACTTGCTGTAATCTATATCTGGCTGCTGGACCCAGATGGCCCCAGAGGAGAAAGTGAGCTGAGAAGGCCTTCCCTGGTCTTGGAGTCAGGAAGAATTAAGCTCAGATCCAACCTCAGGCTATTACTAGCTGTTTGACCTTGGGTCATTTAATCTCTTTCAGCCTCAGTTTCCTTATTTGATGCATGAGGAAAATGGATCCTAAGGTCCTCTCCAACTCTCAATGTATACTCCTATGATCTATAAAATAATGGACTTAAACTAAATGATGTAGCAGTTCTCTCACAGTTCTGTCCCTCTTTGTGTTAGGTACCATAGAGTGATAGACAAGGGATGGCAAACGTCATCCATGACTTCCAGGCAAACTTCTAGTTCAGATAGAAAGAATAAACAAACCCATAAGGAAAAGATCTTAAAAACTCATAAAAATACAAATGCATGTGAATTCATTTATTATATTAATTACATAGAGTAAATTGTTACCAAATTTGGGTTAGAAATGAAAGGACATTCATGTAATATTCTGGCTTGTAATGAATTATCATATACATGGACTATCAATTTTTACAGAATTGGAATAAAAGAACCTTTCTGTGATGTGAAAACATATTTATCTTTCCTTTCAGAATTCAGCGTCATACTATACAGTGAATAGGTCTCTGAACAGTCTTTAAGTCTTTGACTTATTCATTTCTTAATACCTAAACACATTTTCCAACATATATTTCATTTCCCTCCCCTTCCCCTCCCATATCAGAGGAGAAACCTCAGACCTGCATATCATGAATACTTTCTTCATGAAGAAAGTTGGAAGACATTGAACATGACAAACATGATAACAATGAAAAAAACATTAAATTGACTATAATTTTAGTGACTAAGAAATGATTAGTTTCCAGTATTGAAGGCATTTTAGCATATTCTTTCTGCTTGGGGTCAAATGGATGAGCATACACAGGCCAACATCAACTCCAAATTAGAAGAAAAGAAAAAAGTAAGAAAAATAAATTCCATGCAATTAGAAGAGCTCCAACCCAACCTATTAAAACAAGTAGATGACTCTAGGAAAGGGGGAAGTACATGAATGTAGACATTGACTATCACTATTTCTTAGAATATTTAACCAAATGAAAATCTATCTTAAACTACAGGAAAGTAGGGGAGAAGGGGATAAGTGGTGTAGGGGGTTGATAGAAGGGAGGGCAAATTAAAGGAGGGAGCTATTAGAAGTAAACACTTTTGGGGAGGGACAAGGTCAAAAGAGAAAATAGAATAAATGAGGGGCAAGATAGGATGGAAAAAAATATAGTCTTACACATGACTATTATGGAAGTCTTTTGCAAAACTACACATATATAGCCTGTATTGAATTGCTTGTTTTCTCAGTGGGGATGCATGGAGAGGGAGGAAGGGAGAGAAGTTGGAACTCAAAGTTTTAGGAACAAAGGTTGAGAATTGTTTTCGCATGCAACCTGGAAATAAGAAATACTGGGAATGGGGTATAGAAATCTATCTTGCCCTACAAGAAAAGGGAAAAGATGGGGATAAGGGAAGGGAGGAGTGTGATAGAAGGGAGGGCAGATTGGGGGAAGGTCTAATCAGAATACATAACATTTTGGGGTGGGAGGAGGGGAGAAGTGGGGAGAAAATTTGGAACTCATAATTTTGTGGAAATGTATGTTGAAAACCAAAAACAAATAAATAAACATAAAAAAGAAATAATAATAAAAAGAGAATATTTAACCAAAGGGAACTTACATGCAAATAAACATACAACATGCCAGGCTGAATGAGTCAAAAGCTGGAATTAAGGTTGCCAGGAGAAATATCAATAATCTCAGATATACAGACAATACCACTCTGTGGGCAGGAAATGAAGAAGAATTAAGAAACCTTTTGGTTAGGGCAAAATAGCAGATTATAAAAGTTAGTTTGAAGTATAACATAAAAAGCTGAGGTCTTGGCAACTGATACCACCACTTCCTATCATACAGAGGGAGAAAAAGATGGAAGCAGTGTCAGATTTTATATTCTTGGGCTCAAAGATCACTGCTAATGATGACTACAGCCATGAAATTAAAAGACATGCTCCTTGGAAGGAAAGCTATGGCAAATGTGGACAACATACTAAAAAACAGAGCCATCATCTTGATAATGATGGTAAAACTAAGGCTTTTCTAGTAGCAATGTATGATTGTGAAAGTTGGACTCTAAGGAAAGCTGAGTGCCACAGATGCAATACTTCTGAATAGTGGAGCTTGAGAAGACTTTTGAGAGTCCCTTGGATAGCAAGGAGATCAAATCAGTCAATCAGTACTTAAGGAAATGAATTAAGACTATACACTGAAAAGTCAAATATTAATGTCTTGGACACATAATAAAAAGAGAGGACTCACTGGAAAAGATCCTGATGTTGGGAAAGATTGAAAGCAAAAGAAAAAGGGGATGGCAGAGGATGAGATGGATAGATATTGTCAGGGAAACAATAAACATGAACTTGGATAGGCTTTCAGAAATAGTGCAGGATAGAAAGACCTGGTGTACTATGGTGTATGAATTCACAAAGAGTCAGACTGAACAACAACAAAGAACTAGTAGCCTCATAAAGCAGAATGTTTTTTTCCTCCTTGAAAAAGCAAAGAATAAAATAACATTATTTCAATATGCCCTTAATACATCCCCTCTAAAAGGGGATAGAGGTTTGGAAGAGAAATAAAATGTAAAAACAAAAATTGCAATAACTATTCCGAAAAACATGGAATCCCAAGGCAAGAACAAATTACATTATAAACTCATTTGAAAAAAATTGTCAAGGAGGATGATGGAAGATTATAAGATAATCTCATAAAATAGTGAAAAAGCCACAATGGAAGAATCTACAATTCAAAACCCACAAATATATATTATGCTGCTACACTGTCCAAGGCTACCATGAAAACAAAGCAAATTGAAATCTATGCTTTCAAAGGGGTAACATTCTCCACAAAAAATAGTGAGGGAATCAACTAAACCAGATTATTGTAAAAAACATTTATAGGTGAGGTTAGAAGGGAGACCACAGATAGAGAACAGAACACTCTTGTGAGTGTTTTGATAAGTGATCTAGTTTCATGATCATCTTGGAATTCATACAATTGAACTTAGTACTCTATACACATGGGAGTGAGTGAGATCAAAATCTGTGCTTAGCCCCAGACACTACTAGCAGACATACCTCCAATTTTCTAAATAAACAGTTTAAAAAATTGTTAATTTGGTATACAAATTCCTTCAGAGTTTTATCTTATTCTTCTTTTCCAACTTTATTGCCTGTTCCACCAAATACTTTCTTACTATTGGTTGACTGCAGTTGATGCTTCCTCTCTTTTCTCATGTCTATTCTAACCATCTTTCAAAGTTTATAGAAAAATAAGTTTGTTGACCTCAGAGATCATCTAGTCAAAACTCCTTCTTGAAGTATGAATCCCTTCTAGAACATTGCTGACTATTAGCCTGACTGGTAGTAAGTGGAAACTCATTAATACCAAGATAATCCATTTTACTGCTGAAAAATTTTAATTGCTCAGATTTTCTTTTCCACATTGAATTGAAAGCAACTTCCTTATAATTTGCACCCATTTGTACCAATTCACAGACTCACAGAGTCCAAAGGGATTTGGATATCTTTCAAAATAGGAATGATGGACTCTTGACCAAGGTTGACCTTCATGTAGTGAAAGGATTAAAAATCTGAATTTGATTGTTGTCTTTCAAATATAAAAACACATTTTATAAAAATATAAAATTCAGAATGCTGAAATGGAAAGGGTGCAGGGTGAACTGACATTGTAGATATTTTAAGCTACATAGCACTATGAGAAGAAGCAGAGTAGTAGAGATATCCAAAAATTCACAGTAGAAAAAAAATCCTAGTTAAGAGCCAGCAATATCTTAAAATTTCCTACACAAATTCACAAAGTGTTCAAAATAAGCAAATTGAACTAGACATCCTAAAGCAAAGGGACAAATTTTACTTTCATGGGTACCAGTTAGTCTTCATGAGACAGGGTCCCTCTGGAATGGGGTCTACCTTACTCAAAAGAAATAGTGCTTAGCATAGGATCTGGAATATAGTACATGCTAAAGAAATACTTAAGCAAAATGAATGAATTTAGGAAGGAACAATACTGAACTGCAAATGATATGGTTATGTAAGGAAATACTAGAAGCAGAAGGAGAAAGCATGGTGAAGAGTGTTAATATTAAATATCTACAGTGGTAAAAATATTATGATCACTAGGGTGTTTTTCGCCCACTTAGAAGGATGAAATAGATGAAGACTTCAGGAAAAAAATGGTGACAAAAGACTTAGAATTTTCTGAATAACTGATGGAATTGTCTCTGTCTGCCTGTCTCAGTCCTTCTTACCTTCTCTTTTTCTATAACAAAAGTAGAGGATGTGATAAGTATTTGGTTTGCTTTCATAATTATTTTTAATAAGAACAAGATAGAAAGGAAGAGAGAAAGAAAAAAGAGAGAAAGAGAAAAAAAGAAAAAAGAGAGAAAGAAGGAAAGAGAGATAAAGAAAGAGAGGAAGGAAAGAAGGAAGAAAGAAAGAGAAAAAGAAAAAAAGGAAAAGAAAGAATGGAACTGTTATTCTGGGTTTGATTTTTGTTGGGATTGGAAGCTCAATTCCGTGTGGACAGTCTCGGGCGGGTAAAGGTGGGAGCTTCTAAATCTTAGAGCTCTCACGAGACCCTCCCAGGCAACGGCAGGGAATAGAGGTGAACCGAGCTATCTCGAGTAATTCCGCCTCTTCCCGTGAGAAACGTGATGGGAGAGAGATCTCCCCGCCCTCGAGATGGTCCCGGATCTGGGCACACTATTGTTATCTAACAGCACGGAATTGAGCTTCCAATCCCAACATCTCCCCTTCTTTGTTTTGCGCGGAGCACACCTGGCTCTAGAGCAAACAGTGGCTGGAGGCTGAGTGGATTAAGGAAGGCCTTTAGCATATGAGTACCCTACAACAAGACTTCATTCACACAGAAATCTGCAGCTAGCACAACTGACAAAGGGAGGCATCAAATAAAACAAAGATGAAACTAAATGGCTGAGTTACAACAGGGGAAGTGCAATCAACTAATCCCAAAGCATATTTTAAGAGGAGCAGCTGGTGTAGGCGCCTTACACGTCACAATCCCCCTTAATCTTGCAAATGGATCTATACAGGTGGAAAATTGGTCACCTCTTCCCCCCCCAAGTGTCTGAGTCTGTGATATCAAAGTCCTCCTTCAGCCTGTGGAAAGAGATGCCTAGATGGGAAGCTGTCAGCAGCAGTGTCTGCTGTTGTGATGAGTGCTGCCTCCTCTCTGGGCAGCAAGGTTAAAGCTGTCAGCAGCAGGCTCAGGTGGTGTATGAACCTTCTCCGGGGTCTCCGGGCTCTCCGGGGTCTCCGCCTCCTGCGTCTCCGTCGTCTCCGACCTCGGTTCCCACCTACGGATCCTTCTAATGGGAATCCACGCATCACCTTTTCCTGTGGAGACACAAACATACCCTGGACCCCATATTAGTATCTTAAAATGTCTCATAGCTGGAGTAGTATGTGAGCCTTTTGAGACAGCTGTATCAAGCTCTGATTGTATTAGGCCTCTTTTTCTTAGCTCTGATTGTATTAGGCGACCTTTTCCCCTTCTTTGTTTAGCGAGGATCGCCTTTAAGGTGAAATTGATAAGAATGCATAGTGGCTGTTTATTTTGGTATAGCTGCTGCCAGGTGCTTACAAATGCTTGATTAACATCTGTAAGGAACCTGAATTTCCCGGATTTTTTCTTTATAACAAACACAGGAGCATTCCAGGGTGCTAATTGCTCCTTAACCAGTAGTTTTAATGCCTGGAGTTTTTCTGAAGTCAGGGGCCATTGCTCCACCCAAATTGGGGTGTCTGACTTCCAATTCAAGGGTGGGGACTCCAGAGCAACAGCAATGGCCCTTACTAAAAATTTGATAACCTCGTCCCGAGGCGGCTCATAGCCATTCCGGCAATCAAGACATAATCGGAGGCTGAGTACTGTAATTGATTTCCTGTAGCCTCAAAGATTTTTATCAGAGTTATCAGTTGCTGATGGAGACTTATGATCATAGCAACACAGATTTTGATCTCAAAGGCATCTTTGAATATTTTATAAATAACTTATAAACACTAAATAGTCTTAATAAATCTTTATTGTATTACAGATTATGTTATAAATCCTCTACCACTTTTCTCATTTTATAGCTGAGGAAATAGCAGATGAGAAATTAAGTGACTTGCCCAAGGTCATACATGTAGAAAGTGGTAGAGACTCAATGAGAAGCTACTACTCTAACCCTAATTTTAGTCCTTATTCCACTATCCTTTGTTGAGGAATAATGATCACTCATTTTAGAATTTTGGGGAGAAGACCCATCCCTATGTGGGCATTCAGCCCTGTACACACACTAATGCTCTTCCTGTCATGCTTCTCCATCAGCCACCTCATAGAAACTGCCTTTCACTGAAGCTAGGCATTGTGTTATAGGATAACTATGCCTATTCTTGATTTTCAGTGGTAGGCAATTACAGACAATTCACCATAAACAAGAGGTGTCCAAAATTAATTTGAATGAGTTTGCCAGTAAAAGTCACATTGACCTATGGTGAACGCAAGCAGTGTTCCCCTTCTGACTTTATTTGATTGTTAAGTTCCTTGTTGTGGTCCACCACATGTAGGCTGGCTTGAACCATGATTTCCTCTGCATTCCAGCTGCCTCCTTGGTATCTATATTGCTGCTGCTAGAGTTGAAAAGAACAATAAGTGACAAAGAACAGACAGAATTATTCAATACTAATAAAGATATTTGAGTTAGAAAATAAAGAACAAAACAAAAAATGACCAATAGGTATTTGAAACCCAAGAAAAGTAGAGATGTGGCAAAAAAAGCACCTAGATCAATCAACAGTCATTTATTATTTGCCATGTGTCAGATGTTACGTTAAGTGCTTGGTATTACAAGACCATGAATAAAACAATCCGTACTCTCCAGAAGCTTACATTTAATATGAGGATGTAACTCGATAGAGTATAAGGAGATTAAATACTGAATAGCTAAGAAGAGAGGGCATGAGCAGTTGTGAGGATCACATAAGCTTCCATGTGGAAAGTGGTACTTGAACTAAGATTTTTTAAAAAAGAAAGGATTCCACATAATAGAGACAAGAAGGAAATAATCATTAAAGACACAGGTGATGGCTATTGCAATGGCATGGAGACTGGAAAAGGAATTTTGTATAAGGAAAAGCAAGGTCAATTTGGTTGACTCAGAGAAAGTAGAAAGAAGAGTAATATACCTAGAAGGATATATTGCTGAAGGTGGTAAAGGGTGGTCATGGCTAAACAGCAGAATTTGTGTTTGATCCGAGATTCAAAAGGGAGTCTTTGGATGATAGTAAGTAGGGGGATGATGTAGTCAGATCTGAGCTTAAGGGAAAACACATTCACAAGTAAAGACACTGAACTAGAGTTGGGAAATACATGAAGCAGGGAGAGAAATTAGAAAGCTATTGCCATGACTGAGGTGAGGATAAATATGGTCAAAACACCAGATCAAGTCTAACTTTATCCCAAGATACTAAAATAATTGGGCACATGTGATTCAGGACCATGGTCCATCATCTTAGAAAAATTCTAGACTAAGGATGAGATGCTCCTGACCTGAAGAAAACTTAAGAATTTTTTTAAAGAAAATATCCCGAAAAATATAACAGTGAGCTTGATTTGGATTTTCAATCCTCCCATTACAAGAATGGTGAGTAACAGCAAGCAATTAGACAGAAGCCTCAGCATGGTCACTTCAGGCTAAACTTGTTTTCTTTTTCTTTTTTTTTTTTTGGATGGGGATAGTAGTCTGGTAGGAGGCAGCATCATAGATGGCATTTAACTAAATTTTACTGCCAAACTCTCTCATGTCATCTTTGTGGACAAGGAGAGATATTGACTAGTGGATGGTCCTGCAAGATGGACAGATAGAGAACTAATCAAATGATCAGACAGAAGGAATAATCAGTAATGGTTGGATGGAATTGTGGAAGACTGACTGTGGTAGAGGGCCGCAGGGAGCATGGTTGGCCTTCAGATGTTTTATGTTTTTTACCAACGAGTTATATGAAGTCACATGTCATATGCTTGTCAGACACAATTAGGCATGATACCTAGCATATTGGATAATAGTCAAGATGGAAAATTATTTGGACATCTTAGATTTTGGGGGCTATCTCAAATAAGATAAAATTTAATAGGAACAAATGAAAAGTTATATAACTGGTCTAAAAATTCAACCTCACAAATGCATGCCAGAGGAAGCATGATTAGAGAACAGTTTGTCTGAAAAAGAATTGAGGGTTTTAGGAACTGCAAACTCCATGTGAAGTAATAGTATGATATTGTGACCTTAGACAACATTTGTGGCAATTAGGTAGCTCAGTAGATAAAGCATGGGGACTGAAGTCAGGAAGACTCATCCTCCTGAGTTCAAATCTGACCTCAGACATTTATTAGCTGTGTGATCCTGAGCAAGTCACATAACACTGATTGCATCAATTTCCTCATCTGTAAAATAAATTGGAGAAAGACATGGCAAACCACTCCAGCATCTTTGCCAAGAAAACCCCAAATGGGGTCAAAAATAGTTGGGCATAAGTGAAATAAGTAACAACAGGCTATGTTTAGAAAGTGTAATGCCTAAAGTTAAGCATCGTTACTTCTGTATTTGCCCAAGTCAGAAAGGACTTGGGCACTACATCATAGCTATTTAAGGTTTGAAAAGCACCTTACAAATATCTCATTTGATCCTGACAATAACCCCGGGAAGCACATGCCACTATTATTTCCATTGAACAGATGAGGAAACTGATGCAGTCAAAGGATAAGCAACTTGCCCAGGGTCACACAGTGAGTGCCTGAAGTTGAATTTGCACTCAAGTGCTCCTGCCTCCAGGTACCTCAGTCTATTCACTGAATCACCTACTTTCCTCTTTCCTCCCATTCATTCTATAAAATAATAATTGTTAATGATACTGAACCTAATACTGAGAAATCACTTTAAAGATTGACAAGTGATTTCCATATAGTATTGCATCAAGTCATGTCTCCTCCATATCTTCAACATCTCCTGCTTACATCTCCTATCTATTATCTCCATGCTTTTAACCCCCCAACCCCCCACATTGGGTTGTCATCACCTTTAACCTCGATTATTCCATTAGTGTATCTATTGGTCTCCTTTCCTCAAGTCTCTCACCATTCTAATCTACCCTCCACTTAGCTGCTAAAATGATTATCCTAAGGGGCAGGGTTGATCATGATAACCCCATCCCCCAACACAATAAATTCTAGTGATTTCCTTTTATCCCCACGATTAAATATAGACTCTCTGGTTTCTAAATCTCTTCACAACATGACCCTTTCTGACTTTTCAATCTTTTTATATATCCCTCCTCTCCAAGAACTCCATGATTCAGCTACAGTGACTTACTTTATGTTTTATATGCTAGACATTACTTTTTCTATGTTCTTGACAATCCCACTTTCCACAGGAAGCCTTTCCCAAACCCTCAACTCCAATGCTTTTCCTCTTATAACTATTTTCTTTGTTTTTCAGCCATTTTTCAGTTGTGTCCAACTCTGTGACCCCATTTGTAGCTTTCTTGTCAAAGATACTGGAATGGTTTGCCCCTTTCTTCTCTAGCTCATTTTACAGATGAAGAAACTGAGGCAAAAAGTTAAGGGACTTGACCAGAGTCAAAAAGCTATTAAGTGTATGAGGCCAGATTTGAACTCACAAAGAAGGGTCTTCCTGACTCCATGCCTGGCACTCTGTTCACAGCACCACTTACCTGCCCATATATATTTCTTACATATTCCATATTTAACTTTTTGTACATACTAGTTTGTACATTTTCTCCCCTATCAGACAGTGAGCTCCCCAAAAGCAAGTGTTTGTATCCCTAAAACTGAGCAGAGGACCTGATACATAGTAAGCATCTAACAAATGCTTATTGGTTTACTGATTGATTGGTTAAGTGATCTTAAGAGCCCATTCTAGCTATAATTCATGATCCTGTGTATATACAGACAAATATATTAAAGTCAATCTAAGTTTAAAAATACATATTTATTTAAATAAATGCTATGGGAGGTATGAGCACTAGCAACTAGGAAAATAAGAAGAACCCTAATGTATAAGGTGACATTTGAGTGGATTAAATGAAATGAGGGATGTGAAGAGACAGATCTAAGGAGGGAGTGCATTCCAGGCATGGGAGACTGGCCAAAGAATGGAGGCTGATGATGGAATATCATGTGTGAGTCAGTCATTCCAGTCAAGAGGAATTTATTAAGCACTTACTCTATGCCAGGCACTGTCAGTTTGACTAAACTAAAGTTCCATACTTCTAAATATTTATTGAATGAATGAATTAGCAGCTTTTGAAAATTCCTCTACCCACCAGAAATAGAAGAGCCACTCAGTGTGAAAGCAAGAGCCATCTGGAGCAATGAGCCAGATTTAAAAATGGAGAGAAAGATCCAAATCTTCCCACAATTAGCAGAATTAGATTAATGCCAATTAATTATGATGTTGTTACAGAGTGAACACAAACTAGCCAGAAGTGTGGATTGCCTTTGCTGTATTCTCCACAATGACCCAGTTTTCTCGTGTATGTTGGCTGTCTTTTCAAAAATTTGGGCAGACTTCCTCTGATTAGGTTCTGGCATCATATTTCTTCCTAGCAGATTCTGCCAACTGCTGTCCCCATTGGGAGAACGGGTACAGTGGCTTGGAAGAAATACTCAGAGAATACTAAGATGCTAGATTTACACCTAGTAGCTCCTTTATTATAAATTAAGAGACTGTGGCCCAAAGTAGTCAAATGACTTGTCCAAGTTCATGTAACTAATAAGAGGTAGAGTCACAACTTGAACTCAAGTCCTTTGACTTAAATTTCAACACTTTCCACCTTATCATATTTCTTCAGAGAATATGTTCTGGTACCAGATCTGGCTACCTAGGAAACAATTGTTATAGACCAGGGGGGAGGAACCTGCAGCCTCAAGGTCAGATGTGGCCTTCTAGATCCTGGGGTGTGGTCTTTTGACTGAGTCCAAGTTTTACAGAATAAATCCTTTTATTGAAAGGATTTGTTCTGTGATATTTGCATTCAAGAGGACCCATGTGAGGACCTAGAAGGTCATATGTGGCCTTGAGGCCACAGGTTCCACACTCCTGTATAGACAAACTGGACATATCCCCAACTTTCCCACCCCCTTGCCTTTACATACACTATCCCCAGTGTTTAGAATCCCCTTCTATTCTCTCCTCACTTATTGACTTCTTAATAACTCTCTAATGCACAATTTCAAAATGATTTATTTCAATCCTGTTACTTTATTGATAAGTACACTGTGGCTCAGAGACATTAAAAGCCCTCTTCAAGTTTAAATATTCAATAAATGAGAGAACTGATACTCCATCTGAGACATCCTGAGAATTGGTCCAAATCTCTTTCTAGACTTTTACCATCACTTTGACTCTCCTACTTAGGAAGCTGATCAAGAACATGTTCATAGTAGGTGTACATTAAATGATTATTGAATTAGATTGAATTAGTTTTATTCTTCTATCCACAATGCTTAATATAATGACTCATATGTAAATGCTTGTTGAATAGAATTGAATTATTCATTTCGTGAGCTTCAACATATCTGTGCAGATGATTTGACATTGCTTCCCCTTGCATACTCTATAACACAGAGAAAAATATGCTGCTCTCCATGCAGAATCTTCTTCCTCCATGTTTTTGTACAGACTGCTCCTCCATCCCCCAAACATTTTTCCTCCTCATCTCCTCCTCCTGGAACCATTAACTATCTTCCAGCCTTTGCACAAGGGTAGCTTTCTATCAGGGGTCTTTTCTGATTTCTTCAGGTGCTGATATTATCCCACCCAAAATTACTTTGTAATTTTTAAAAATATGTTTGTATTACTTATCTGTGTGGATGCCTCCCCATCCCTAGAAGAATGTCAGTTTCTTGAGGGAATGGATTGTTTGTTTATTTATTTTTCAAACCTAGTATCTACCATAGAAAATGGCTCACAATTAGCAACAAATAATTATTAATTAATTACTATGAATTAGTAAGAATTATATTTGTATAAACCACAATGAAATGGCTTCTGCCCTCAAAACTCATACACTAGAGTAGCTAGGTGGCATAGAGAATAGAGTCCTTGACTCTATCTGTCAAAGAGTCCAAAACTTGCCTTAGACTCTTACTAGTTCTGTGACCCTGGCCAAGTAATTAAATGACTCTATGCATCAATTTCCTCATCTGTAAAACAGGGATAACAACGTATCTCCTGGGGTTGTTGGGAAGATCAAATGTAATAACATGTTTTAAATGCCATCCATCATTTTTTGTAGTCCACTAAAACTCCCAAATCTGTTTTTCTCAGAAAACTTTCCATTTGACAGTATTTCCTTTACCTTGTACCTGTAAAATTTATTTCTTGAGCATAATTCTAAATTTTATCCTATTTAATCAAGTTATCTGTTCCAAATTTCCAGGATCCTGGAGGTCAGAACCAAGATAGCAGAGTGAAAGGAGGGACTTACCTGTGCTCATCCACAAATTTCTTCAGATATCTCTAAGAAGTGAATCTAAATGAATTTTAGAATAGCAGAATCTACTGGGAGACAGTGTGGTAGATATCCAGCCCAGGACAGCCCAAAACATCAATAAGAAGGATCCATTACACCAGGCTGAGGGAGTGCAGAGTGCATGTGAGGCATCAGCTTAGATGCTGCCATAGTAGAGTGAGAATGGCCCCAGGTGGGCTGAACCACCAGTGGTGGTTTGAATTCCCAAACTGCTCAACACAGGACAGGAGTCCACCAGAACTGGGTAAAAGAGAAGTGCAAGGCCCATGGTATCTGCAACAGGTATTCTTAGGGTTATCAGTACACAGATTAAATGTTTGAAAGTCACCTACTTGAATTTTCAGGAGCCAACGTGGTGGAGTAAACTGTAAGTGCTCACATTCTTCCTGGTTAACCTTGAAAAACTCAGAGAATATCGCCTCAGGAAAAATTCTGGAATACTGCAGCCCCCAGAAGAGTCAAATAGTCTTTTGATTCAGGAGACTAGGGAGACTACCAGGAAGGATCTCTCTTGCTGTGACTAAAGGGGATCAGTGCAGGACCAGAAGCAACCGAACAAGTCCCACCTGAGTGGACCAGAAAGAGATTCTGAGCCCAAAGTGGAGAGGAGCCAGAAAGCACCAATATCAGGACCCCTAGTGTACCTTAGGACAGGCAGGGTAATTGGGCAGACACCAGCACAGTCAGGGTTAGGGCAGTCCTAAGGGAGGAGGAGACATCCAGATACCAGACCACCCCTCCTCCATACTTCACTCCATGAGCTTAAGTGTAACCCTGGGGAAACTCAGATGTCACCTGCCCAGATTAACAGAAGAAGTAAAACACTTAAATAATCCCATCTCAGAAAATTGAGGTACAGAGAATTAAGTGCTGGCAGCTAGTAAAAGTTTCCAAGGGGATTGAACTCAAGCATACCTGATGGAAAAACTGACCATTTTTCTTTCAGTACCACTCTGAATAATTCAAAAGTAAAGCTACTTTTAAGTGAGCTAAAATACTGGGTAAGAATCTAATAAAATATAGAATAAAGAATAAGAGACAGAGTTAACTCTTGGAAAAATATATAATGATATGAAAACGTTTCATAATAAATTGTCATAATGGTTATCACTTTGAATTAGACTAGTAAATACTTTGTTCTAGAGTACTTACTTTTTATTTTCTACTGACTGCATATCATTCCTAAATACAGTCTGTGAGACGTTTATGGCACCTCATAGTCAGAGATGGCATCATCATCAGTAGCAGAAGGGCCATTACCATCAAACAGATTTATTAAGCATGGGGCTGCTGATGGTACTATGGTGGTTTAGGGTGAGTTTAAAAGTGTGGTTCTCTGCCCTTTGGGTGTTTGAACTCCCTGAACAAATACTGCTGTGGGAAAACAACAAAATAATCATAAGATAATAAGATAATATATCCAGAGCTGAAAGACAACAAAATATCACATTGTCCACCACTCCAACTTTGTAGAAGAGGAAACTAAGCCCAAGAGGTGAAATAATTTGTCAAATGCCATGTAGGTAAAAATCAAAGGATCTGATACTCAAATGAAGACTATCTAATTCCAAATCCACCATTTTCCCCACAGTCCTTTAATTCATAGACACAGATGCACCCAGGTGCAATACTGAATCAATGGTCCTTTTTGTTTTTAATGGAAGTAGATCTTCCCTAAAAAAGAAAGTTTTCACTAAACAGAAAGAAGTAACCAAGGAAAAATTATCTCTCTTGAGGTCAGAGTGTGGAAGATTATCACATAAGTGAGGAATGGAAGAAAAGAGACCACAGTCTACCAAGAAATAAAGATTAAATGTGACCTTCCTGAAGAGGAGGGAGCTGCATGTGCTAAACAGGAGACATCTATTTATCCTCTAAGGAAAGACACTTGTGTAAGTGATTTAAAATAAAAGATCATGCATTAAGGGCAAGAGGAAGAAGACAGTAGTGATGGCTGGTGATGCCCTCCTCAAGGGTTCTGAGGTGGCTCTTATATTTGCTGGTCCAATAACAATGTGAGTGACATCTGTTGTCTTTCCAGGTCTTGGATTCAAGGTATAATGAAGGTCCCAAGAGATAGTGAAACAGATGACTGTTACCCACTTCTGATGATTCATGTGGACATATATGATCCTACCAAAAGGAGACATCAAAGTGTTGACCAATATGATGAACTCTTGGTCAAGAAACTAAAGATCACAGGGACATGAGAGGCACTTGCATCCATTAAATAAAAGGATGCAGAAAAGGAAAATTGATTCTTGGAGTCAAAACCTGGATACAAAGACAGCATCTGAGAATGGGCTATCTACTTCTAGATAGCAGATTAAAAAGAGGGATGGCAGGTGCCTGACCCAGGATGGACCAAAAGTGACAAAAATTAGTAAAATTAATTTTCTTAGTGTCCTTTAAACCTAATCAAGAAAGTTTTAATTTAAAAGGGACAAGGGAGGGAAGGAGAAAGAGAATTGTATATATAACCAAGTCATGTGACATAGACCATAACTATAATGAAAGAATTAAAGAAGACAGTCAGAAAACTATAAACCGTGGAGCTTAGCTTCAATTCTTGAGAATATTCTAAAGCAGGTCATCAATGAAAGAAGTGCTCAGTAAATATAGAGAACATATAGAGAATGGAAAATAGTAAGCCAGCATGGAATCTCCAGAAATAACCACTTCAGACTCAATTATTTCTTTGTTAGACTTATTAGGAAACTTAAAAGTAAATTTAAAGTAAAACTTATTAGTAGAGTTACAGATTAGGGAAGAATTGTAGATAAAGATTACTAGCAAAGAACTTTTTGTTTTTTTTCTCATTTCCTGTTTATTTTCAGTTCTGGGACATCATCTTTTCTATATGAAAAAAAAAAAGAAAGTTCAAAGTAGGACAGAAACTTAGGAAGTGGAAGAGGACAGTCAAATATAGAAATTGTAGAAGTGTAAATGATGGGGCAAAATGGACAGATTTGATAATGGAAGGGGAAGGGTTACCCTGTTTCCCTTCTCTTGGAGAGAGTTGATTTTGGGGGTGGGGTGGGAATGGAGAAGAATTGAAATCTTCCTCAAGTGAAAGACTTCTTTAGAATTTAGGAGACTGAAGAGATTTTCTCTCCTCACTTCTTATAGTGGAGAAGAATGGATAGGTCCCAAAATGGGTGAAGGGAAACAGAGAGTATAATCCTAAGGTGACAGGTGATAATAGAGGGATAGGGATCTTAGCACCCAGAAAAAGAAGGAAATAAGAAGGGGATGCAGACAGAAAATTTAAATTTCAGGAAAAGAGTGATGGGGAAACAATGCTGAAAGCCTTGAGGAGACTGAGGTGGCAGGGTATCTCCCTTAGGTCTCCCACTCTGCCCTTATTGTGTGCTATCCTTATGGATAATATAGGCAGGTGGAGGCTAAACTATAGGAAGACTAGACGGATTTGCTAAAAGTTAAACATGTAATAAGGGGCATCTTGGTGCAATGGGTAGAGTGCTGGACCTAGAATCAGGAACACTCATCTTCCTCATTTCAAATCTGGCCTCAGAGACTTACTAGCTACGTGACCCCAGGTAAGTCACTTAGCTGTTTACTTCAGTTCCTGATTTGTAAAATGAGCTGGAAAGAGAAATGAGAAACCATTTCATTTTTTCTACTAAGAAAGCCCTAAAAGGAGTCACTAAGAGTTGGACATGACTGAAAAAAAAACTGAACAACTATAAAACCAATGGACTCAGAGAATGATTATTAATGGTTCAAAGTCAACGTGACGGGAGGTCACCAGTGGAGTACCCTGAGGATCTGTGATGGTCCCTGCTGTATTTATTTTAAAACTTTTTCAATGGCTAGACAAAGGCACATTTGGCATGCTTATTAAATTTGCAGATGACTAAAAGCTGGAAGGATCACTAACATATTGGATAACAGAGTTGGAATCCAAAGAGATCTTGACAGTTTGGAGCATTGGACCACATTCAATATGGAACAACTAGGTGGTATAGTGGATAGAGTACCAGATCTGGAATCAAGAAGCTCTATCTTCAAAACCAACCTCAGAAACTTATTACCTCTGTGATTCTGGGCAAGTCACTTAATCTGCTTCAGTTTCCTCATCTATAGTAAGAGGCTATTAACAGCCTACCTCCTAGGTTGCTGCAAATATCAAATGATATAATAATTGTGAAGTGCTAAGCATGTTGTAATGCTAAGTACTTGGAACAAAGTAAGCACTACGTAAATGCTAATTAGTATCATCATCATCATTTCAGTATTTATGTGGGATAAATTTAAAATCATATTAGAGATTTTGAAATTTACTTCTCAGAATGACATAAGACCAATATAGTTAGAAATCATTTGGAGGGAGGAGGAAAGGATTTCCCCCCAAATTTAGTAGACTACAATTTCAATGCATATCAGAGAGGTACTTGAGGTGCCAAGAAAGAAAAATATATAACTACTGGGATACACAAAGAAAGGCTGTAACTAGGAAGAAGCCAAGAAGTCGTTGCTCAATTGTACCAAAAGGTAGAGGATGCCACCAGCCCATACCGTACTTCATAAATTTAGCAAAAATTGAACTTTGCAGCCAATTAGCAAGAAGGATTACTTGAACTGGGACACTACCCAATGGCATATTTCTAACCCAAAACTCACTGACCACATCCCAAGTAAGCACCCTTTGGGCCTGATCACACTCTATTTTATTCGCATCACTAGTAATGGTCTTCCAGTATTCTATGGTCTCTGTTTCTTTGTCTCCTCACCATAAGGTGATGTGGCAGTGTCTCTTATTGTCTGAATTTTGGTTTTAAAAAGTTGACTTAAGGTAAATATTCTTAATTTTTAATGTTGTAGACCAATTGGGCAGTCTGATGAAATCTTTAGTACTCTTTTTAAGAATGTTTTTAAATCATTATAATAAAATACAGAGAATTGCAAAAGAGATGATTATCCAGAAATGGTTATCAAATATTAAACTACTGAAACAAACAAACAAACAAAAAAAACCACTTCCACATAATCAACAGTCACAACATAAATGTTCTAAGTCATGAATAATTAGAGAAATGCAAATTATACCATCTGAAATACCACCTCATACCCATGAGATTGACTAAGATGACAGAACAGGAACATTGTAAATCCTGGAAGATGTGAAAAAATGGGCAAATAATGCATTGTTGGTAGAGCTGTGAACTGGTTTACCCATTCTGAAAAGCAATTGGAACTATGTCCCCCAAATTATTAACTGTGTATACCCTTTAATCCAGAAATATCATAAGTAGATCTATACCCCTAAAGAGATCAAGGGAAAGCAAAAAGAGTCCACACATACAAAAAATATTTATAGCAGCTCTTTTTATGGTGGCAAAGAACTAGAAAATCAGTGAGTGTTCCTTAGTCAGGGATTAGCTGACAATTTCTAGCATATGAAATGGCCAGAATACTACTGTGCTATAAGAAATGATGCAGGGGATAGATTTAGAAAGATCTTGGAAGACTTCTATAAACTGGTGCACAGTAAAGTGAACAGAACTAGAACAATATGTGCAGTAATGTAATATTGTTAAGGTAATCAATTGTGAAAGATGTAGTAACTGCCCACAACAATGACCCACCATAAAATCTGAAGGACTTATGCTGAGTGATGAATCAATGTGGTTCATCTGAATGATGGGTTCAGTGTGTATATTAAGAAGATTTTTTCTCTTTTCTTTTTCCTTTTCTGGTTGTTAATAGAACATATATAATGCAAAAATTGTTTTTCATGACTTCATATTTGTAATGGATTTTGTATTTCTTGCTTTCTTAATGCATGGCATAGAGAGGGGGAAGGGGGAGAGAATCTGCACCTAAATCTGCACCTTGAATTTTTAAAATAAGCTTGCGTATCACCAGTTAAGAATTCCTGTTTAATGGCATGTTTTGTGTTTTCTCTGGTATAAATAAAATAGAAATCTAGCCAAAACTTTTTGATATGGCTTTCAAGATGATTGATTGTAAAACATTGAGAATGTTAGACCAAGGATTACATTTTTCCAACCACACCAAAACTTTGACTTGAACAGATGTTTCTTTGGATGGCCCTATGATCATCATTCCAGTGGGGTGATATGATTCTCACTCCCCCTTACCTCTTCTTCTCATTAGTCATTTCTTTCAAGGCTCAAACAGATACCTTGCCAAAAGAAATTCATTCCATCTCAATACTGAACATAATAGACTTGAAGTGAATTTGATGATCTGTGTGCCAATTGCCAGTCTAATAAAACTTAAATGCCTGAATTATTAATGTAGAATGAAGGAAGGAGTTTAGAATGGAAATATTTATAACAAGGAAGGTATCCCCATCACAATAGCCATTTTTTCATCTTTAGACCATCCTAAATTCCTCAATTTCATGCCTTTTAAGTGGCTTAAGGAAGGGAGTTGTTTTATGTTCTCTTGACCATCCCCAAATCTGGAGCATGAGGTTTTATAATAAGGATAAACTTGTACCTATCATGTGTGAATTTGCCTATGCCAATGTCTCCTGGGTCAGCATCATGTAAACTCTGAAGTATAACTCCATCAGTGGAAATTGACGTTAAGATAATCATGTGTTGAGATAATCATACCATACCTAGTTTTCCTTTGTGGTTAGTTGTTGGAGTGTAAGCTTGGTTTTCACGTGAACAGTCTCAGGTCGGGTAAAGGTGAGGGCTTCTAAACCACAGAGCTCTCATGAGGCCCCCCAGGGAACAGCTGGGAATTGAGGAGTGAAACAGGAGCTTTCTTGTTTTTCTACCTCTTCTCAGTGGAAACTTGCTGGGGAGAGCATCCCACCCTTGAGATTGGTCTGTGATCTGAGCACACTTGTTCTTAATTGGCTAAGGGGCTGAGAGCATGCATGGTATCCACGAGCGAATTATGCAGCAGGGAGTTTAAATGGGGACAGGAAAGCCTGAGGGTCCCTCCTTTTCCTTGCTCCTCAGGAGGGAGAAGGGGGCTCCCACAGAGGGCTCCTGCAGGGAGCACTAGCCCTACATCCTGAGAGGGGGAAGGTTCCTCTCTCCTCTGGAAGGAGAAGGGGGCTTCACGGGGAGAACTCATCCTGCATGCAGACATGTAGCTGGTATCCGGAATAAAGCCTACACTTGTTTGACTCTGGAGGTCTCTTCTCTCCTACGTTTATCCAGCTGATCACCGAAGACCTGAGTTAGGTAAGGAGGATCTGGCAGCCCATGGCAGTTAGGCCGGACAGTTAGTATTACAATTCATTAGGGATATTTTTTGTAGGTGGCAAGAATTTGATTGCAAAGCTAACTTGTTTATATAGGGACAGAAGCCATGACCTAAGTTTCATTAGCATTGTGAACTAATCAACTGAGCTAACTAGAATAAGCATAGTACAAGTAGAGAATGAGAGTCTTAATGGGCCTTGTAGGTTATAAAAGCTGCTTCATTAGATTTGAAGTTGATTTGACCAGAGGCTTGATGCTCCCAGTATGTACAGAGGCTGAGGACTGTACAGCCACAGGCTTTAGGTTCATTGCAGTTGAACTAAATGCACAGCAAATCTTTTCTTTTGTTGCTGCATCAGAAATTAATAATTTCGAGCTTCTTGTGGATTTCTTTGGATATGGGTGGGACACAGTATCTGAGGGTGGGAGAGTACATTGCAACTGGATACAGTATCTTTTTCACCCACCCCCACCTCCCCAGAGGGGAAGCTGCTAAGTATTGTCTTCACATGCAAGCTTTTCTTTTGGTGTTACTGTTCTGAATAAAATGCAATTACATTATAACATCTCATGGTCCAGTCTTTTCTCCATTGCCAGGCCTCTGGACACAAAATAGAAGCAATAATGTGGTGTCATAATGGGTTTTGGGAGGACATCTGGGAAACCCTTTTAACTAGGATACACCATCCAAAAACCATCCAAAAGGCAAACAGTGTAAACAAGGGTGACTTACAGACTAGTCATTCACTTCAAGTCTGGTATGAACTTCTTACTCAATTCAGCCAATCTGATATCTTACTCAAGGCTCAGTTCATGCCACCTTCTCCAGGACATTATTTGGGACCACCCCCTAGATGTTACTACTTTCTTGGTCCTTGAAATATCTTACACTTACTTTTCTGTGTATGTTTTGTATCTATCAATAAATTAATCAACAAATTTTTATTAGGTGTACTGACCTTGAAGCATGGAAAATCTGGGTTTCAAGTCCCATTTCTGACACATACTGGCTGTGTGACCCTGGGCAAATCACTTTACTTTTATATGCTCCCCAGACTATTCTGTAACACTCTTAGTAACAGAGAACATGCTGATACGATTTGGTAGAAGGAATTTTCTCATCTAGCTATTCCAAATAAATCTGATCCATATCCCTATTCCTCTATCATATCTAAAGAAGAGTTGTAAAAATGAGATGTTGGTAAAGAGAAGACTTAAAGATTTTGTTTTGGGGGAGGAGGTGAGGATATCAACTGTCTTAAAGCATTTTATGACTTGTTATGTTGGAAAGTGAGACTTATTTTGGCCAGAGTAGGCAGAGCAAGGAACAGGGAGTAGAAGGTACAGAAAGGCAACTTCAGGGTTGCTATCAGAAAAAAAAAAAAACCTGTCAAATATTTAGAGCTGTCCAAAAGTGGATGGCGAGTGCATTCTTTTCCAGGTATATGTTGGGTTAGATGACTGCTGAGGTCCTCTGCCACTCTGAGATGCTGCCATTTCTACATGACTTTTGAGAATCCAGTGTCATTTCAGTCAAGAACCCAGTCTCTACCATAATCAGGCATTTTGTAGAGAAATGAATGCTGTGACAACTGAGGGACACAGCTAAGGTCCCTTCTTGGAGATTGTGCAGAAGTGATTCCTGTTAAAAAAATGTCAGAAGGGATGAACTCTCCATGGTTTTGGGAGACTCTGCTTTAGGAGCTCAGGGAGAAGAGAAACAAGGGGAAGCTATAGAAAGGATCATGAAGACTATCTTGAAAAAGAGCAAAACCTACTGAATCCAAAGATGGAGAGGACTGGGATGAAGTTAGAGGAAAGAGAGGGACATCCTAGGAGAGGCAAACTGCGGGAAAAAAGGAAAAGTGTCAAGGGAAGGTAACAAAAGGCATACATATTTGGCTAGAGTGGAGAGGTCAGGTGCAGGAGAGAAATGGCTGGGCTACCTTGTGGGGCAACTAGGTGGTATGGTGGAAACTTTCTGAGTTCAAATCTAGCCTGGGATACTTCCTAGCTGTGTGACCCTGGGCAAATCACTTCACCCTGTTTGATTCTGTTTCCTCATATGTAAACTGAGCTGGAGAAGGAATGACAAACTGCTTTCATATTTTTTGTCAAGAAAATCCCAAACTGGCCACAGAGAGTAGACATGACTGAAACAACTGAACAACAAAACCTTGTGAAGGGCCTTTAGTTCTAGTTTGGATATTTTCCCAAAGTAATCAGGAGGCAATGAATACTTCGGGAATTTTGACACAGAGGAAATCAGAAAAATAGTGGATTCAGAGTTGGGTGAATGTATTTTTTGCTAGCTTGATTTCAACTTGGAAAGCTCTCTAGTCCAGTTCTTAGCCTTGTGCTATTATGCTGTTAAACATTTGTATGAATGACTTGAAGAAAAGATTAGAGCAATTCATCAACAGACACCTATTTAGCACCTACTAGATGAGGGAAAGCATAGCATAATGGATGAGCTGACTGCTGGCCATAGAGAGAAGAAGATGAGTGGGTTACAATTCTGCCTTCTTCACTAGCTGTGAGTCTCTGCAAGTCAGGTAACTTTTCTGAGCCTCGGTACACTCATTGGTAAAATTAGAGTGTTAGAGTTAGTGACCTCTGAAGGCCTTAAGATCTAAAGATCTTATTTATGATCTATGATCCTATATGTCAAGTACTGAGGATATAAATATAAAAAACCACAATCTTTACCATCAGGGAGCCTATATTCTATTAGAAGTGATCATCCTTCCAGGTCTGAATTTATGATCTATGATTTTATGTGCCAGGAATTGAAAATACAATATTTTTTTTAAATGGCTGATCTTTATCATCAAGGAGCTGACATTCTATCAGGGGATGTAATGCTTGCATATATAATTATATATGTGTGTGTGTGCGTGTGTGTGTGTGTGTGTGTGTGTGTGTGTGTGTGTGTGTGTGTGTGTAACAGAGAGTAGTTAAGCATAGATGAAGTGTTCCTCAAATTTGCAAATAAGACAGAAATAGTATGGTAACTGACCCTGGATTGTAGAACCAGGATCTGAAAAGACTTCATAGGATAGAACAGGGGTCAGAAAACTGACCTGGGGACCAAATTCAGCCAGCTACCTGTTTTAGTACAACCCTAAACTAAAAAAAATTGTATTTTAAAATACAATAAAACTTTTTAATTAAAAATTTAGTTTGCAGGCCATATGAAAACAGGCTGCATCCAGATTAAAACTAATGGAGATAAAGCCTTTCTAAGGTTGATGAATCTACTGAACTCTGCCCTGGATCTGCCTGTACTTTTGCTCAAAGACATACACTTTATATAATCAAAGTGAAGGAAACAGAAATAGAGTTCATTTGAAAAGGAGTACAGAGTTTTAATGGAGTATAAGGTCAATGTGAGTACATAGTTTTGTGGTCTGGGCTTGTGATGTCATTGTTGTGGAAAATTCCCAGTGTGGAAACTCTTTCCAGGAAGGTCAACCTGCAAGTTTAAGATCTTAGGATCTAGGATACTAAGAGGTTAAATCATGTTCTCATGGTGCCAAAGTCAATATATGCCAATTACATTAGGTAGAGTGCTGGGTCTGGAGTCAGGAAGACTTCTCTTCCTGAGTTCAAATCTGGTCTCAGATACTTTCTAGCTGCGTTGCCCCAGGCAAGTCATTTGAGGCTTTGCTTCAATTTGTTCATCTGTAAAATGAATTGGAGAAGGAAATGGCAAACTATTACAGTGTCTCTGCCAAGGAAACCCCAAAATAGGGAAATGGAGAGTTGGACATGACTAAAACAACTGAGCAACAACAACTTCCTGAGTCCAAGGTTAGCTCTCTATAGCGGGTTGCCTAACAAGAGTGAGATGTGGCCTCTAAAAAGCTAATGTGATATAAGGATACATTAAAATCATAGTCTCATAGGTTTGGATCCGGAAAGGAATTTAGAGACCATTTGGTCCAATCCTTTCATTTCACAGAAAGGGAAACTGAGGCCTAAGAAGGTTTGTCTATGGGGTTAAGCTTAAATAGGTATTAAATAGAAGTTAGGGTTTGAATCCAGCTTCTCTGACTGTGAATCCAGCTCTCTTTTATGTACCACACTGAAGATTATGTTATTGAATTCAATCCTGGCCAAACTATATTTGGACATTTTGTGTGGTTCTAAGCATTATAGTTCAAGAAAACTATTGATATGCTACACACTCTCCAGAGCAGAGAAATCAGGATGATGTCATGCCATAAGATGGTCAGGTGAAGGAACTGGAAATATTTAATCAGTAGAAGAAAACATTTCAGGAGAGATGCGATAGCTCTCTTTAAAAAATTTTTAAAGGCTTTCCTATGGGGGAAAATAAATCAATCAACAAAAAACATTAGGTTTATTCTACTCATTTTCAACAGTCAGAACTAGGAGTAAAAGTTGGATATTGCAAAGAGGAAAAATGTAAGGCAATATGTGGGGGGGAAAATCTTTGCAATAATCAGAGACGTCTAAACAATAAAAATAGGCTGCCTTGGTAGAGGATGGTTTTCCTTACAATAAAGGTCTTCAGGTGAAGGCTCAGGGACCTCTTGAGGCAAAAGGTTTAACCATCAGAAGGAATTTTCAGCCAGGCACAGACTGGATTAGGGTTAGTGACTCAAGATAATGTACAAACCATAGAATCTGTGATTACTTGTACAATATTGTAATATTGAATACTGTTAATAATCTATCCTTATTGTTCAATAGTAACAGATGGAAAAGTTGGTGTAGAAGCTTGGAATAAATACGGACAAAGCCCAAGACAGCTCATGGAATTTATTGTTGTTTTTACTTTTAATTCATCCCCTAAATTCTATTGTTTTTCAGATCATTTAGTTATATCAACTTCATTTGCTGTAAAAAACATATTTGCTCTTTTTACTGTGTTTTCACTATGAATCTTCCCCCAGTGCCTTCTCACTATGTTCTAGAAGTATCATCCTATGAGAAAAAACATAATTCTAACCTGAACGTTGTCAGATCCAAGCAGAGAGTCTTTCTCAGATTAGAGAGGTAATCATTTTTGTTGATGAATCACAGGAATCACGTCCTGGGAGATAATTCAAGGTAGTTGTGGGCAGAGAGTTGAATTTCTTAGAATACTCCTTCTGAAGGAGCCCAGGAAATCATCCTCCACTTTATACTGACATCATTAGCAATTGATGATACAACTGAGTTACAGTGAAGAGTATGCTGTTGATTACTCTCCTGAGAAGTCCTCTCTAGAAAAAAAATTGAAAAGTCCTCTAATTCAGCATCCATTCAGTGAAGCAGGAAATTCAATGCTGAGAGCTGGACTGGAGCATAATGTGATTAAATTGTTTTGAAACTGTGTCTTCCTTACTAATTTATATTTTTTCCAGAAAAAGTCCTCTGATTGATATATAATGTAACTAAAGAAACAAGGGGCCACAGAGTAGAGTGGATAGGGAGCTAGCCTGGAAGCCCTGAGATCAAATCTTGTCTCAGACACAAAACTGGATACGTGACCAGGGAATGACATCTAATCACCTGGTGCTCTAGACAACTCTTTAAGATTATAAATTGTAGAGGAGCTCCCTAGCTCAATCATCAGTCCCTGTCCTTGGTACCTATCATTCACGCATTCTCATTGCATGTGATCCCATCCTATACTAATTATGGGGACAAAGACTAAAGTCAGAATTCTGTCTGCATATTACACACTTAAATGTGGAAGGAAATAAAACTTCTAAAAATAAATAAGAATGTAGCATATAAATAGCTGGTCTCAGAGTGTGGAAGATGTAAGTTCAGATCTCACCTCTGACATATCTTGATGGTGTGTGACCCAGGGCACGATGCATAACTTTTCATTGTCCTAGATAGTTCTTATAAGTTGCAGAGCAAGCACAAATCTGCATTGATAGAGGGGATTTCTGCATTGGTAGTTTCCTAGACCAAAGAAAGAACTAGCCGAGTCCAATCTTATTCAAATGAATAAGCTCATCATTTCTTTCTCTGTTAAGGTAAAAGAGGCTTAAATTCTTAGAAAAAAACCCCATCACTTTTACTTGGCATTAGAACAGCAGTTTATTTCAGTTCTTTATTAGACAGGTACAGGATCTTTGTGTATTTATTGCCTCATGGAAATGTAAGGATAATGGGAATTGATGAGTTGTGGTGTTCTAATACTTTTGATATTCAGACAGTCTACTTGCACCCAATTCATTTTTCCGTTTTGTGTCAAAGTGAGTTTTTTTAGACTCTCACCTTTCCCTTGAGGACCACTTCTTGAAAAACCAAGTGGAGTAGCCACCTAATGCTTCTATTTTCATCATACACCAATTAAGAAGTTTGGAGTGACATTGACCATCTGAATACAATTTCCTTGGGGGGCATTTTAATTATAGTATCTGACATTTATAAAGCATTTCATATGCTTTGTCAGAGTGGATCCTCTATAATAATGCTGCCAGGGAGGTACACGTGAAATTGCTATCCCTATTTTCAACATAAGGGAATTGCAGACAGTTAACATATAAAATTTTACAGATGGAAATATGTGTATTGCTGAGAAATTCTTTATTTACATGCCATATGTGCATTTGTTTGGTAGTGACACCTCATTAGTTATCTGAACACTCAAAATCTCCAACAGATATACTAAGCACAATTTCTAAATTTTCTCTAAGTTCCAAATCTGTCCTATTTCAGTCTTAGTTAATAGAAGGCGGAAACAATGAATAAATTCATTTGTTACAGTCATGCTAATATTACTAGTTTTACTTTAATCAGTCTTCTTTGGCTTAAAGTTTTTTATTCATCAAAGGCATTAGCACTGGTCACAAAGCAGAGTGCAAATCTTTCAAACAATAAAGAATTTACCAAACAGTTACTGAAATGGGAAACACTGTGCTGGGTCTTGGGATATAAAGACCAAAAGATTCAGTCTGTGCCTTCAGGTAACTTGAATTCTATGGGTTTATGTCTTGTGACCCTGTGCTATGATTGGCCAGTGTTTTTTTTTCTTCTAGTCCTCCATTTTCCAATACATACTGAGTGCATTGTCTTCCCTTATTAGAAAATAAAACTTCCTGAATGAAGGAAGGAGATAGCATTTACTAAATACTTACTATGTGCAGACTACTGGGCTAAGTACTTGAGATGCAAATAGAAAAATCTCTGTGTTGAAGAAGCTTGAAATCTAATAGGGGAAAATGATACCTCCAGGAGCATTCAGCTGGAAAGACTCCCAAGGTCTTTGGGGTAGAGTGACTATCTTGTTTTCTGTATTTCTCATCCTAACACTCAACACAGTATTTTGAACATAGGAAATATCTGTCTATCCATCAATAGATATACAGATAGATATGTATGTATGTATACATATATATATATATGATTTTCATTAATCTTCATGTCCACAAATAAGAAAATACAAAAAGCTACTCTAATGTACACTAAATATATACAGTCAATTTCCTGGTACTTTTGTAAACTGATGGATAGAAAAAATTAATTAAGCTTACATTTCAGAAGGTGTGAAAGCAAATCTTATTAGTCAAGGAATGCAAAGAACATCATTTAAGAACAAACCACCACTCTGATATTTTAGAAGTTCAAATAGGTCTTTTCCTTAGGGACTCAACAAAGCTTTCTCTCTGCTCAGCTGAAGGCCAATATATCCATCCAAGGTGATCAGCTGGCACATTTCCATCAATCAATACTGTCCTCAACGCATCATGGGCTGCTTAAATCTCAAGTATGGGGAATACAAGAATCAACCCAAGTCATCCCAATGAGGCAGACTAATGGCAGGAATCTCTAGTGGATTGTTGATACTTTTTGATATGGATCTTCCCAATTTGTTTACCCAATAATTTGAATGCTACTTTACTTCAAGAGGACTGATAAAGTTGTTTATAATTTCTTATAAAATGGTACATTTTACATAAAATAGATCACAGTTTATTATAAAAGTTTTATATGATATTTTTATTCAGTGGGTTATCTTAGGTCAAAACATGTTTAGCAGTTGTTTATATATACACATATTGTCTAGCATATCATACCATATAGGTACTCATCTTAGTTTTAAAGAAAAATAAAGAGATTATGGAAAAACAACTTTTTCCAAACAATTCCATTACAAATTGGAGGCTAAAACCCAATTGGAGAGAGTAAGGCTAAGTTGATAAATTTATTTCTATTACCACATTGTAAATATTATTCTCACTGAAAATACACAAGGAAATTTTTGGGAGGAGTGGAAGGTACCAGGTCCTTGGAGGATCTGAAAGGCTTCATTTAAGAGCTGGCAGTCAATTTGCACCTTGAATGTGGTGAGGAATTCTCAGAGGGGGTGGGAAAGAAGGCATGTTTTTCAGGAATAGGAGATAACCTTCACAAAGGTACAAAGACAAGAGATGGGATGTCTTATGTAAAAAGCAGCAAGGGGTCAGTTTAGCTGGACAATAGAATACATGAATGAGGTTAATGTATAATAATCCTAGAAAGGCTGATTGGAGTAAGATTTTGAAGAAATTTAAACAATCATACTAATTTTATTTACAGTTTGCAGGTTATTTTATATCAAATATCTCATCTGGGTTTTATAATGGCTGTTACATTGGTACTATAACTATTCTTTTAAGGATGGAGAAGTTTAGGCTTAAAACACTTAAGTGACTTTATTGAGGGTCAAGCAACTAAAAAGTCAAGTCAACAAGTATGTATTAGTGCTACATGCTAGATTCTATAATGACTGCTGGGGATACCACAAAAGGCAAAAATCTAATCTCAGCTCTCAAAGAGTTCAGATTCTAATGGGGAAGGCATGATAAAAACAATTATGTACATAAATATTACATAGTATGTAAACTGGAAGTCATCTCAGAGAGAAGACACTAACTGGGAGGGCAGAACTAGAAAATCCTTCAGAATAAAATAGTATTTGAAGTAAGCATTGAATGAAGCTGGGAAGTCAGTATTTAGAGGTAAGGGAGGAGAGTATTGCAGGCATGGTTGAGTCAGTGAAAAGACAAGGAGTGAGTTGGTGTAGCATCTTCCATGAAGAAGAGGAAGAAAGCTAGTGTCAATGGATTGTAGAATATATGGTGGGGAGTAAGGTACATGAACAATGGAAATATAAGAAAGGGCCAATTGTGAAGATCGTTAAAAGTCAAACAGAAGCTTCTATATTTGATCCTGGTGATATAAAAAAGCCACTGGGTTTAATGAGTAGGGAGGTAAAATGGTTAGACTTGTTCTTTAGGATGGTCTAGAATGGGAAGAAATTTGAAATGGGAAGATTCAGCAGATTTTGCAATAATGAGGTGATGAGTACTACAGTAAGGCAGTGGCTGTCAGAGGAGAGAAGGGGACATATATGAAAGATCTTGATAAGGCAGAATTAGTGGGATTTGGCAACAGATTGAACACAGGGAGTGAATTCTGGCATTGAGGATGATGCCCAGGTTGGAGGTCTTGATGACCAGAAGAATAATGTTGCCCTTGACATTAGTATGGAAGTTTTGAAGAGGGAGGTGGTTAATGGGAAAATATAATGAATTCTGGCTTGAGTCATATTGAGTTTACATTGTCTATGGAACATTCAGTTCAAGATGTCTAATAGGCAGTTGGAGATATGAGACTGAAGGTCAGGAAAGATGTTTAGTCTGAATAAGTACATCTGAGTATCATCTATAGAGATGATAATTTAATCTATAGGACCTGATGAGATCATTATATGAGAAAGTATAGGCAGAAGAGGGCCTAAGATTGAGCCTTGAGAGATACTCTCCATCACCAAATTTGAGCTGGATGAAGATCAAACAAAACAGTTGAAAAAGATAGATAGACATAGAGGAGGACATCTGGGAGAGAGTGATAGAGAAAAAGACAGAATCAAGGAGGAAAAAGTGATTTATCATTTCAGAGGATTCAAGAAAATTCAGGAAGGCTGTGTCAGAAAAAGTCATTAGGTTTAATAAGTAAAGTATCATTGGTTTGAAATCAGATCTTCCTCCCTTCAAGTCAACACTCTATCCACCCCACCATCTTGGTTCCTCTACCTTTAAATGTTAACCAGAAGTAATTATATCTGATTTTAGAGATAATAGGGAGTCACCAGAGTTTTAATTTACACCTTCAAATAGGCATTTGACAAGGAACCAACATTACTAGAAAGTATAATCTAGGCTATAAAAAAAACACCCTTAAGAGGGAACTATCTATTCATAGGTACAGTTGATATACCTAGAATATAGAGCCCCAATTAGGGTCAGTTAAAACTATGGAGACCATTAGTTCTTAATTGATTTTAACAGAGAAAACAAACATGGAAGTGGGAACAAATTCTGCTGCTGTTCTCTTTCTTACTCAATCTTCAAAGCAAAGTTCTTAGAACCTGAAGTAGCTTCCAAGATTGTTCTAACGGGTACATCGTTCTTACTCTCTTTTGGTCATATCAGCCATACCTTGACATCTCTTATGCTACCATCAGCCCATTTTCAAAGAGTCTGGCACTTTGGTTTCAAGCATTTGAAATGATATGAATTGCTACAGAGAGTAGACAAAGAAGTAATAGATTCAGTCTAACTCTGAAAAAACTCCCATTCCACATGTGAAATGGAAAATGGAAATCAAATTTACCATAACATGAATACAAAAACAGCAGGGAATTCTAATGTTGTTTCATAAATCCTACAAAGACAGGTATAAATGAGAAATGATGAAAAATCTTTTTAATTAAAGCAGAGACAGTCAACACCTTTTCAATACCCCCTAATTGTCCTCATTATAGTACCATGCTTGGCCCCTCAAACATAACTAAACTCTGTGATGATTAGGTGCTGAAGTTCCCTATTTCCATCCAGGTTGTGGAATGATACTCATTCATCATAATGCATCACTGCTAAAAGGAATTTATTTTCCTTATATCCTTTCCATTATCTGGTTCCCAATTACAACCAGGAGGGTTTGGTAATAGCATGTGGCCTCATCCTTCTCTGCTCCAGTTTATAACCTGACAGTCATTTGTTAAGAGGAAAATTGGATGCAGTTCCAACCCAATGAGGCCTTATTTATGTGCTGTTGATTTCTATTCCATGAGGTGAAGAGCCCCCATGATCCCAATTTCAGTATAGGGAGAGGGTATTATGTTGACAAGCTGCTATACCCAGAGCTTAAACAATTCTGAAAATGCTGCCCATGCTCTCATTTTACATTGAGCAATTATGAACTGTGAAATCCGTGTGTTTATTTGCACTGCACTAAAAAACCTGAGTTGACTCTTAGGGATCAGTATTAGGAAAGAATTAGTTCTAATGAGCTTGAAAATAATAGGAGAAACCAACTTGAGATTTTAATGAATATCTTCTTTCTACTTCCATTTTATCCTATCACCGAATAAGGATTAATCCCTTAGTGTTTTTTAATGACTGAAATTGTTCCCCCAAAATTGTTCTTACTCAACGTGTCCTCTCACATGCAGATGTCATCCAAGCTCCTACCTCTGTGTCTTTGTTCATGTTATCATCAGAGATACTCTCATTATCCAAATTCTGGCCATTTTCAAAGAGTTCATATAAATCTCACCTCCATTAATCTTTCTCGAAAATCACCTTTATGAGTGGACAATACAGTTAGTAGTCCACAGTTTAAGCAACCTGGAGGACTGAACCTTTTCAATTCCAGAACTCCTGTCTTGTGATGACCACAGATGTTATTAGTGAGAGTTTGATATGGCCCAGTATCTTTGCTATTTGAACTCCTTTTACAATTCAATTCAACAAAATACAACACAATACAGCACAACACCATACAATATATGATGTGATATAATTAGTACAAAATGCACTTATTAAGTACCTACCATGGCCCAATGTGAGGGCAGCAAAGTAGGGTCTTTTGCTGTTTTTGTTTATACCAAGAAGTACAATGCCTCTGAATAACGTGATTAAGGAGAACATTTCCCACCCATTATTGGGCCTGAGAAAATTTGTAGGAAGGTCTACACCTTTTGTTAATGAGGCACTGGTTTTCAAGGGATATCCTCTGGCTCTAAAAAGTGTATAAAGACTCTGATGTGCAGTTTTACTTTGGGTGCTCAGTTTTTGGAAGAAGAGTTTTGTGCCAGATGGGACTCTGGGAAGCCTCTAAGCAGCCCCCCAGCTTTGAAAACCCAGATGTTGGTGCTTCCCTCTCTAGTAACTGTGGTCAGACAGTTGGACCTGTCTGTTGAATTATGATGTATGTATTGCTTACAGTTATACAGTTTGGAAGCACTATGATCTGATTTAGATTTCTTTGTATTTTCTCCAGAGTCTAGGGTGCTGAGTCTCCCCTGAACTAATTGAATGATACATGTGCTTGATTACAGTGATTGTTAACTCCTCAAAAGTTGCCTTTCCTTTTATGAATGCAGATCTAAGAGCCTGTGATAGCAGAAGCCCCCTGTGTATATTGGAGTACTTACTGATACAGCCAATCATTGTGCAATGAATTGAGGATACAAATTAAAACAATAGTCCCTGCCCAAACAGAACTGACAAGCTAATGGGAAAAGATAATACAAAAAGGAAGTTGAAAAGGGGAGGGAGTGCCAGATTGTACCTGGCATGAAAACATGATGATGGTAAGAGTTGAAACCAAGTGGAGCATCTTGTCAGAAATGAAGAATTGATTGGGATTCTGACCCCTCTTTAAAGGAAACTTTAGGAGGAATGTTTTTTCCCCTCCACCCTCCAGCCCTCCAATCAGAGGAGACAGGTGAGTATAATGAAGGAAGCATGAGGAATGAAGCTAAAACAATATCCATGATGATTAATTTTCTTACGATAAAGTTATCCTGGGGTTATGGGTCATGATGATGGTAGAATTAAAACAAAACAGATTAGCTTGTTGGAAGTAAATATCACACTTCCATGATACTCTTCTGTCCTTTCATGTTTTGGAACAGTAATCAAATCAATATTGCCATTACTACTGCAAAGGGTTTGTCAATATACTACCCTATGACTGCACTCACTACTCTTATAAATTTCCTCACCAAAATACATTCCTTGGCTACATTACCTTATTACATGTTGTCTCTCTTTACTGGAGTATAAGTTCCTTGAGGACAGTAATGCTTTTTTTCTTTTTAAAATATATTTTATTTATTTCATTAAATATTTCCCAATTACATGAATTTTTTAGCATTCATTTTAAAAAAACAATATGAATCCCTCCTTTTCCTCCTCCATCCCTTGAGAAGGCAAGCATTATAATATCAATACATGAGAAATCATGTAAAACGTATTCCCATATTGACCACATTGCAAAGGAAAACATATAAGAGAAAGAAAAATGAAGGAAGTTTAAAAAGTACTCTTCATTCTGAACTCAGAGTTCATCAGTTCTCCACTGAAGGTAGACATATTTTACATCATGCAACCTTTAGCATTGTCTTGTATCACTGCCTTCATGATAGTAGCTAAATCTTTCACAATTGATCATCCTAATAATATAGCTGTTAGTGTGCACAATATTCTCCTGGTTCTGATCACTTCACTTTGCATGAATTCATATAAATCTTCCAAAGTTTTTCAGAATCCATTCTGCTTGTCATTTCTTATAGCACAATAGTATTCCATCACTATTATATATCACAATTTCCCAATTGATGGACATCCCCTCAATGTCCAATTCTTTGTCACCACAAAAGAACTATGAATATTTTTGTACAAGTAGGTCTTTTTCAATTTTCTTTGATCTCTTTGGATACAGATCTAGTAGTGGTATGACTAGGTAAAAGGGTATGCCCAATTTTGTAGCCTTTTGGGTATAGCTCCAAATTGTTCTTCAGAATGCTTGAACTATTTTACAACTCCACCAATAGTATGTTAAGTGTCCCATTTTTCCCACTTCCCCTCTAGCATTTACCATCTTCCTTTTCTGTCATGTTAGCCAAACTGATGAGTGAAAGGTGGGTAACTCAAGAGTTCTTTTAAACAATAACTATCCTCATTTCTACATTTGTCCTTGATGCAGTGAGTAATTAATAAAAGTTTTCTTCATTAATTTATTTACCTCTTCTATTACATCTTTCTTATAAATCAGAGAATCTCTAGCATTGAGAGAGGTCCCAGAGGCCATTTCATCCAACTTCTATATCGACAAGGACCACACGGAATAAACACGGTCAGCCAGCCTCTACTTGAAAACCTCCAGGAAGGGACAACCTTTTACCCTTACCTATTGCTCTCTTTGTGTTTAAACAATACCAATCATTACCCCTCTGCAGCTTCTGTCCAAATCAGAGGACAAGGGTTTGAATCTCAGCTCTACTATTTATTTGACTTGGGTGATACTAGGGAAATAACTTCATCTTCAGGGCCTCAGCTCACTCATCAGTAAGATGAGGGAGTTGGACTAGATAATATCTGAGGTCATATCAGCTCTAGATTTATTATCTTCTAAATCTATAAATGAATGAGATCTAATGTTAATTTCACATCTAAATCTATGCATATGATTCTTGTTTCTCCTCTTGTAAAAAACACAAACAAATTAAATATTTTTCTCACATATCCTTCTACCCCTCCCATTGGTTCTATAATATCTCAATATAAGCCAAGTTGATCTTTCCCTTACATGAACTTTTCCTCCAACCCTCAAACTAACTCTTCATTACATATGATCTAGTACAATTATCTATTAATTCTCTAACATTTCGTGTCCCTCTATGACGGCCTGCTCAAAAAGATAAAAAAATTCTAGAATCTATTCTCCTTTTACAACTCTATTAGAGCTTACTATAAGACTATACTTATGGAAAGAGATAAATACTTGTTGATTTGACCATAAGCTCCCTAGAACAGGAAAATAATGTAAAATTCAATATCCCAAGGGATTTGTGATTTAAACTTTGCGATATTTACAGTACATGCCATGTAAACCTCATAGGTGAGATCAAAGTAATATCAGGTTTATACTTTGGAACTGAACTCTAATTGGAGCCAGAAAAGCTAAGTTTGGATTCTAACTCAACCACTTCTTATTCTGTGGCTGGGTAAGTTGCTTAAACTCTCTGGACCTCAGTTACTTCATCTGGAAAGTAAACGGTTTCATCCAGATAACCTCCAAGGTCCTTTCCAATTCTAAATCTATGACTCTATACACTTATGATCTTAATATGAATTTAATTTCAGTAACTTGGCTATACAAAAATTAAGAAATGAATTATGAGCTAGTATTTAAATGTTTTCAAAGAGTTAATCTTGCACATGTAATCCCCTCAGATGAGATATCAATTACTTGTCTTCTCTCTATTTCTAGGCTCATTGTTATCTTTATATCTCTGACACCTACTCAATCAGTCAGCAAACATCTATGAAACACTTACCTGTGTGCCAGATATTTGGCTCATGGAAGGTGCTTAAAATAAATAATGAAAGCATAGGATTGAAGAATTGGAAGGGACCTCATTGGCCATCTAATCAAGCCCACACATGAAAGAAATTCCCTTTTCAATGTATATGCAATTGGTTATCCTTCTTCAGTTAGAAAAGATCTGAGACAGATAAAGCCAAGATCTCCAAAGGTAGCACTTGCACTTTTGGACAGTTCCTGACTCTAAACTGATATTTGCCTCTTGACAATTACTTCCACCCTTTATTCCTGGTTCTACTTATTGAATGATCCATTATTTTTGGAATACCAATTTTCATATTCATTGCATTCGACAATTGTATTGGCAGAGCGTGCCAATACAGGTGAGAACTAGTGGGAGGAAGGGAGTTTTTAAAGAATGTTTAACTAAGAGAGAGTAAAGGCAATTGGGCCAGCCTACTTGTTCCCATTCAGCAGCTTGCCTTTACAGACAATTAAGCCATCCTATGCTATTTTCCTTTGTGCAAACCCAGACTCCGATCCAGTACTAAAAAGGGACAGGAGTGGATGTATGAATTTGATATCATGCCAGGGAGCTGAGAGGTAGTTGAGGAAAGTGAAATTAAACATCTCTGCCAGGCAGGTAAGAGGTGTTCTGGCAACCTCTCTACTCACACCTGTTTCTATCAGATTTGGAGAAGCATCAAATCATCTTGCTTTTCCACATTTATCAGGGTAGTCTGAGCAACCATACCTGTTTTTATAATGTCAGGAGAAAGTGAAGATATCCAGGAAATTGGGTTAGACCCCTTGTGGCAAACTTTTGGTAGAATCTCTAAGAGAATCATACAACATGAACAGGCATTGATAAGTTGTTTCTGTATCATTCGAGAAAGCACCTCAATGTATGAGATCACAGATCCATTTGAGTGATTGAGTCCATTAGAATCCTAATGATTTCTATTCATGTCTCTTTGATTGCCAGAGGATTAGATTCCATTGTTACATGTAGCACCCTTTCTAGCCTAACTCTCCAAATTGCCCTAACACTTATGGGATGGGTTACCAGAGGGTTGCTATTATCCCCAAGTTTTCAAATCCCCTGTGGTTCAGGGTCCCACTATGCTAGTTCACAATCCCCTACCAATGAACTTACTTTTATACACCAAACAGTAGATGTGATTAACTCTTAGAAAAGACATTTGCTAAGATTTCATGGTAAAAATGATTGTTACTGAACATTGTCTCCCACAAATCTGAGGCGTACTCCACCACAAATATCTATGTGGCATCCATGGTAAAAGTGGGAAGAAGCAGAATACAGTATTAATGAGGTATCCACATAGGAGACAAATGTGACCAAGGCAACTCCCCAGTCTGTGACCCCGGGGACCTGATATTCTTTCTTTCCATATGAATTCCTATTGTTGATATCTTCTTATTGTACTGTATCTATTGGGCAGTTTCCTTAGATGAGCTCACAGGGTTGACTCACTAACTCAATTCTTAATTGGCCAGGAGACTTGAAAGGTAAATAAACTGCTACATTACTACCCTTGAAATGTAAGGAAAAGTACTGAAGTCCTCCAGGCCAGTAGGACCAGAGGTGGGGAATCGGTGATTTCAAGGCCACATGTGGCCTTCTAAGTCCTTGGGTGCTGCCTTTTGACTGAGTTCAAGTTTACAGAACAAATCTTCAGATCTGAGAAGTAGATCATAATGAACAGAGGACCAGCAGTGAATTAAGAGAAAGGTTCAAGTCCTCCCACTAACAAATACCACCTGTGCGTCCTTGGACAAATCATTAACCTTCTTAGTCCTTGGGCCACTCTTTGAGATTATAAATTATGCACATGTTATTGATTTACATTGGGGGAGAGTGTTTTCATATTATTAAATCAGGGACTTGGATGAAAAAACTAGTAATAAACCCTGTCAATTTTTCCTCCAATAATTTATTTGGCTGCTTGTTGGGAAGGGGACTCCTCTTCAGTATTATTTAGATATAAGTATTCACTATCATTCAGGCATTTTTTACATTTGTTTCTTAATATTTTTGTTTTAAATTTCAGTCACTGACTCAGGTAGAGACTATTGTAATGTGGGCTGTAAGATTTGAAATGAAACTACATCCTTTTCCTTTTCTTAGCTAAATAGCTTTCTAATTTTCCCAACAATTTTTAAAATTTGAACAGTGATTCTATCCCCTGGTGATTTTAGACATGAATTTATCAAACACTAAGCTCTGTATAGGTACTGAGGTCTATTTCAAGCTTCTCTATTATGTTTCATTGATCTCTTCTTCTATTTTTCCTAATCCTAGGCATTTTTTATAATTATTGCATTATAGTGCATTTTGAGGGCTGGTAGAGCAAACTATTTCATAATTCTTCTTGATATTATTGTCTGTCTACTTTTCATCTCTGAAGCAGCCTATTTGATATCTTGACTTGTATTATATTAAATCTGTAAATTAGTTTGGGAAGTATTGGCATTTTTACCATATTTTCTCAAGTCAGCCATGACCAGAAAACATCTATTCATAGTTCAATCCTTTTTTGATTTCATCAAAATAATTTCAAATTTCTTCTAATATAATTCTTCTCTATTTCTTAATAAGTTAATACTCATGGTGCAATGGATGGAGTGCCAGTCTGAAAAACCTGAATTCAAATATGGTCACAGAGACTTACAAACTGTGTGATCCTGGGCAAGTCACTTAAGTTCTATTTGCCTCAGTTTCCTCATCTGTAAAATGGGAGGGTACAATATTAGTACCTACATTCCAGTGTTGTGCAGATCAAATGAGCTAATGATTTTAGAGATTTTAGCACAGTCCCTGGCATATATTGAGCACTATGTAAATGTTAGCTCTTGTTGTTCTTCTTATTATTAATGCTAATATATTTTCTCATAATTATAATGGCTATTTCTTCATCATTTTCCCCTCATTGTGCTATATCTTGGATCTCGTTACTTTGCTAAGTTTGCTTACTGTCACTATTTTTTTTTAACTGTCTTAGGTTTTCTAGAGACAATTATCATGTGATATGCATATTAAATACCTTGACATGTGATATTGCTACTGTGGATGTCCCCCCATCACCACCCCCAGTGATGTAGATAGCAACCAATCCAATTTGCCGGAGACTTTCATTGCTTTCTTCTGACAATATAAGGATAGTATTGATCCTATTTGTACAGCTGTCAGCCCTTGTCCTTGTCACATGGCCAGACAATCCCCTTTTTCCTTTATTCATTTTCCTCATGATATCTCTTACACTTATTCTTAAAAGACCCACATGATCAATGGTCTTCTCATCATAAACATCAAGTGAGACGTAATCCAAAGGAATATATTCTCATGAAAGGCATCTGCCACTTGATGGAGGAGATCCAGAAGAAATGACAAGATTACAAAGGATCCCTTTAGATAATTAAGTCTGTAGAGATGATATTTTTGTGGTCATGGTTGTGCTAGTTGAATCAAGGTTCAGAATATTGTAGAGTCTTCTAGAAGAGACCCATCATTACTCAAAATAATTTGTTCTGATCATCCACACAGGAAAATTCAAGTGGATAAAGAATGATACCTAGATCATGACATTTGGATGTAAAATTATAGAACTTGTCTAAAGAAAGACATGTCTGGGACAGATGATACAAATGGAGGAGCTGTGCTCAAAGTTGAATAGAAGCAAGGGAATCAATCATTATTGCCTTCAGGAAATTATAAATCATTAGTGTCAGTTTTGAACACATGCTGGCTATGTAAGCTGTTTTATTGTTCTTCCTATGTAACTAGCTATTGGATATTTCCATCAGCATACATCTCCCAACACATCAATCCACTCTTCTTCTTACCTCCCTAAAAAAAAGAATGGCTCTTTATTCTGACTTCATAATTTCTGAGGTACTACCCAATCTACCATTTTTGAAGCATTTGATAGAAACCCTACTATATCTTTATATTCTACTTTTCCATTCCTCCTCCTCCTCTCATATCCAATTAATTATCTTAACTTGTAAATGCAATATATCTTGCACCAATCCCCTCATCTCCATAGTTCTACTACCAAGACCCTAATTCAGATCTTAATTGTCACCTAACAAGGTTATTAAAATATCTTACTCTTTTTCTTCAACCCAATCCATCTTTCACTCACTCCAAGACTAATCTTTATTCAGAATTCTGGCCCCATTGCTCTTCTGTTTGGTTTCCTTCGATGGTCCTTTTTTACCCATAGAGTAGAATTTAACCTTCTCAGCCTCACATTCTGTTTCTCTCATGCCCCAGTCTTGCTTTAATTCACTGCTGGTCCTATAGCCATCTCTTCCTTCTTAGAAGTCTACCCTGTTCTGGAAGCATGAACCATTGTCAAGCTAATTCTGCCAGTACTCTTGAAAGTATACGTCGTTTTAATATCCATTTGGACCAATAGCGTCCTCACTTGACAACCATTCCAATTTCTGTGTTGTCTCCCGTATTAGAATAAAAGATCATTTGGAGTATGGACTATACTTTTTTTGTGTATTGGTATCCCCTATGCTTAGCAGTCAGTCATTCAACAAATATCTGGTAAACACTATGTGCCAAGTACTGTGCTAAGCTCCAGAATTAGAGTTAGAATTAGTAAACTAACTGGAATATAGTGCTTAATGAATTTTCTCATCTATCTATCCATCCATCCAACCAAAGATCCTGCATAAAGTGGTACAATACTAACTTTCTAGCTTTATCTTATTTTATATTCCACACATGAACTCTAAGCTCTAGCTCCAATGAACTGCACTCTATCCCCTCATGAGCATCCTATTATTGTTTTCCTATATGTCTTTGCTCACACTGATAACTAGGCCAAAATCAGCCAATCAATCAACAACCATTTACTACATATGAAGAATAGGTAATATATTTTGACAAAAATAAATATAGTATACATGTACATCCATGCATATATATATATACCTATACATGTTTAGATATGTATATACAAAATTAATATTTATGAAGCACTTTACATACATCAACTCATCTAATACTTGCAACATCAGCATTATCGTGGTGCTATTTTTATTCCATTTATCCAACAAGGAAACTGAAATAGGTTGAATGACTTCCCAGGCTCACATAGCTGGTAGGTCTCTGGGACAATGTTTGATCTCAGGTCTTTCTGACCCTAAGTAAAACTCTCCTCACCATGCTCTGCAAAATTTTCTATCTATCCTGTAAGGACAAACTACGTACTATGCTCTCCATGAAGTCTTTTTTAATTCACTCAGAACTCCCACAGAACTTATTTGTGCAATGCTATTTACTTATTATAGATGATTTTGTATTATAATTATTTGTATAGGAGTCTGTACATAATAGAACCTTAATAAATACTTGTTGCTTTTTAAAAACTCTAGTAATCATATTTTGCTAATGACTACTCTCCAATTAACTTGCTAATCACTGTGATTTCACTCCATATTTTTCTTCATATCTTTGGTCTTTAAACACTTTGATCAAACAAAAATGAGTTAAAAAATGAGCACTCCCCAGACATGAATGTTTAATTTAGGCAAGAGCAAGTGTAATGTTAATGTAAGGTTAATGGTGGGTGGGGGAAAGAGTTAAAGATCTTCCCTGCCCATTAATAGGCCTTGATATCTTTTGTTAATTTTTACTGAGGCACTGGGTCAGAAGGTCGTGCCCTCTGGCTCTGAATAGTGGGTAAGACTCTGAGGTGAGGTTTTACTTTGAAGTTTACTTATTGGATGTATTTGTTTAGCCAGACAAGACTCTGGGTAACTGTTATGGAGCCCCCTCCCCCAATTTTGAAAACCAGCTGCTAGTACTTCTTTCTCTGTTATGTATGTAATGATTAGACAGCTGGATCTTTTTGTTGAGCTGTGATGTATGTATTGCTTGAGGGGCAGCTAGGTGGTACAGTAGACAGAGCACCAGTGCAGGAGTCAGGAGGACCTGAGCTTAGATCTCATCTCAGACACTTGACACTCACTAGCTGTGTGTACTTGGGCAAGTCATGTAACCCCAATTGTCTCATCCTGGGGCATCTCCAGTCATCCTGATGAATATCTGGTCACTGGATTCAGATGGCTCTGGAGGAGAAGTGAGGCTGGTGACCTGCAGAGCCCTCCCTCACTCCAAACAAAGTCAAGTGCAAGTCACGTCATCATTTCTCTGATGGCATGGTCTTCTTTGGCAACAAAGGACAAACATATGTATTGCTTATGGTCCGACAGAAGTCCTGTCTGTTGGTTCTTATTTCTCTGTATTTTTTCTGAAGTTCAGGGTCCTGAATTTTTGTCCTGAAGTAAGTGAATGATATATGGGTTAATTAAAATAGATTGTTGACCCCTCAAAAATTGCTTCCCTTTTAGAAAGGTAGATGTAAGAACATGTACAGCAGGTACACCTGTGTATGCCAGATCCTTGCTGTTACAGCAGGCTGGGAGAGGGAGTATTCCTGATGGCATCTGCTAGCTAATGTTGCATGTGCCTTGATTACAGTTTGACTATAACTTCTTTGAAGAGTCAATGTCTAAAGCAGAAGGAGCATATTAGGCACTGATACAGCTTGGAATAGAGAGGAGTGAGAAGAAGATTGCTGGGCTGTAACTGGTGAAGGGTAGATTTAGCTGTATTAGAAAAAATATATATATTATTGGAGGATAGAATTTGACCTGTCTTCCATCTCTTAATCATTTGATCACACACACACACACACACACACACACACTTTGGGGTCATGCTATGACCCCTTAGGAGTCATAAACAATTCCATGATGGGACTATGGCTTCCATTTTGGAATTCTCTTCTCCAGACAATAACATTTGTTCAAAAGATGCTTGAACTAAAATGATCATTAAAGAATATGAACAGATACTTTGCCTAAGAGATATAGAGCAACAAGTAGAGAAAGAAGCTTTTACATCTACAAAAGCTATACAGAGCCCCAGATTCCAGGTATTTTACTCATTCCTTTGTGGCACCTTGAACACATTCTCACTGCAAAATGTTCAGTTTAAATCCAAGGGCAGCTTCAGGCACAGGGCCTACATAGGAGGACACAGCTGACCCCTCTTGTATTATTCATATACCTGGAGGGGACTTGCAGAAGAGAAGGTTTATCAACACAGCCTTAGCATCCAACTAAATTTGGAATTGGCACATTTTCACTTATCTATTTATGTCTCCTATCTGCCCCAGCAGAAAGACCTTTCTGAGCATCCAAACAGAGCAGAAATTCATTCCTTCTCTGCGGCAAGATGATTAGCCAGAGCAGAGAAGGAATACAATGGAGAATTCCATCAACTCTGGAGTGGTTGAAGCATGAATATCATTCAAGACTTTGAGATATGTTTTCCCATCAGCCTAGATAAGAAGCAGCAAAAAACTTTAAGGGGGTTTTGTTTTGAAATGTGCAGAGTTTGCATAATTTTTACATTACAATAATAACTCACTCTGCAGCACCTTAAAGTTTACAAAATACTTTCCTGACAACAACCTTACGTGATAATTTATACAAGTATCATTATCCCCATCTTGTAGATGAAGAAATTAAGGATCTGAGGTGTTTTTTTAAAGCCATCTTCCTCAAGTCAAATAGCCTGTAAATGTCAGAGTTTGTACTCAAACCCAGAACTCTCCTGACTCTACATCCAGACCTTTGGTTCCCCCTGACATGGGCAGTTCAGAGCAGTTTCCTCCCAGGGAGCTATCTGAAGCTCTCTCTAACAACAGATCAGCATCTATTATCTCTATACCTGACCTACTGCTTATACTTGCCTTGAACCTTGCCTTGCTCATTTCTGCTGATCCTGACACCAAGTTCATGTCCTGTCTGACATGGATGACCTCCTAAGTAAATTGCCAGCATCTAACCTAATTTTAACATATTATCTCTCCCCCTGCTTTCTCCTGTCTCTTACTCTCCTTCTTTTCCATCTCTCTCTCTCTCTCTCTCTCTCTCTCTCTCTCTCTCTCTCTCTACACACACACTCATACACACACACACAAACATACACACGTATGGATAAAGACATTTATACACACACACATACACACATGTATTTGTGTGTTTCTCTCTATGTGTATACATACACATCACAATTAAGATATAAGGCTTCCAAATTTTTTTTTGGAGGGGGGAAGGCAAGACAATTGAGGTTAAGTGACTTGTCTAAGGTCACACAGATAGTAAGTGTGTCAAGCATCTGAGGCCAAATTTGAACTCAGATCCTCCTGACTCCAAGGCCTGTTCTCTACTCACTGCATCACCTAGCTAACCCTAAGGCTTCCAAATCTTACAATCTACTTGAGAGAAAAGGAAATACATTCAGGAAATTGGTAGCTGAAAATGTAGGTGTATATCAGAAAATCAGGAACTGAGTAGAAATCCCCTTCATTATGTCCTTGACATTTGGTGATTCATTCTTCTTTGCCTGAAGACTTTGGTTGCTGTTCAGTCATTTCACTTGTGTTCAACTCTTCATGACCTCATTTGGGTTTTCTTGGCAAAGATATTGGAGTGGTTTGACATTTGATTCTCTAGCTCATTTAGCAGATGAGAAAACCGAGGCAAACAGGGTTCAACAACTTGCCCAGGGTCACACAGCTAATAAATATCCAAGGCCAGATTTAAACTCAGGACTTCCTAACTCTTGGGCTGGCACTCTACTTTCCTGTGCCACCTAGTTGCCCTAGAAAGACAAGAAAATGGAGGCATAGAAAAGGTAAATAATATGGCAAGGGTCACAGAACTGGTAAAGTTCACAGGTAAAATGTGGACTTGGGTCTAAGTCAGTCAACAAGCATTCATGTTTCAGGCACTGTGAAATGGAAACCAAGTAGGAAGGAACACAGTCCTTGCCCTCAAGGAACTTACTTTCCAATGGGAAGTTTTATACAAATGCTTTGTCCCCCAAGAGAATTTAAATTCCTTAAGAGCAGGGAGTCACATTTTACCCCTGTCACTGAGTATAGCATTTTCATATGGTAAACAGCGAGAACAGTAAAGGGTCTCAAGAACATGTATATGTTGTTACTAGTCCTTCATTCTCAAAGAGGACCATGACATTGGGAAAGTAATATCATGACTTCAAACAAATTGGATTTAAATGAAAGAGTGCTGCGCAAAGTCACCAGCCTCACTTACTCCTCAAGTGCCATCTGGTTCCAGTGGCAAGGTATAGATCAGATCCACTAGAAATGGGCCCAGATGCAGTGGGAGACCTTGGCCTTTTTCATATGGTAAATAGTAATAATACTGAAGGGTCTCCAGCATATGTCATACAACTATTGGTCAAAGTAACTGGAGTTCAGTCTGGAGAAGAAAAAACTTTGAGTGGCCCCTGATAATTGTCCTCAAACATCTGAAAAAAGTATTATGTGGAAGACAGATTAAATTTGATCTGCTTTGTTTGGGAAGGGAAAACTGGGAGCCATGGGTAGTTTCCAAAGGTGAATTTAGGCTCAATGGTAGGAACATCTTCCCAATCATTGAGTGATCCTGAAATTCAATGGTTTCTCCCTCACTTCAAGTAGAGAATAAATGAGAATGCTAAAGAAGGGTTTGATATTTTAGATAGGCCTTAATGTAGATGGTCTCTGAAGTCTCCTTTAATTTTAATATTCTATGATTTTCTAAAACCTAGATTTTTTCCTCTCATAAAAGCAAATGGAAAAGGATCCTAACTCTAGACCATGACTAACCTTGACAGTATTTCCAACCAAGTTCTTTGCTTTTATCCCTTACTATTTGTTATTTAAAATCTCAAGAATGTTGTGATCTGTTGTTGCCCAGAGCTGTATTTATCCTCCTTGGGTAATAGATACTGAGATATGATTTACTTGCCCATCTTCGGTAAATGTTTTCAATCCTCACCCTCTCTTATTTTATCACCAAAAACTACAATAACTGTCTAATCATTGAAATTAGATAAACATTGCAAATAAATCAGGAAAGGCTACTGACAGGTATTAATAAGAGAATCTCCACTCTGCAGCTCCCTCAGCTTATTTTAATGTCCTTCCTACTAGCTCTCTGAATTTAATTACTCTGCCTTAATCAACACCCTGACACTCTCTGTTTTCCAGCGTCCTGCTCAGTTTCCCACACATCATGAGAAATAAACTATCCACTTTTTTTTGCTTTTTCACTATTTTTTTCTTTAGCCCAGATGAAGGGTGGTGCTCAGCTGTGCTATGTTTTCATTATGGGTGAACTCCAATGAATTGATATCTCATGCCACATCCAAATTCTAAAACTATTTGAAAGTTTTGTACTACATTTTACTTTGATCTTATATAAACAGAAAATTGCTGACAGATGCATTCATATCTATATGTCAATATCTTTGGGTTTGCGCTTGTCTTCCATGTAAGTAGGCAGACAGGATAGATGGCTCATTCCATGGTTTGACTGTATGAAGCACCTTGCAAGAGGTCCTGTTCCAAAATATCAACTCCAATACCTGTCAATACACTGTGACTCTTGTGAAATGTAAAGTATTATTAGCTTAGACTTCAATCAGCAGCTAACACCTTCTTTAACAAACATAAGACAAGAGCTTATAAGAAGATAATACAGAATTGGTGCTTGCATGTAACATGAGGGAGTAAAAGTTTTGTATAGATGAAGCAGTTCAGTTTATTAACTCTTGCTGTGCTTCTACTTCATTCTTATGTAGTGGAATCCTTTTTCAATATTGAAGATGAGAGGGAAGTGTAATTGATACCTTGCGAAACCTGAGGATGGCTTCAGCATCAATCAAACTGCCTGTCCCTCTACATCAAGATCTCAGGGTAACCACATGCCAACAATCCTTGTGGAGGTGGCACATAAGGGTATTTTTGTAGCTTATGCCAGGAACATATCTCAGCTCATTTGCCCCCATATAATTACTTCCATTTATCCCTCTTATACTGTGGCTAACTTAATTCTTTCTACCAAGGTCATTATTTTATAATAACATTTATTCAACATAGTATCCACAGCCTCTTCTAATACTGAAATGTTTTGGGGATCTCATTGATTTGGGCATTCTATGAAATGATGTGGATCTTGAGATATCTATTCCTGTCCATCCATATGACTTTTGTCCATGCTCTCTCAAACATATCTCCCATTAACACAGGGGGTACTCATAATGTTCTGGAGTTCTTATTCATTTTCCCCCATCATTGCAGTGGAGTATCTTGACTGTCCACATATCTTCCCTTACTTTTACCACATGTACAGCCCATCTTTTCTTTCTGAGATAAAATTCTTTAATGACAACCTTTGCTCCTGTTTTCTTGTGGTACTCATTAGTTATGTGTTATATCCTGACACATCCACCATGTGCCTCTCCATTGCCTTACGAGCATGGGCGTTACCTCACTCTAAGGAGTACCTGCAATATCTGCTATTGCATCCTGGGCCTTATCCAGTCATCCTGATGAATATCTGGTCAGATGGATCAGAAGGAGAAAGAGAGACTGGTGACCTTGCACAGTCCTCCCTCACTCAAAACAAAATCAAGTGCAAGTCATGTCATCATTTCTCTGATATCATGGTCCTCTCTGAAAATGAAGGATGAACACAAGTTACAATTTATTCTTTGGAAAATGTAGTGTTCTACTTCTTATGGCTATAATATAACCCTGGTATATTGTTAGAATTGAAAAGGTGAACTTTTCTTTCCATGAGAAGTTTGGAGTCAGTCAAAATGCTTTAAATTTACAAAAGCAATTCAGTCTTTTTCATCCCCATGCCAGGCATTTGCTTATTCATACTTTCTCTCCCAGATATGTAGACTGTTAGACAAGCTCCATGGGAGAGAGTTCATTCAAATACATGTTGAAATCTGGGTAACATTTTTCATTGAACTGTTTCCCGTATAAAAAGACAAGCCAAAATGTTTGAAGTGATTATTGAGTCTCTGTTATATTCTGAGGTTTGATGTAATATCATAATTTTGTCAGCAAATAAGAAATTATGGAGAAGCTCACCATCCACTGAGAATTCCTCTTTGACCTGCAGCCCACACTGGACCTTGAGCATCACCTTGGTGAATACCTCTGGCAAGCATAAAACCTTGTCTTATGTGTCTTCTGATGTTTATTATCAGATGTCCTTTATAATCAACAAATAATAAACAGAGTAGGAGTTGATATCACATTTTTCTATTAATTATGACATAGCAAAGATGTAGTTATAAATTGAATAGAATTTGTGAAAACCTATTTTTTCAGTTGTAATGTAACACTTGTCAAGAGTCCAATCTATTATAAATGACCTTCAGAATTACTTTGTATAGATGGGAGTTAGGCATATAGAGAAATACTTACTGAAATGTGGATACTTTTTATATTAATACTGTCCAAATTGTTTTTCACACATCTTTGTTATTTTCTCCTTCAGATACCTTGTATACTGTTCACTCAATGCTATTGCCAATGTATTGCCTCCATCATGGATCTCTTCTCTATGCGTAATTCACCAAATCCAGCTGCTTTTCCCACATTCAACCTTTTTAGTACCATTTCTGCCTTCATCATGGATCTCTTCTCTATGTGTAATTCACCAAATCCAGCTGCTTTTCCCACATTCAACCTTTTCAGTACCATTTCTGCCTTCTCTGTTAAAACCACATGGAATATGGTATTAATATTGCTGATTTCACAATCCTTGTGGATAAAATAGTTTATTAAAATGATCTTGTAAATATCTTCCATTTTCCCAAGTTTGTAGTCCTCTATCATTTTTATGACTTTGTTCTAAATTACAATGGGCATGCTAATATTAAAACGTTAGCAGTAGGCATTTGTGTTCCAACCCAAGAAGGAAATTCTGTTCCAATGACACACGTGTTCCTACCTCTATAGTAGGAATCTAAGCTGGAAGAGAACTTGAATTTCATATAAACCAACTGCTTTATTTTTCAGATGATTAAAATATGACTTGGTATGATTGAGGGGCTTGCCCAACATCACACCAATAGTAATTATTAAAGGTGGGATTTGGACCTAGGTCCTCTTGCTGCAAAGTCAGTTATCTTGCCATCACATTACTGTCTTCCTTCTTTTATTATAAACTGCCTATCTTGTCCCATCTGTCTCGGTATCTGGTCACAAACTTCTTAGCTGGCAAGGAGAAAGAGTCAACCAGTCATACATACAGCCTGATAGAAGATAGACTTTTGGTCTACTGCCCTAAGAGCTTCAGGAACCACAGTCCATCCCCTGCTGCCTCACTGTGAGGTGTATACATCATCTGGGATGGATGGACAGGACTCCTCTAGCTCATTTTCTGGAATAGGCAGGGCATAAGGCATGGCACAGAGAAAAATTCTTCTAGCAACCACCAATCTTCTACCCTTCCCCTTGAAGACAAGTGTGCCCAGCAGAACATTAGGTAACTTTTCTCCATAATTACTCATGCAGTTAGTGGGGGGAGGAGGGGAGGGAAGAGACAGTGATAGTGAGGGAGTGTGGCCACATTGACAGATCCTGTACAGTAACTCCTACCATTTTAAAGTGCTTTCAAGTTAGCAAAACACATTATATACTTTATGTCAGTGCTCCTCAAAATCCAAAGACATAACTACTCTAGGTATCATTATCTTCGTTTTCCAGATGGAGAAAGTTGTAGGAAGTAAAATGACTTATCCAGGACCATATAGCTAGTTAGTACCAGCGACAGGATTTGAACCCTATCTTCTTGACTCCAAGTCCAAGCGGTAGGAGGAGAAGGAGGAGGAGAAGAAAGAGGATGAGGAGAAGGAAAAGAAGGAGGAGGAGTAATTGCTATTACTTGTATCAGGGGTAAAAGTTTTCAAAGTGTGCTTTGCACATGATATTTTATTTGATCTTCACAACAACCTTGTGGGTTATGCGCTATTATCATCCCCATTTTACAGGAGAAACAATGGAGGCTGAGAGAGATTACATGTCTTGTCCAGGGTCTCACAGTAAGTGCCTGAAGTCAGAATCTAATTGGGGATCTTCCTGTCTCCATCAAACACTTTATCCCATGCACCTTCTAACTTGGCACTTATCCCAAAAGTGAGATCTGTTCTTGCATTCTTTACTGTTCTTCCAGCTTTTTCCTGCTATCCAAATGGAGAGTCAAGTTTTTTATCCAGTGCCTGCATTTTTCTCTGCTAGTTGTAATCTCTCAGGGAGCAGTTATCTTTCTCTTTGTTTAGCATCTATTCATGTAAGGATGAGATGAAGAATAAATTCCAGTCTTTGCCTATATAGAATGCTCCAAAATTCTTAGGACAATTGAAAGTTCAAACTTTTAGGACAAACTGCAGAGTGAAAATTCTCATGTAAAGCACCTGGATATTCGACAAGGATCATGGCATGGCAGAACAAAACTGAATGTGCAATCAGATACTGTTGTTATCCTTGTTCAATCATTTTCAGTTATGTCTGACTCTTTGTGACCCCATTTGGGGTTTTCTTGGCAAAGATACTGGAGTGGTTTGCTAATTCCTTCTCCAGTTCATTTTGCATATGAGAAAACTGAGGCAAACAATGGAGTAACTTGCCTAGAGTTAGAACCTGGATTCAAATCCTTCCTTTATCTCTTGCTATCTGTGTGATCTGAACTAAGTGACTTCTCTTACAAACTGAGTATTTTCTTCTGTAAAATGAAAGGGTTGGACTGCATGACCTTAAAGGTCTTTTCCAGCTGTAAAACCTATGATTCAATTCTTTTTCCCCTTTACTGGACCCATGATTTCACCAGTGTGTAATTCAAGTTCTCTGTGAATCAAATGATATTGTTACATCCCTATAACACTTAGAACTCAACAAAGTTATTACTTTATTTTCTAATTTTGAACTTTCACTAGGAAGGAGGTGCTGAAGAAATCTGCCCTCAGTCATACCAGTTGCTGGGGGAGGGTGATTTTCTATCACTGAATGATCATTTGCTTATCAGAATAAATGCTTTATGAATACTTCGCTGAGTAAATTCTCTGAGGGAAGGAAATGTTGGGTTTATTTTGTCTTTATAGAACAAATATCTAGCATAACGTCTTGTACAACATAGCAGGCAATTCATAAATGCTTGTTAAATTGAATCAAATTGAATTGAATTAAAATATTTCAGCGTACTATACAACCAAAAGTAAATCACTTATTGGGGTTCCCTATCAGTTCTCTAAGACAAGGGTTATTAACCTTGAGTTCATGGACTTTTAGAGTCCTTTTAATAACTTTTCACAATATATTTATTTTACTTTGTAATTCCATGCTTTTCATTTTATGAATTTAAAATCTTTATTCTCAGAAGGCAGGAATAGACTGCTCTAGACTGCCAGGTGGGTCCATAACCCTGCCTCCCCCCTAAATGTTGAAAGCTCCTGCTTAAAGACTAAAAACGTCCTACTTCTATATAGTTGGGTTGGTAAAGTGAAAATGACATTGGCTTTCATACTTATTCACTTTGTGACTTTTTGTAACTTTGTGATTTTTACAACTTGCCTGAGCCTCAGTTTCCTCAGATCTTTTTAAGTCAACAAACTTTAACAGCACTTACTATGAGTCACATATAATAAGTTCTAGGGATACAACAAATATGGTCCTTGTCCTCAATGAGGGGGTTGGGCTAGAAGACATTCAATATCCCTTCTAATTGGAGGTTTGCATTGGTAGAAGGCGATTCCTTTAAAAGAGTTCCCTACATCAATGAAATCTTAGGAAACATACTCCATGAGTACAGCATTAAAAAAAAAAAAAATAGAGGAATTGAGAAAAAGAGCCTGAGGGATAATACTGGGTAGGCATAAAAATCTTATGTACTACAGTTTGAAGTTTGGGAAAGATTAGAGTAAAGCAAGGTTCCCGATTCTTGAATATATTTAGGATTTGGATTCCATGCAGGATCTAGAAGTGGCTTCTTTATCTAAGAGACCAGGAATAAAAAGAGCCCCACAGCTGGAAGCAATTTCTTTTGTCACATTACTAAAACTTGTGAGAAAGGCAGACAGAGCCTTTTGCTCAGGGTGTGGAAAAACAGAATTGGACAGCAGAACAGTCAGAGTGTCAGGGTGTTGATTAAGGCATCACAATTAAATTCAAAGCATTCCCAGGAAGGAAATTAAATAGTCTCATCAAGGGGTTACAATTCTCCTAATTGTCTCCCAGCAGACTGAAAGAATAAATGGACCACCAAGGACTCTGCTGTTCTCCTACAGATCTACTGATGGCTTCCCTTAAGTTGATCCCTTGACTATGCCACCTTCTGCTGATCTCACAATTTCTCCTACCTCGGAATTCATACAGCACTTATGGTTGCTGCCATCTTCATTCATTCCACAAATACTGACTGGATGAATTTTATCTCTCCTCTCCAAGCTTTGTTACTACTTGTGGATCCATAATGAAGAAGCATGTGGACAAGCATATGGTCTATTGAGGAACAATAATTTTCACCAAGGAAAGGAAATACAAGCCATCTATAGTCTTTGTTGTTGAGTCCTTTTTTCAGTCATGTCTGATTTTTTGTGACCCCATTTAGGGTTTCTTTGGCAAAGATACTGCAGTGGTTTGCCATTTACTTTTCCAGATCATTTTACAGATGAGCAAACTGAGGCAAATAGGATTAAGTGACTTAACTTGCCCAGGGTCACATAGATAGTAAGTGTCTAAGGCTGGATTTGAACTCATGAAGATAAGTCTTCCTGACTTCAGGTCTCAGACTCTTTCCAATTTACCACCTAACTGTGGGAAAAGACATTAGCAACTGGAGGAATCAGGATAGGCTTCCTAGAGGTGGCAGTTGAACTGAGCTTTGAAGAAAACTATGAGTTCTATGAACTAGAGATGAGCAGAAAGGGGAAATTCCATGGGGACAGCCCAAGCAAATTCATGGAAACTAAACATGTAATATGTTGTAAGGGGTACTACAAGTTCAATTGGAATGTAAATAGTATAAGGATGAGTACTGTACAATTACTCTGGGAAGATAAAATGAAATTGAATTGGGAAGGGCTTTAAATGTCAAACCAGAGAGTCTGTGTTTGTTCTGAGAGGCAATGGAGAATTACTGGAGATTCTTGAGCAGGGAAGTAATATGATCAGACCTGTGTTTTTATAGCTGTGTGGAAGATGGATTAGAGAGAACAGAGCCTTGAAATGGAGGGATCAGTTATCAGACTGTTGAAGTCATGTAGGTGAGAGGTCCTAAGGACCCGAATTTTCTGAGTGGTAATGACTTTGCGACTGGACAGAAAGGGAGTTTATATGAGAGATCTGGGAGAAGTAGATGCAATAAGACTTCTCAAGAAGACCGTGCAACTGATTGGATCAAGCTTGATACAAGTCTCCAAGAACAAATCTAGTCTAGTCCTCTGTTTACTTTAATGTCTTCCATGTCCTCTGGGGCTTACATCAATGCCACACTTTTCAACTTAGGCATACTACATTAAGTTGTATCTCGTTCACAGATTACCAGAAGTGATATTTAATCTATTCAGCCAATGGAAAATTATGGTAATTTTTAAAACAGAGGGATGGAACAGGAATCACTGGCTATGTATGAAGTCCCGTTCAATATGGTAGTAGATTCCACTCATATCGCTGTCCTTGGTTTTGAAAAGTAGTTTGGTAAAGTGGAAAATGCGCTGAACATGAAATCAGAAGACATGGTTCAGGTTCTTGGATCTACCATTGCTACCTCAGTGATCTCAGATAGGTCACTTCTCCTCCCTGAACCTCAGTTTCTCATCTGGCTAAAATGAAAAATTTGAACTGGGTCACCTCTCAAGTAGCTTCTGATCATAGCTCTCTGTGTTCCTGGTGCTAAACTTCTTCTCCCAGGCATCCTGAGTTTCTTACCTCTGTGCTATTCCTTGTCTCTCCCTCTATTCCTATTATGATTTCCTCTCCCTCTTCACCTGATGAATTTTTACCTATTCTTTAGAGTTTTCTTAACTCTATGACACTACTCAAACTGTTGACTATGTGTGCAAGAAAAATGGTTATTTTTCTCTCATGTTAATAACCAACGAGTTAGGGTCATGATTTTTTTTTGAGAAGCCTGTATGTTTTTCTCTCTCTAAAGGACATTGCTGATAATGAGACTGGGTTAACTTTCTTAACAGTCTTGTTCGTACCCTCTCTTCCCCACACAGGTGGGGAAGTCCATGGGCTCCACTCAGGTCTGGGTGGAAGTAAATTCTTTGATTTAATTGCCTAAGTCTGAGGGGAAGTAAATTATGTGATAAAAGTCATATGACCTGGCCCCTCATTAGAATAGATCCATGTCTCATTATAACATTCATTTTCTGTCATTACTTGTTAACTAATCAAAGTTGATTGCCACCCTCAGGAACACTCGCCCTTCCAAGTACATATGAGCATCGAGTGGGTTCTGTGAGGGGTCTTGGGCATTTGGGAGTGTCACTGGACCTTTAATTAATAATATGCTGACACTATTTATAAAATGATTAGCCCAGAAACTAAGTCTCTCAAAGATTTTAAAGATCACATATGTTATGATCCTGCTCTTTGGCTACTGAATTTCCAGTCATCCTTTAAAGTCTAACTTCAATATCACCTCCCTCATCTTCCTGATAGGAAATTACCTTCCCCCTCTTTGACCTAATGGCCCTTTTGACAATAATGTACCTGGCATTGCTTTCTATCCCAGCATTCATTTTGTTCTAGAGGAAACAGTGTGTAGCTGTTACTTTTTGAGCAGGGAAATGACATAGCCATACCTATGGTAGCAGTTTCATTTTGTAATGGTGAGATTTAAATATTGTGGCAGAAATTTTAGGGTAGTATTGGAGTCTTCCTGGAGTTTCTCAAATTCCAACATTTGGACAACTACGTATTTTTCCTATATGTACAGTCATCTCTGCCTAAAAGTTCCCCTTTTTGGGCCTTTGAGGTCTCAGGCACTTAGAAAGCAAAGATATTCCCCTGAGTCCATAAAAGACAAGTCAGCACTGCGGCAAGAATGTTAAATCTGGAATTAGAAGACCCATGGTTCAAATCCTGGCTATGTTACTTTCTACATCTGGGTCACGTCTGTGACCTGGGGGATATCCTATTTCCTCTTTGGACTGTAATCCATCAACTGAGGGGAATGGATTGGACCATCTCTAATACTTCTTGAACTCTCTGATCCTATAAATACCTTTGAAGATATAGAGAATAATAAATAGTCATGAAGACTAAATATGTAGGCAAGTTGTGCAGTGGGTAGAGCATTTGATGCGCAGTCAGGAAGATCAGCGTCCAAATCCTGCCTCAGTCATTTACTAGCTCTGTTGTTCTGATAGTTTAGACATGTCCCCATTTTGGGCTTTCTTGGCAAAGATATTGAAGGGGTTTGCAATTTTCTTTTTCAGTTCATTTTCAAATAAGAAAACTGAGGCAAACAGAGTTGAATGACTTGCCCAACATTACACAGCTAGTAAGTGTCTTCAGTCCAGATTTGAACTCAAAAAATGAGTCTTCTTGACTTCAGTGCTGGCTCTCTATTCATTGCACCACATAGCTTCCCCTGCTAACTCTCTTCCCCTTAGCAAGTTACTTAATTTCTCTCAGCCTCAGTTTCCTCATCAGAAACATGGGCACAACAATAACACCTACCTTGTGAGATTGTGAGGACCAAATGAGATAACATGTATAAAACTTGAATTTTCTTTAAATGTTAGTGACTATTATTAACATTTTCTATTTTATTTTTTAAAATACCTACTTATTTCACAACTAACTATATGAATCATTTGGGATTCATTTTAAAGAAGCAGGTGGAGGCAAGAATAGATCCAGATCATGAGTGCACATGTCTGCAAAGTTAGCTTGAATCCATTGAGAAAAGGAATCCTCTGTGCTAGTAGAGTAGGATGGCTGGCAGGCAAATGAGGCCTTGTCTCTGCTTTCTGTTTCCAAGTTTAGACATATTTAATAGAGGAGAGAACAAATGTTCTTTATCACCACCAAACAAGACCAGTTTCTGTTGGCACTATGCTTGCTTTATGGCAAATGTAGCAAGGAAAATGGAAAAAGAACGTCAGAGCTGAACTTGGCCTATATTGGAACATGAGCATTCTCCATCAAAGTCAATACAATTGTCTAATCAACAGAAAAGGCCTTGAGGGTGGCACAAATGGTGACCAAGAAAATCCATTGGCCAGCCATAAGCATTGGATTAGGAGATTCTGCCTTATATTTACAAGAATGTCAGGTCTTTTAGGAGCAAGAACTCTTTCAATCACTTTTGGTTTTGCGTCTAGAGGCCTAGAACAGAAGTGGACACATCCTAGGGATTTAAAAAATGCTTGTTAATTGATTGTCTATGCTGATGACCTCAAAGAGAATCCTGTCCACTCCCCTTCAAATTACAAGATTAGGAAATGAAGTCCTAGAGAGATTGTGACTTGCCCAGGGAAACAAATCTGAGGGAAGATTTGAACTCAGCTCTTTCTGACTTGAAGTAAAGTATTCTCTACTTTATATGTATAAACATATAAATATACTTTATATATGTATATATTTTGAATTTACAAATTTTAAGTTGGAAATCTTTGAAAGAATTCTTTTAAAAAAAGAGTTTATTTAGGTCTCATTTTTAAAAATCCAGAACATTTTTACTCATATTGATAAGTTGCCTTATTCAACACATTTGATTCCAAATGACTTTTGTCCTTTTTCCAGGAATCAAATTTGCCTTTCAAAAATGATAATTTATCAACACTATGTTCCAAAGAGTGTGTTCCTCATTCTAATGATTTACTTACTAAATAGTCCTTATCAGAGACTTGATACGTCAAAGAAGTGAGTTCTGTTTTGTTGGATAAAACTAAGGCTTCAAATTGCTCTATGAATGCCCTTCTTTGGTGCCTCCTCAATGGTACGTAGCTAGTACTCTGCGTCCCTGGAGCTTATGAAAGTAGAATATTAGTTCAGGTCATTTCTTCTAACTGGGAATCTTCAGGTAGAGGCCCCATGATGCTTACATGGCTCCTGTCTGAGGATCATCCTAGCTAAGTGCAGAGAGGCAAATTACCAGGTTGGCCCCAAGATGATGAATTTTTTAGCCACAGTAGCTCTGAGAGTGTTCGCAAATTCATATGCATAGATAGATATGTATATCTATTATATATATATTTATATACAAAAACATGTATATGTGTATGTATATCCAATGACAGCTCTTTACCACAAAATTTTTCTAGGTGATACTTCAATTGTATTTCAAAAATTAAGGGAGATGTTGATATCAATGTGATATACTACCAGTTCCTAATGAAGTAGAGGCTAAGAAATTGCTTGGGTATATTTTATCAAGGATTCCTATAATATATAGGTTGCACTAGATGACTGATAAAGTACCTTACAACTCTAATATGGTACAATTTCTGTGAAGACAGTCCTTTATTAAGTGGACAAAAAAGTTCAGTTAAAGAAAGAAAGGTTAATAAGAATATCAACACAGATCATAGAATTATAGATGATCATAGAGGTAGAGGGGTCCTCAAAAATCAAATAGTGCAGCCCCTTCATATTTCATGTAAGGTAACTGAGACATAGAGAGATTAGGGACCTTGCCTGATATCACACAAGCAGTAAGCACCAGAGACAGTATTCAATTACAGGCTTTCAGATTCTAGAGCCTGTATCTCTCTCATTGTATCACTGACAACACAAAGTATGCCTCAATGAGGCTTTTTAAAAAGCAAGCCTATGTACAAGTATTACTACATCCAGGCAAGCACCATCCCTTACAAAGTAATCACCTTCAGAGACTCTACCCTGATTCCAGAGGTATAGCCCTTGCTCAGTGCCGTTTTGGGAATACTTTCAAACCTTGAGACAAATGGCTTGGAATATATTGAGTGTTGGCAAATTTAAAGTGAGCTTGATTCCAGGAAAAGACAAAATTTCTTTGGAATGAAATGTGTCAAATAAGACAAGTTATCAATTTTAGTAATGCAATTTTTGATGTTTTAAAAATGAGGTCTGAATAAATCGCGAGTATCATTTTAAAAAACGAATTCAATTTTCAAAGATTGCCATAGTAGCATTTGTAAACACACAAAAAATGACAGTAAGAATAGGGCAATGGTAAAATTAATTATGGTACAGTAATATAATGGAATGTGTAAATGCAATTGAGATTGGCAAGTAGGAGGAATATAAAGAAATCCGAAAAAACCTTTTTGAAATAATACAAAGTGACAAAAGCAGAACCAGAAAAGGAAAGAACAGTTAATCACGAGCACAGAAGAGAACAATTGAATATCTGTGAAAGATCAACCATGGAATTCTTATGGCACCTCAAGGGGTGTGATATGGTTAGCTTGAAATACATTTGCCTAAATTGTGAGTGGCAAAGCAAATTTAATAGGGAAGCTAGATTACTCAGCAATGAACCTGGAATCAGGAATATCTGAGCTCAAATCTGAGCTTCAGCACTGACTAGCTGTGTGACCATGGGCAAGTCACTTAACCTTTGTTTTCCTTAATCCACTCAAGAAGGAAATGGCAAGCCATTAACTCCAGTATCATTCCTAAGAAAATCCCATAGTCAGTATAGTCCATGCTGCAAGGGTAGGGAACCTGTAGCATCCTAGCTCCTTGGGTACAGCCTTCTGACAGAGTCCAAGTTTTACAGAACAAATTCTTTTATTAATGGGATTTGTTCTGAGAAATTTGGATTCAGTCAAAAGGCTGCAGTTGAGGACCTAGAAGGTGACATATGGGTGTCATATGTCCTCGAGACTGCAGGTTTCCCATCCTTGGTCCATGGGATCATAAAGAATTGGACCCAACTGAATAACACAGTTTTAGTTAATATTATATTCTTAATAAGCCATAGAAGATCTAAAAGCTAAAGTCAGTTTATAAAGTCATTAAATACAATTAAATAAGCATTCATTAAGCACTTGCTACATGCAAAATACCATGCTAGGTATTGGGGATAAAAAGACAAAACACAACTCCTTATTCCCATTTGGTTTAAATTGACACGGGATGTACAACACATGCTGAGATCCAAGTTAAGATCCTTTGATTCCAAACCCAAGCCTCTTTCTATTGCATCAAGCTATAATGGTTATAGCAGTAAAAGATCATTGAGAATTAGGGAACATATGAAAAGACTTTCCACAGGAAATGAGAACTGAGAAGAGAGGAAAGGAAAGAAGCATTGGGATAACATGGCAGGCCCTGTACTAAACACCATTAATAACCACTATCTCCTTTGATCCTTACAACAGTCTTGTAAAGTTGATTCTGTTATGGTCATTCCCATTTTGCAGTTTGAGAAAAGGAGGCAAACAGAGGTTAAAGTAATTTGTCAGGTTACACAACTGGAAAATGTCAGAAGTGAGATTTGAACTTAGATTTTGCTGACTCCAAGTCAAGTGCTCTATCTACTGCATCCCCAGCTACCTCTTTTAAGGCAACGCTTAAAGAAATCTAAGAAACAGAGATGAAAACTAAGTGCCTGTCGGTCACACAGTACAACTTTTGCTATAGAGATGGGAACTAGAATAGCAAATTTCCAAAGCTTGAAGCACTGCTTGATGCATGAGACTCTCACAGGGTTTCATACAACACAATGAAACTAAAACCTATTGTTTGTCTTTTGCTTAGAAAAGGACCAATGGTATCACAGAGTAATGTCTTGATTCATGTGCGAATTAGATTTAAGTGAGGCAGAATTGCACAAAGTTGTCAGCCTCACTGTCTCTTTCAGAGTCATCAAAGCCTTGTGGCAAGGCAAAAATCAAGATGACTGGCAATGGTTCAGGATGCATTGGATGACCTTGGTGTCATCCATGTCTGACCAAGCCCTAAATACTTCACAGTGCCTGCTTCAGCCATCTTCATGGCCATTGGGACAAACTGTTCTCATCTGCCAATTCTACCTGAGGAAGACTTCAGATGCTTAGGATAGACATCCCCCTAACTCGCCAGTGGGTTTGAGGCTGTCTGTCAAGATGGTTTTATTGAGGTGGGGCTACTGATAAGGGGATAGAATCCCAAAGAAATCAATTGAATTGCTTAAATTCACACAAGTAGTAAATGACACATTTGGAATTAAAAGCTAGGTTCTCTGACTTTGAATCTAATGATTTTTCCTGTGTGTTAATGGCTGAAAATGGGAGGCCAAGTTGTTTAATGGAATAAGCAGGGGGGACAAGGTGGAAAGGATTGAATTTCAGTCCTGATTTTACTATTGACTAGTTGTGTGATCACAGGAAAATCGTAACCTCTCCAGATCTTAGTTTTCTCATATATAAAATAGGGATAATTATAGTTCTACTATCCAAGTCAAAGGCTTGTACTAAGGAAACCAATATGTCATATATAAAGCATATATAAAGATTTGAAGTTGACAGTAACCCATAGGCCTCCCTTGTCAGTAAAATGTTGAACTGAATAATCTTTAATGCCTTTCCCAGTTGTCAATCTCTAATTCAACAAATCACTTTGGGGTAAGTGGAAAGGAAAATATATTTCATTAATCCATTACCCCAAGGAACATAGGATCATATCCTATGATATGATAATGTCATATCATATTGTGATCTGTATTCTGGGTGAGAATATGCATATGACATCATATGCATATTCTCACCCAGAATACAGATCACAATAGGTCTATACCTGGGCATGCTGAATTAATAAGTTAATAAGTATTTATTAAGCATTTACTACATGCCAGCTAGATGGCTCAGGGGATAGAGCATTGGGACTGTAGTAAGGATGACCTGAGTTCAAATCTAGTCCCAGATACTTACTAACTGTATGACTCTGAGCAAGCCACTTAACCCCTATTTGCCTTAATTCCTTATTTGTAAAAATTGTATGCTCTGGAGAAGGAAATGACAAACTGTTCCCATAGCTTAGCCAAGAAAACCCCAATGACCAACTGTAAGGGCAAACACAGTAGGACCTTTTGTTCTTTTTGTTTTAGACAATCAAGTGCCTCTGACTGAATCTTTCCTTTATCCAAGTCTTTACTAGAAGTAAAGTACAGAAACAAGAGTTTCTTTAACTAGAAAAGGTATATGTATTTGTGTTGTTAATGTGATTAAAGATCTTCCCCACCCATTAATGGGCCTGCCCATTAAGGGAAGTTTATTTAGGGAAGATTTGCAGGAAGGCCTTAACCTTTTGTTAATGAGCCACTGGTTCTCTAGGGTTGAGATGCCCTCTGGCTTTAAAACAGGTATAAATATTCTGAGGGTGCCATCTTACTTTGGGGCTTAGTTTTTGGAAGAAGCTTTTGGAAGAAGCCAGATGAAACTGTGGGAAGTTGTTAAGGAGTCCCTTGGCTTTGAAAACCCAGATGTTGGTGCTTCTCTCTCTGGCAATTATGGTCAGCCAGTTGGACCTGTCTGTTGTCAGACAGTTTGGAAGTACTGTCTGTTGATTTCCCGAACTAAGTGAATGATATGTGTGCTTAATTAAAGGAAATTGCTAACCCCTCAAAAGTTGCCTTTCCTTTTAGAAAAGCAGATCAAAAAACTTGTGATAGCAAGCCCTCCCCTCCTCCCTGTATGTCAGGGTGCTTACTGATACATCAATGTGCATGGAGTCACATGAAGTCAGAAATGCACAAATGACTGAACAACAGTGACATGCCAGACATTGAACTAAGTGCTGAGGATATATTCTGGTAAGTTAAAAAAAAGATGGATACAACTACAAACGTAGAATACAGAAACAACATAAAATGTAGATAATGTCAGATAGAAGGCACTAGTATTAAAGTTGATCACAAAAGGTTTCTTGTAGAGGGTGAAATTTGATATGAGACTTAAAGGAAATTGGGGAATGGAAGAGATATAGATGAGGAAGGAGAGCATTCCAGGCAAGGGGGACAGCCAGGAAAAGGCCCAGATTCAGAGGTTGGAGTGACTAATGCCAAGAATCTCAAAGAGTCCAATTTCACTGGATTGCAGAGTATGGAAAGTGGAGTAAAGTTTAAGATGAGTGGAAGTTTTGTTCATAGTCAAACATTAATTATGCACCTACTCTCTGTGGGGCAGTAGGCTACGTATTTGGGATATAGATAAGAAAAAGAAAGGGAGTCCTGCCCTCAAGGAGCTTAAAATCTAGTGGGAGAAGACAATACACAAAAGGAATTGAAAAGTATATGTGTGAGGTGGGGGTGGTGGGTAGAGGAGTGAGTTCTTCCAAGCATATCCGGAGTTGACAAAGTCAGCAAAACAGCTGGTGGGAAATGAGGAGATGACTGGAAATTTCTGAGCCCTCTTTAAAGGGAGGCTTTGGGGAGGAGTTTTTTGCTCTACTCTCTAATCAGAAGAGATAAACAACTGAAGGTGCTGAGGAGGTATTGAATATCAAAGCTGAAGCAGAGATGTGAGGTGATGAGCTTGTCTTAGAGGAAGCATGATGTTTGGGAAGTTGAAATCAAGCAGAACAGCTAATGGGAAATGGAGAGATGGCTGGACAATCCTGAACATTCTATAAAGAGAGATTTTGGGAAGAATTTTTTTTGTCCCACTTGCAGTCCTCTAATCAAAGCAGAAGGCAACTGAAGGCTTGGAAGAGATATTGAGTATTGAAGTTGAAAGAGTCTCTGTGATAATGTAGAAAAAAGCCAGGTTTTGCAGGGCTTGAAAGCCAAATGGAGGTTTTTATATTTGATCCTGGAGGTAAGATTGAGCCACTGGGATTTATTGCTTGATTATGGGGTTGGTATGATCAGATCTGTATTTTAAGAAGATCAATTTGACAGCTGAGGAGAAGGAAGACTTATCAGAATGAGGAGAGACATGAAGCAGGGAGACCAACAAAACCTTATCACAATAGACCAAGAATAAGGTGATGAAGGCCTGCAACCAGGTGGTGGTGTCAAGGGAGAGAAGGGGGGATATATAAGAAATGTTATAGGGGCAGCCAGGTGGCACAGTGGATAGAGTGGTATACCTGGAGTCAGGAAGACTCACCTTCCTGAGTTTAAATCTGTTCTCAGACCCTTAATAGCTAGATGACCCTGGGCAAGTCACTTATTCTAGTTTGCCTCAGTTTCCTCATCTATAAAATGAGCTAGAGAAGGAAATGGTAAACTACTCCAGTACCTTTGCCAGGAAAACTCCAAATAGGGTCACCAAGACTCAGACATGACAGAAAAATAACTGAACAACATTTAGAGAAGTTATGACAGTGAAAATGATGCAGCTTGACAGCTGATTGGATATGGTGAGGTAAGAGAAAGTGGGAAGTCAAGGACGATACCTACATTGTGAGCCTTGATGACTACTCCAAGGGCCCAGTTGAGATTGTGTCAATTTGTTGTTGACCCAGGCAACATGTTTTCCTGATTTTCTCCAACTCTATTGAGCAGCCCATGAATAGAAGTGAAGTAACTGGTTGGTGTGAGTAATCCAAGGCTGTATAATGACTCATGGTGACATTTGATGAGTGACTGCTGTTCACATGATATGAGTTACCTCTATCACCTTGGCAAATTGCTTGACTTCCTTGGTAAGGAATAGGTTCCTTGACATTAGGGATTTTAATCTTGGATCTTACAAGTCCCTAAAATTTTAAGGGCTTGGTGAGTATGGATGAGGGGGGAAAGGACATTGTTATTTTCCCTAACTTCTAAATAAAATTTAACATTTACTTCAATTATGAATGACTTCAACATTCTTCTGAGACAGGGCTCACCAGACATTGTGCTATTGGTCCATAATACAAAAAAGTAAAAGGTTAAAGACTCTGAAATCCCTCCTAGATGCAGATCTAGGATCCTGTGATTCTATGTGCTTTGTCTTGGACAACTCACTTAACTTCTTTGGACTTCAGTTTTCCCATCTGTAAAATGAATTCAATAACACCTAAAATCCTTTTTTGCTCTCTATTTAAGTTCCTAAAGACCCACATGTGTCCTCATGGGTAAGTCATTGTCCTGTGCTGGACCTCAATTTATATAAATTTTATAAATTTCATTTTTTTCAAATTAGGGAATTAGACTAGATGTCTTCTGAGGCTTCTTCAAGCTCTAAATATCCCCTGGTAGACTGCTCAATCTTCTGGGGTTCTTTCTTACATTCTTTTCATATTACAAAATTCCCAGCAAAGAATTCACTCTCTTATTTCTCATTACGTGACAGCCCTTCTTTCACATATGTATATTATGTCATCCTCTCCCCAGTTCCTCCTCAATAAGTCCTTTATTGTTGTTTGTAGCATATTATAACCTACTCATTACAATGATGCACCTCTCTCCATGGTTTTCTGAATGCTTCTCACCTTTAATTCTTTAGAGATCATAGTGTTCTATGAGTTCAAGCTATACATCGTGCAGAAGAATTTTATTACGAATAAGATGAAACTTTTACATCATGGAGAAACTTGAGGTTTTAAAATGATTTTGCAACTTTTGTTCAGCCCACTCTCCTTCTACCTTTCAATTTGGGGTCCACCAAATTTTTCATTTCCCCAAGAAATATACCAATTGTTGACTCCCATAGGTTGTTCATCTAACTACTACAGTATCAAATCAAACTCTGTTGTGTGTGTGTGTGTGTGTGTGTGTGTGTGTGTGTGTGTGTGTGTGTAGTGTGTGTGTACAAGTGCTAAGTATTACTTTGTCAAGCTTTCCAGCCAACACCTTTAATTCAGTACAACAAAATTGGTATTCATCTTGTTTAACTAACTCCTCTCAGACTTCATCATTCTAGCATAAAAAAATTCTGATATTTTTGGAATGTCAGCAGGCTGTCTCTGAATACTCTTGATAATTTTATATGCACAGTGGGATCTCAGAATTCCTGTTGACTGACTGGCTGATCCCCTGTATTATGCCTTTCTAAGACTTAGAACGATGATACACTTCCGGATACCCTAAGGCTAGATATGTATAGTCAACATAAAATGGAGAATTGAGTAATGCTTCCTTGTATATTTAGAAAACAAAGTTTCCATTTGGATGGCAGAAGGGAGGGAGGGGGCAAGATTTTGACCAAACCATCGAGGTAATTACCTCAGGTCTAGTCCTGCAAATTTAGCTGGACAGCTCCAAACTCTTGCAGCAAATTTATCCTGATGAACAGTGAGGTTAGAGAGATTAGCATTGTACTCTGAGGAATATTCTGTGGTCCAACTTCATCTTAGACACAATAATAAAATGCCCAGAGGGAGAGAGACTATTCTTGTAAAGCCCAAGGACATCAGAGAACTAGGACATTGCATTTTGACTGAGCGACTCAGTTACATACACTCATAGAATGCAATATGTGCTGGTTTAAAACCGAGCAAAATATTCATGTAAGACTCTCCCAGGAGAATGTGTTTGTATCCCAGAGGGAGACTGGACATTGTAGTTATACAATAATCTTGTAAGAAAGCAAGAGTAATGTAAGTGTAATAGAGCTTGGGAAGTTCCATAAAGCAGCTATTAAAAAAATAAACATTCAGCAGCTGTTTTCATGGGTCTTTCAATTATATTTGAATTTAATGGAGGATAGCCTCTACCTATGGGCAGGGGGGGATAATTTAACTCTCTTTCTCCAGATTAGTATTTAACGCTGATTGAATTTCAACAGGTTCTGAAGGCTTTAAACAATTTTCTCACAAGAATCCTGAGAATTGTGATTATATGAAATATATTATAAATTATATATGATATAATAAATATTTTGTTATAAATTATGAGCAAATATAATTATATATAAATATATAAAATATATATATAATTGTGTAAATTCCATGACCAAAGCACCTATTAATGGATAAAGAACGCCTCTTATATGGGTCAGGCAACAATATATACATTGAATGAATGGGTGGATGAAAAAGTATTTGTTAGGTGCTTATATGTGCCTATTTTTATGTGCTAGGTATTCAGATACAAAATTAAGAGATAGTACCTGACCTTCAATAGCTTACATCCTAATGGAGGTCGACAACACAATAAGACTATTGCCCTTGGGATTTAGTTATATGGAAAATCTCTAAACTTTCTCCATCAATATAAATATATGCATATTCATGTGTGAATACCCATACACCCATATCTATATATACATATCCATATTCACACACAGGTATGGATAGGTACATAACATGTCCCAAAAGTTTTAGTGCAATTTTAAGATGTTAGTATTACTAAACTACTTAAAAACTTTTGAGACTCATTGCACAGACAGATGTAGAAATATCTAAAATAATATTCTGTCTCCATTAAGACTGCCATCCTTACTTCCTCTCTATCAGGACATCAATCTTGGACTCCAACCTGCAATTACTCTGGACTGAGAAATCAACCTTAGCTTTTTGTTGTCCATATCCAGGACTGCATTTGATGTCCCCATCATGTCAAGGGTATCCCTTCCCCTTTCCAGTTTTTATATTTTGTTCTCTCTTATTATAATGTAAACCCAGGGAAGGCTGTCTTGTTTGCTTACATTCATATTCCCAGTGTTATAATACCTGCTGAGTTCTCTGGATTTCATGTGGTCCATAAGTGGACGCATAGTCTACATATTGATGGTGAGTGGAATCATTTCTGAAAAGTTTTGCACTTCTTTATGTTTTTACCACAGGGTGAAATTCCCACCTGCCACAGAAAGCAGGCCAGAGTTGGGTAAAGTAGATTATTTGGAGGCGCCTTTTCTAGCCCCTTCCTCACACTAGGAAGTGAACACATTGGAATACACTGGATTCTTTTAAAAGGCTGCTCAGATACCCAGGGGGAAGCAAACTGTGCTGTTGCTTCAGTCCAGTGAGAAGATGACCCTATGACCTGGGCTGCCTGTGTGCAAGGTTGTGCCTACAGCTTCCAGTGTATCAGCACCAGCTTCTTTGTAAGTTGCCTGATGACATAATACTTCTATGTAGCTAAAGATGGTAAAATGGTATGGGTGGTACCTTTTGATTCATGCATAAATTGGATTTAATGGAGACAGAGTTGTGTGAAGTCTTTGGCCTCACTCTCTCCTCCAGAGTCATCAGTGTCCAGTGGCAAGTCAAGAGTCAAGATGACTGGTGATGGCTCTGGATGCAGTGGATGACCTTGGTGTCTTTGATGTCTAACCAACATCTAAGCATTGCCCAGTGTCTGCTTCAGTTGCTGCCATGGCTATTTCACCAAATTATTGTCATCCATCCATTCCACTGGGGGAAGTCTTCACATACTTGGAGTAGACACCTCCCGTACATCACTGATGGGTTAAGACTCCTCGGTTATGCTCAACCCAGTTTAGTCCATCAGTTACCTTGTCATAATACTTTCCAGGATTGTACACATAGATGATTAAGTTGACAAACACATTTCCACAGCTATCTTAGTGTTTCAGAGGCCCCAAAAGAAAGTATGGGAGAGAAGAGGTATTAGACTGATTACTAAACTAAAGGTCTACAGAGCCATTGTGCTAATCTCATTGTTGTATGCCTATGAAACCTGGACAATATGCCAGCACTATGCCAGGAAACAATCACTTCCATTTAAGTTTTCTGAAGAAGATTCTGGAGATCACTCGGTAAGGTAACAGACACTGAGGTCCTTTCTCAGGCTAAACTGTCAAGCATTCAAACTACTGCACAGTGTGTAAACCCAATGAACTGGCCACATTGTCCAAATGCCAAACATACATTTGTCTAAAAGACTATTTTATGGAGAACTCACATATGGCAAGTGTTCACTTGGTGATCAGAAGAAGTGATACAAGGACACCCTCAAGATCTCCCTGAAGCTCTTTGGAACTGATTGTGTGACATGGAGAAACCAGCAAAGGACCACCCAGAATGGCATGCCTGCTTCAAAGATGTTATACTCAATGAGTGAAACAGAATAGAATAGAAACATGAGATGCGCAAATTTAGAGGCATCTTCACTCCAGTTGTGGGCTATTTGTGCCTGACCTGTGGTAGAGTCTTCTGAGCTCACGTTGTCCTGACCAGCAACTGTTAGGCACACTGTACCTTGATTCCAACTTAGTGATGTCATTTTTGGTCCTTTTCAAGAACAAAGAACAACAACCAGCCAATCCCCAGTGCTTAGTTAGAACTGTGCTCAACACAAAGTAAGCACTCAATTCTCATTCTCTCTCTCTCTCTCTCTCTCTCTCTCTCTCTCTCTCTCTCTCTCTCTCTCTCTCTCTCTCTCTCTCCTTCTCTGTCTGTCTTTGTCACTCTGTCTTCATCTACCTGTCTATCTGCCTGTCTAAGTCATATATGTATATAAACACAAACAAATATATATTCTCTTTAACATGAATTTTGTCTGGATTTCCTCCTACATGATAGTGATCATCTTTGGCAAGCATACATATGCATGTTTTATGCCTTTTTATTGTTTCTTAGTTGTTTTCAGTCATGTCCAACTCTTCATGATCCCCGTTGGGTTGGGTTTTTATTTTGGCAAAGATCCTGGAGTGATTTGCCTTTTACTTCTCTAGCTCATTTTACAGATGAGGAAACTGAGGCAAACAGGGTTTAAGTGACTTGCCCAGCGTCACATGGCTGGCAAGTGTCTGAGGCTGGATTTGAACTCAAGAAGATGAGTTTTCCTGATGCCAGATTGGGCACTGTATCCACCATGCCACCTAATTGCCCTGTTTTGTGCCTTAGCCATTATTAATGATCAAAGGGTCATATAATAAGGTTAATTGAATGACAATGACAGTCTCCTCTTTAAGCCTCTCTTATTATTGTGATGTCTCCTGCTAGGAGTGAAGGAGCCAAACCAAAAGGTTTCCACAAAGAGAAAATGATAAACATTCTTGTCATGAGTACTTTTTTAATGCCTCCAAAACTAATGAGACAGTTTTTTATTTACCGTATGGTTAGCTAAACAGAAAGGTGGCTAGGTAGCACAGTGGATAGAGCGCTAGGCCTAGAGTCACTAAGACTTTTCTTCCTGAATTTATACCTGGCCTCAAGACACTTGCTCACTCTGTGATGGTGGACAAATCACTCAATCCTGTTTACCCTTAATTTCTTTATGTGTGTGGCTATTCCTCAGGATGACTGGAGATGACCCAAGATGAGGCAGTTGGGGTTAAGTAACTTGCGCAAGGTCACACAGCTAGTGAGTGTCGAGTGTCTCATGTGTAAAATAAGCTGGAGGAAGGAAACAGCAAAATTACTCCAGTATCTTTGCCAAGATCACAAGAGTCAGATGTGACTTAAAACAACTGAACAACAACAAATATAGTATATTTGGGAATGAAAGACCTCAGTAGTTGGGGTTCAGGAAAAGTTTCCCATAGAAAGTAGCCCTTGAGCTGATATATGAATGAAACTAGATTTTCTAAGTGGAAGAAGTTAAGAGAGAATGCATTCCAATCATGGGAATGGCCAGGCCAAATGTATGGAGATGGGAGATGGTGTATTACTTTTGAGGAACAGCTAAAGACAGTTTGGCTGGAAATCTGGAGAACATGAATGATGATATATATAATAAAGGTAGAGCAGGGCCTGGTTGGGAAGGGCTTAAACTGATCAACAGAGGAGTTTTTATTCAATCCTAGAGGCAAAAGGGACCAGTAGAGGTCATTGTCCAAACTGAACAGCCCCCTTTTCTTTGACCAACCTGATAAATGATGAGACTGTCAAGAGAAATGGAAAGAGCTCCAGGGCCTCAACTGAGCCACTCTACTCTCAAAAGAAGCTTCTGCTCTTTGTGTATTCCTTTAGCCAAAAGCCCTTGGCCAACAAGAAACAAATAGGGAACCAGGAATTGTCGCTGTTTGTCAAGGAGATTGTTCCCAAACAGCAAGGCAAGCAAATGATTCTCCAGCTACTTAAAGAGGTGCTTCTGCCAAGCTGGGGTGTGAGGCAGCAGCGAAGGAGTTGGAGCCAGCTTCTGTGACATCATTCCAAAGGCTGGATGGAGGCCTGCAGGCCTGCAGCCTCACCATGCTTCACTCTCTCTGGAACACTAGCAGAGATGGAAATAGTTTGTTCTGCTGTGTGCCAACCTCCCATTTTAATAAGACCTTAACATTTCTTTTATGCCTTGACAGTGTTTCCATGGAGCAGAATGCTTTCATGGTTTTGTTTGGAGCTTTTTTTTTCAACTGAATTCATCGGGAACATGGAAATTCTCCTGCTCACTCTGGGGAAATAGGGAGGAGTCAAGAGACAGCAGTGCGTGAGGGGCGCTGTGAAACCAACAACAGGAGGAAGGATATTTACAAGTGGAAACTAGGTACTCAGACAATATCCAGGACTGTTGTTAGAGGATTCCATTGGATATATTGCACACATTCTTAGAGGTGAGAAACACAGTTCAACTGTTGTGATGGTCACCTACCCTGCCAATAGATCTGTAAGTCAATTAACAAGCCTTTATTGAGCACCTATTTGGTGCCAAGCATTAAGGAGAAAAATAGGGACTGGACATATAATTTTAATATAAACTGAACTTTATGATGAGAAAATTATCATTACAGGTAAGATGTTGGTAATTTCTCTGTAACTTGGAGTCTTATAGGGTTGTTAAAGCACTGAGAAGAAGGAAAGCACCTTGCTGGGGCACTCAGCAGGCAAGTGTGAAGGGTGGTGTTTGGATAAAAGCCTTTCTAACTTCAAGGCCAAGACTATCCATTCTGTATCTGAAGTTAAAAAGCAAAGGCAAACTAGACCCTGTCCTCAAGGAGAAGTATTTCTATTGCAGGAACACATGAACATATATAAATCATACAAATTATATAACATATAAATATGAAGTAATTGGGAAGAGTCCAAATGGGAAGCTAGAAGAATCAGGAAAAGCTTCACATAAAACAGGGTTTGCAAAGTTCTTTATAATATATTTAGAAGAAATTGCAAGTTGTATATAATGGATTTGTAGTTTCATGTGCAAACATAATTTTAATAGTACTTGGCTATGGAAATGCTTGTTTGTTTCCATAAATTAAAAATAAATAAACTTTTAAAAGTTTTTTCTTAATTCTTCACTTTAGTAAACCTTGGTCTCAGGTGCTAAGCAAAAAAATAATAATCATCTGTCATTTATAAAATAATACTTACCTGAAGATAGATATCCCACCAAGTCTTCTCTTTGTTCATCTACCTGTGCCTAGTGAATTCAAGTAGCGTTCCTCCATTAATGGAAGCCCCTGAAGTCTGTGGAGATTTGACTCTTTCTTGCCAGGACTGGATGCCATTCATTTTTCTTGCGATTTTCCCCTTTCAGTGTATCCTTCCTCTTTATAGCCTTTCTTTAGTTTTGTCCATCAGTATATAAACTCTGTCAGGGCAGGAAGGGTAGAGTATTGCTTAACTATATTTGTATCCTCAGTGCTTGGCATAGGGCCTAACTCATAGTGATCACTTAATAAATGTTCTATCTATCTATCTATCTATCTATCTGTCTGTCTGTCTGTCTGTCTATCTATCTGTCTATCTATCTGTCTATCTATCTATCTATCCAGTCCATATGAACATTTGAACATTTGGAGTAGTCATATGCTCATATAGACTACACGTGCCCAAATTGCACTAGAGACTTCTGAGCTCATATTGGTCTGATTGGAAATGAGACAGACACACTGTACCTTGACTACAAACTAGTGATGTCATTTTGGTCCTCTTTGAAAAGGCCAACAATTACTATCTACCAAGTATGTGGAATCCTCTTTGTTTGGACTCAGTTGAAGGGCCACACTTAAGGATCTAGAGGGTCACATGTGGCCTCGAGATTGCAGGTTCCCCACCCCTGATAGTCTATCTAGTCTGTCAGTCTAACATCCATCTATCTACCTAGTCTGCTTACCTATCATCTTCTTCATCTATCTATCACCTGTCTATTTCCTCTGTCTGTATCTATCATACCTATGTAGCCCGCTGTCTACCATCCATCTATCTAACCTATCATGTTTTATATATACAAAACCATCTCTATTTATCTAATCTGTCTCATCTCAGAAGTAGTATTCAAACTCAGCTTCTCTAGTTCCAGACCTAGTCTACTTTCCATTTGCTACTTACCACTATATGAGGATACAGATAACTATGATGCCCTTTCCCACCCCATCATCTCCTCCAAGCTTGAAGTTCATGGACAGAAGAATTTTCTTCTGATGGCGTTTGGGTTGAGGGAGACTGGTTTGATTTTTTTGTGAGATTCTTCACTTGACAATGTGAAACATGTGCTTATCAAAATAAGCTTATTCTTGGTTCTGGGAGTGAATTCTCTTGGTACATCAAGCCCCTGCAGATGCCAACACACACTTTCCCCTGCATCTATGAGAGCTTGTAATCTGGTGAAGCAAACATTGGAAACATTCCAGTACTAAAGATGACAAATGTGTTAAATCAAACATCCATGAATGCTGTAGGATGTAAACCATAAGAGCACTGATATACAGGTAGAATCAAGTTAGAGAAGATGTTTGGCAGAGATATCTTCAACAGAATCTTCAAGGGAGTGATATAAGTGTATTGGCTGAGAAGAGGAGAGTTGTTGGAAGAAAAGCCCATTCTGGGCAGGGGAAAGCTAGCAAAGACCCAAAAAGAAATCTCTCACTAGTACCAGGACTGATTCAATGAAGTAGAGACTCAAATTCTTAAGCAGAGGATGGAGAGGAGAATAACTTGACCAGAGCACTGAAATCAAGAACTGGAAAGAACCTTCAGACAAGAATAACTATAACAGCCAATATTTATGTGGCATTTTAAGGTTTGCCAAGTATCTCATATACTATAGGACAGCTAGCTGGAGCAGTGGATAGAGTGCCAGATCTGGAGTCAGAAAGACTCATCTTCCTGAGTTCAAATCTGACCTTGGACACTTAATAAATGTGTGACTCTGGTCAAGTTACTTAACCATGCTTGCCTCCATTTCCTCATCTGTAAAATAAGCTGGAGAAGGAAATAGCAAACCACTCCAGTATCTCTGCCAATAAAACCTAAAATAGAGTCATGAATAGTAAGACAGAACTGAAAAACAACTGAGCAACAAATTTATACTTTACCTCATTTGATCCTCATAACGACCCATTTTACAGTGGAGAAAACTGAGACCAAGTTAAGTGACTTGTCCAGGATGGCACAGTTAGTAAGTGGTTCCATGTCTTCTCAGCTTTGGTCCTATACTTTATCCACTGTACCCCACTATACTGCCCTAAAATCTCATGCTCCCTACCACTCATTTTCTTGGGGAGCAAGTTGAAGTCCCAGCAGGTAAAATATTTTAATCAGTCATATATTAGTAAGTAGAAGAGTTGGGCTTTGAATCCAGGTCTTCTGACTTCTAATCTCAGAGGTCCTTCCACTAAACCATGCAGAAGCCAGTCACCTACATTCTCAGCCTTTATTAAGGTTGTTCAGGCCCCCAACAAGAGCCTATGCTAATTATATCTTTTGCACACTTGGTCCTTTTTTCTCTTAGTTAGGGGAGAATATGAAGAGGGAAGAGGCACCTGGTGCATTGAAAGATTAAAAGACTTACTTATTTTCACACAGCTATTATCTGCAAGTGGTCAGACTTGAACTGAGGCCGTCCTGGGTAACTGTAACCACTATACAGCATTGCTTCTCACCTATGAAATACATACTCTCTTTATTGGAAATACCTTTTCCTCTTTCCTTTTTTCCTGATTCTTCCCCTCTCTTCAATCACTGGCTATGGATATTCACACATTTTCAAGGCTCAGTTCAAATGGGGTTCTCTCCAAGAAGTTTTCCCTGATCTCCTAAATTAGAGACATTCACTTCTACCTTGATCCTCTCATAAAACATTGTCCTACCTCTCTTCGAGTCTGTTTATTTCTTTTTTTTTTTTGTATTCCACTTATTTTCTGTACATCTTTCTGCTAATAACAGACATTTCTGTAAACTACTTCATTCGGGCCTCACAACAATCTGGGAGGCAGCTGCTATGTCCATTTTACAGATGAGAACACAGAAGCTCTATGAAGTGATCTAAAGCTAGTAAGTGTCAGAGGCTGGATTTCACCCCAGTTTTTTTTAATTCAAATTGTAGTCCTCTCTTCTCTGCTTGACCCTACTGTAAGGGTATTTAATGGAGGTACTATGCCTTTGGATCATCTTTGGGTCCCTTTTATTACAGCATAATGATTTGCATATGCTAGATGCTTAACACGTATTGAATGAAAGCTGATGAGTCAAAGAATCCCCAGTGGGGCTTTTAGGACTCTGGGTGGAGGTCTTCTTTCCCACTTAGCAACAACTGTCTTCTGTGCCCATACTTTAGTGGAAAGAGCAGTGGAGCAGGAATCAGGAGACTTGCCTTCTGATCCCATTGCTTCAATAAATAGTTCCAGGATCTTAGGGAAATCATTTCAACTTCTCAGACTTCAATTCCCTCATCTATAAAGTAGGAGGAGGGGGTGTATTAAGCATCAGGCAGAGATGAGAGGAACCATAGCCTAACAGAGCATCATGAGATCATAGACTGAGAGTTAGAAGGCATGTTAAACCCATCTACTTTATTTTACAGTTGAGGAAACTGAGACAAAGAGATGGGAAATGACCCGCCCAAGCATCACGTGGTTAAAAATTTGGCTCTGTGTCCAGCAATTCAGTATAACACATAACTAACTGCCTTTGGATACAGAGAGAGCAGACCTCTGTGGGGAAAATTTCAGTTCATGTCTTATCTCTTCCACACATTGACTGGGTAAGTAACCATGAGCAAGTCACTTAAGTCTCTGAGAGCCCCAGGCAGCTTTCTAAGTGTAGAAATTGCAGTGAAAGAGCTCGCCAAGATGATACTTATCTGCCTTGGCAGGGGAAGTTCTTCACTGAGAGCTCCCTATAGAATGAAATCATACCTGGTAAAATGTACACATATGTACATGTATATGCAGGTGTTCGTGTTGTACATATGCACTGTATTTTTGTCTGCATGTATGTGCATGTTGTTTTAAGTCATTTTTTAGTTGTGTATGACTTTTTGTGACTCCATTTGGGGTTTTCTTGGCAAGATACTAGAGGCTTAGCTGTTTCCTTCTTCAGCTCATTTTACAGATGAGGAAACTGAGGCAAACAGTGTGAAATGACTTGCCCAGAATTGCACAGCTAGTAAGTCTGGTCCTCCTGACTCCAGGGCTAGCACTCTATCTGCTGCACCACCTAGAAGCCTGTATGTGTATGTGCATATGCCCATGTGTATGTATATACACATAAATATACATTGATACATTAAATATACACAAATATATGTATATGCATATATTAGGTTATAGTATACACACATTTTATATATATATATGTCAGTTATATATATATGTGTGTATATATATATGCAGTGTTGTATGGTATGTATATACACACCCACGTAATAGTGTTTATAATGTAATTCTTTAAGTTGTGCAAAGTATTTTGCATGTATTCTCTCATTTGATCTTCGCAATAACCTTAGATTGCATTATTCAGCCTCATTTTACAGATGAGGAAGCTAAAGTAGACAGAGGTTCAATGATTTAGTCAGGGTCACACAACTTTTAAGTGTCTGAGGCTGAATTTGATTTCAGGCTTTCCTGACTCCAGGTCTAGTACAGTTTCCACTGTTTATGTCCATACACACATATATCCATTTTATACATATGTGGTCACTATACATATACAATGTATATATATGCATACAATTTGATACATATACATATATTGAAGTATGCATGTGTTGTATCTAACATTTGTGTTACATATACTGTATTTTAAATAGAGATAGGTTTAAAAGGCATTAATTTCTATATACTAGGACCTCCCCAATTTATTTAGGGTTTTTCCACCTAGAAATGCTTCTAGTCACTATTTTTATCCCTCATATTTCTGTCAGAGATCTATTTAGTCTTTTTTAATGTTCATACATGTGTATATATACACATATGTGTATGTATGTATATATACATGTATGTGGATATGTATATATGTATGTGTGTCGGTCTGTCTATCTATCTATCTATCTGTCTATCTGTCTGTCTAGTTTCTTAGAAGAAACATACACAACAAATTAAGAAAAAATTGAAGCAGTCCCCCAAATGGCTTGATTAAATTGTGCTGTGCTCTGTAAGTATGAGCCTCCTGGGAACTAACACTCATGGTAGATACATCTGTGTCCATTCACCCTAAAGAAAGTAAATGGCCCCTCAGTGATGGCCCAGCCTAGAAAGCAGTCAGCAAAATGAAATCACCCCCTGGTAGGGGTGGACTGGCCACAAAGTCTTCTGGGATTTGTAGTTCTTCCCAGTTTAGGACGACATGAATTTATGTAAGATGGGTTCTGGAATGGGGATGGGGCATAAGTTTTCGTGAATGGATTTTGAGGGTTTTGGGGAGGATAATCTGGAAGGAGAGAAAGGAAGAAGAGGTGGCATTCATTGTACACAGCAGTGTGGTTACAAGAGTAGCTGGTGCCAGTCCCATCTGCAAATGATGATAGATATTCTCTATCTGAATGGACAAACTGAGACGGTATGTGACTGTGGATATTTTATAGTGGGCACTAGCCCTAGCAGCAGGAGCAAGGAAAGAAAACAGCTATGTCACAGAGAAACAGCAGGTGGACCCTCCCCTTTCCCAGCCTTATTTCTGCTGGTATTTCTCTTAAATTTATTGTAAATACATATTAGATTTGAAATTATTTCATTTTTTCTTCTGTCATTTGTACTCAAAGAGGACTAATGACACATGATGTTGGGGTCAAGGTAGAGTGTATTCAACTATGGCTTATTAAACTGATGTGAGCTTAGAAGACTCCACCGATGGTCAGGCACAAATCATCCATTTGAACATTTGAATTGGAGTTGTTTCTAGATTTATGTATTTCACATTTCCTTTGTTTTACTGGGACTTTGTTTTGCTCATAGAGCACAACATCTTTATGGGCATGCCTTGCTGGGTGATCCTGTGCCAGCATCTCCCATGTCTCCCACTCAATACTAAAGTTCATCAAAAAGACCTTGACAGTGTCTTTAAGTCACTTCTGACCTCCATGTGAGATCTTGCCTGGTGTGAGTTATCCATAAATTAGTCTATTTTGCCGTTTGGGCAATGTGGCTGACCCATTGGAGTTTTGCTTTCTATAGTAGAGTTTGAATGCTTGGCAGTTCTCCTCAAGAAAGGACCTTATTTTATCTTATTTTCTGGTACCTTATCCTGCCAGGTGATCTTCAGAATCTTCCCAAGACAATTCAAATGGAAGCAATTCAATTTTCTTACATGGCACTGGTAGACTGTCCAGTTTTCATAAGCAAACAAGAATGAAGTCAGAACAATGTCTCTGTTTCTCTTCTCTCCCACACTCTCTTTTGGGGCCTCCTAAATGCTGAGCTAGCTCTGGCAATGCATATATCCAAGTCATTATCTATGTGTACATCTTTGGAAAGTATCCTGTCAAAGTAACTGACACAGCATTCAAAATTTCTTCTTTTGTCGTAACCAATGGTTCCATGTATGGATGGCGTGGTGCTGGCTGGTGGAGAACTTCTATTTTCTTACTGTTAATTATCAGGCCAAATGATCATAAATGACAATGAATCAATCCATATTTTGCTACATCTCAACCTCAGAGACTTCACTGAGCATACAGTCATCTGAAAACAAAAGAGAAAAATGATCACCAACTCTCCCTCTACTTTAGACTTAGCTTGTAGTCTTTTCATAAACATCTGTGGTCAATCTTGCTCTTTTGTGGAAGAGGTGGTACTCTCTTTTTTTTTTTGTTCATAGATGATTTTTTGACTACTCACTCCATCCCATTAGCAAAAATAATTTTGATTGTGCACCTCTCATGTGTAAGTTGACTTATTTACAAATTATATTAAGATGTTATTGTATTAATAAATGGGTACATTGTAAAATGTTACAAATAGAAATTTGTAAAGATCATGATGATATTTGATCTAAAAGTGAATGGGGAGCCATTAGGGTTTATGGAGTAGGGGAGTGACAGGATCAGATTTAAGCTTTAAGAAAATCACTTTGACAGTAACATGGGGGATGATTGAAAACAGGAGACCTTTGAGATATAGACACCCAGTAAGAGGACATGACAGTATTTAGGGTGAGAGGTAATAAGGGCTAAAATATTGATGTGTGGTAGCTGTATAAGTAAAGAGTAGAGGATACATAGGAGAGATATTGTATAAATAAAAATGCTAAGATTTGGCATTTTTTGAGAAAAGAGTAGAATACCAAGGAGATTGTGAACCACTGTGAATGGAAGGCTGATGTTGCCCTTGACAATGATAAAGAAATTTGGAAGAGATGGGATTTAGGGGTAAATACTATGTAATTGTAACTGTAGTGTCTCAGATGTCATCCACAGCTGCTCATCCTGCTCAACTCTGTCCCATTCAAAACTGAATGGAGGTGGGGAGTTGCTTTTCTAAGAGTCAACTGTCATAGCAATGAAGTGATCTGGATGCTGGGTCTGGGTGTGCTGAGAAGGGGTGTGGATTTTTCCCAATGGCACTTGCGTAGCTGTTTCTGTGGAAATCTGGGTAGCAGTTAGGTTTTAACCACCCTGGGGGGACTGAGGGTGCTGTCCAACTCAACACAGGGATTTGCATAACAGAGGAAGGAGGTGGACTGGTGGAATGTTTGGGAAACAAATCCCATGGATATCCACCTCTGGGAGTGGGGAAATCAACCCACCTTCCCACCCTCTGATCAATTACTCATATACTTGTTGGGGTCAGGCCTTGGCTCCCTGACAGCTCCTACCAATCTGGAAACAAAAGCTTTAAACCATTCAAGAGCAATCCCTTCCACATATGCATTATTTACAATTTTAATGAACATGGCAATGTATTCAATGGATGTAAAGTGCACTGCAAAATTTAAGAGATGCTAAGGTATAAGTTTTTAATATATTAATAAGAGGTAGTTTATCTTCATTGGCATCTGGGTTATGGTGGGCTCTTCTCCTAGTTCCATGGAAGTATAGCTGGATTCAGTCTCCCCTGGGACAATTCCCCTCACCAGCCTTTGCCCACCTGGGAGCTGGAGTCAGGAGTTGTATAAGGCAGAAGCGGGCTCTGCAAACATTATGTGCAACTCTAAGAGCATAGACATGAGCCTATGGGGATTTGCTAGAAAGGTAGACTGGGTCATTATCTTATTTAATAACTTCCACTGGCTTTTTACTGACTCCAGGTCAGGGATTCTTATCCCAGGTTGCATGAACTTGTTTAAGTTTATTTTATTTTATTTGTAATTTCAATTTTATTTTAAGCTGTTAAAAAATTATTCTGACAAGCTGCATAGGTTTTATTCAACTTTCATAGGGTTCTGTGGCACAGAAAAGGTTAAGAACTCCCACTCCATGATCAAATATTATTGTATCTTTATACTTTTTTAAAAATTTGTGTAAGTTTTATAATGTCTGTAATATGGGGTTGATCCCCAAAAGAGACAGAACCAGGTAAGAAGAGAGGCCATGCCTAGAGCAATGACAATCTGTCAGAATATGATCTACCCCTAATAATTTTATTTTTCTCAACTATAATACTACCTTGCTATTCAGTATTGTCAAGAAAATACTTTGTAAGTCCCAAAATATTACATGAATGCAAGCTGTTATTATGTTTAGCTTTAAACCAAACCTGTGATTTCTTTGGCATTGCTACTGTTGCTTAGTCATATCTGGCTTTTGGCGACCCCCATCTGAGGTTTTCTTGGCAAAGATGCTGGAGCTCCTTGCCATTTCCTTTTCCAGCTCATTTGACAAAACTGAGGCAAATAGGGGTTGAGTGACTTGTCCAGGGTCACAGAGCTAGTAAGTGTCAGAGATCAGATCTGAACACAGCTCCTCCTGATTCCAATCCTGTATTCTATACCCTGCACCACCTATCTTTCCTTTTCATTGGAATAGGGAACTTTCAATGGGGAAATTACTTTTGCCAGGACAAATCAGTGCCATCAGCAAGGGCTCTGCCATTTAGAGAGCTGCCTCTGAGAAATTAAATGACTAACCCAGGGTCACAAGGTAACAATTAAAATAACAAATAAGATGAGGACAATGGCACCCACCATTTACACAGTGCTTTGAAGTTTACAAACCACTTTAGATATGTTCTCACTTGAATCTCAAAAGTAACCTTATGAAATAGGTATTATCCTGGTTTTACAGAAAAAAAAAGAGGCAGAGAAAATTCAAGTGACTTCCTTTGGACACAGAGCCTTTAGGTGTCAGTAATAGGTTATCATTCTGAAGCTGGCTCTCTATCCAATCACCACACCTTGGGTGCATCTCATTATTACTGTCTGGTGTCCACCCCCACCCCCATCAAAGGAAAAGTTAGTGCCAAACAGCCTAATGAGAAGCCTCTGAGTATGGAGTTATTATTTTGGAGAAATTTTGCCTCTGAGTAGAAAGGACTGTTTGTTTTTTGGTTGTTGCTTTCTCCCTACCTTGAAAGGCTCCTGGGAGAATTCTGGAATTGTTCCTGCACTATGTGCTTTGAGATCTGATTAGAAGCCAGTGATGATCCTGCCCCAGGAGGCATACCAAGTAAACTAAGCAATGTCTTTTGTATTTTCCTGTTTGTACAGTATGTTCTTAAGTTGTTTTACATGTAGCAGCCCCATGGGACATTCTTCATCAAATCGCAAAAGAAAGAGGGAGGGAGGAAGAAGAAAGCAGAAAGGTGGCTGCTGGGGAGAAGGGAAGGGTAGTGACACTGAGCACCTGTTGCTGGCTACCAGACCTTCCTCACCTAAGGAAATCAGCAGGTTCTTCCTTCTCTCACATCAGATTTTTCAAGATTATTTAGGAGTCCTCAAAATGTTTAACTTTATAACTCCTTGATTCTTTTAAAAAATGCTGAGCACCCCAAAGAGCTTTTGCTTATATAGGGTATATCTGTTGCTACTTACCATATTAGAAATTCAACTGGTCATTTTTTCTTTTTTTAATTTTATTTTAATTTATGGAATAAAAAAGCATTTCCATAACATATTACAGTAAAAAAGATGATTGTACATGAAACTGTAAATCTACTATTCACAACTTGCTATTTCTTTCAAATATACAACAAAAAATTATTTCTTTTTTTCTCCCCTCCTCATGGCTACCATTAGATACAAATAGGTGTGTGTGTGTGTGTGTGTGTGTGTGTGTGTGTGTGTGTGTGTGTAAAACTATTCTATATCTATAACTATTTATTCATTCTTATAGATTTGACAAGGTTCTAGCTACTATTTGTGAATTTCCCTCCATCTTACTTTTAGTTGTTATTTTCCTTCTTAGCCTCTCTTTTTATTGTATCCCTATTACCTCCTTTTTGCCTCGATCGTATTTCTTATTTTACTCACTCCTCTAAAATTCTCTCTCTTATCTTATTATTAAAATTTTTATCTTTACTAAGATAGTTGGAAAGAAAGGTTTTGACTGAGCTGAAGGTGATGGGACAATTCTAAAAAAATGGCTAGGAAAAAGGTTGAAGGAACAATTATCATAAAAATAGTGTATGAAAGGAAGAATTAATACAGAAAAATGAGGGGGGGTGGAGGGCTGGTCATGTTGGTACCTTATTCTCATCTGGGTTGAACAGGAAGCAAAGTGTACATCTGATAGCACAGGTGATAGAGCCTGGGGGTTTGGAGTATGTACTGGCAGGACAGAGGCTAAGACTCAGAGTTCCTCCATTATATCAGAAGGGTTATAGGTGGTGACTCCATGCTCATTTCAGGGATGCCAAGAGCAATGTCCTCCCACTCACTGTTACAACTCATGGGAAAAGAAAGTGAGGTGAAGAATCAGAGAGGAAGGAAGTGATTGAGTTCCTTCCTATATAGGAATGGGTATGGGAATGATCATCAACAAATTGGGAAGGATAGGGGGAATAAGAAAAAAGAAAGTTGAGAAGAAAAATTCCCTACAGTGAGTGCCTGCTCCTTCTGGAGCATCTGATACCCAGTGAAATATTACTCTAAAAAAAGGCAGCAGCAAGGAAATACACAAAGCAGAAGTGGGGGAAGAATTAGTTTTAACATCTAGGAAAATCAAGAAAGGCTTTCTGTGGGAAGTGGTACCTGAGCTGAGTTCCAAGACAGCTCTAGACTCCATCCACTTGACCACACTGCCTTCACCTTGAAATAATGCAAGGAAAATAATAACTCATATTCCATAGTGCTTCCCTTTCCCTGTCCTCATGACCAGCCAGGTAAGTTTCCACAGCAAATAACACTACTCTCTTTAAAGATGATGAAACTAAGGCCCAGAGAGCTGTAGTAACTCACTCAGTTTCACATAGTAAGTGTCAGAGTAGAAGCTCAGTCTCTACATTTCTTTTGATTCCAGGTCCTGGTTAGTCTCTTTCCATTATATCATCCAGTTTTCCAATATCAATAATAGTCATTCGCAAGTATCTATTAAATACTTCTTCTGCTCCAGGGACTGTACTAAGCACCAGGGATACAAAAAAGGGGGAAAATACTCCCTGCCCTCAAAGAGCTCACATTCAAATGAGGACAACAGCAGAATACTTATTCTATGTGAGTCATGCAGAATAAGTGAAAGGAAAAACAGAAAGAAAAAAAAATGTGTTTGCATCACAAATGACGTTAGTGTCATTATTTACATCTTTGTCACTGGCAAAGTTTAGACTTTCCTAAAAGACCATCCAGAGATTAGTCAGACATACCTTTATTGAATTTCATATCTATGGTCTGGGGTAGTGGAAGGTATTGATTTAATTTTGTCCCTACTGCCCGACTTGTGATTCATATCTATGTAAGGGACTCTGTCCACATGTATAAACTCTTCATAAATGCAGAGTGGTACCTATAATCTACTCATGTGCAATTTAGAGTTTACAGTTTCATGAGGAAGGCAACTTCCAGCATGTAAAAACTCTTTACCCTTGGACCTCACTGTTACTGAGAGTCAGAGACTTGACTGGGTCCCTGGGAAGTTAAGTGATCTGCCAATAGCCACAGAACTAGTATGGTTCAGAGGCATGACTTGAACCCCTGACTCCAAATTGATCCCCTGTCTACTACCTCTGGATACAAAGACCTCAAGGCAGATATGCTATCCACCAGGGCAGACATGGCTGCCTCTCTGGACTTTAACCCAATTGATCTAAAACTAATCAAACTTTCCATCTAAAGGGAATCAAATGTTCTTTAAGAAGGTGCCAGGACAGGCTAAAGTTGTTAGATGTAGACAGAAGCACCTTCTCTCACTTCAATTGATCTGAGTCATTCTTTGTAACTTTTTTTTCTTATCTCTTTTGGAAACTGGTCATCTTTCAAAGAACCACAAATGAAAGGAAGAAGGATTTGTAGCACAAAGAACTGGGAGACTTTGCTTTGGATTTTGCCTTTTCAAAGGCACAGGTTGTTATCATGGCTGCTGCCTTTCAAAGTGAGGACGTCAAAGGAACCCCAGTTTCCCAGGAAGTTGTGATCCCCACACTGATAGTGATGTGTCCCAAGGCCTGAGGCCTGATGTTTCACTGCACAGAGTTTCAGTTCTTTTTCATCTCTGAAAAAGGAGATGAAAATACTGAACCTCAAAGCTGTTTAGCAGGAATGAAATAAGAGTCACAAAACCTTTGGGAAACCCTGAAGTGTTAAGTGTTTCATTCTGGCACCCTTAAGATGTGGTGTGTTTTTCCATTTCAGTGAAAATTGACCTTCAATCTTAGCACACTCCAGCTTTGACCTAATCACTTATTGATTAACAGTTTTATGAAGCATTATCCTTAGGGGGGAAATACACAAAAATCACAAATTCTCCCAATCACAGAATTAGATGAAGTCTCAATGATCATCTAGTCCAAGTCATATCCACCAAAAAGCTCCCTATTACAAGATACCAAAAAGTGGCCATTCAGCCTTTGCTTCAAGTCCAGCAATGGGAGAACCCATTATATCCCAAACTTCCCATTACACTTTGGATCAGATCCAATTCTTAGGCAGTTCTTCCTCACATCAATCCCAAGTTTGCTTCTTTGAAACTTCCACCTAGTGCTTTTTGTTTTACTTTCTGAGGATAAACAGAATAAACTAACCAGTTAATCAGTAATCATTGATTATGTACCTACTACTACGAACCAGACAGAATAGGCTAATTATCTTTCTGCATGACAGCGCACCAAATTCTTCAAGACAGTTATCAAGTTTCCTGAACCTTTTATTTTCCTTGCTAAACATTCTGTATTCCTTTACCTAAGTACCCTAGTATGAGTCAGCCTCAAAACCTTTCATCCTGATTACCCTCTTGTGTAGGGTATGCAGGTTTCCAATGTACTTTCCAAAAGAATTAGCACAAAACTCCCAGGGTCATTGATCTCACAACAATATGGCAGCCACTCTTGTCTTAGAGATAATTTGCCCAACTACTCTGAAACTGTCCTCTGTATTCCCATATTAATTTCACCCATTTCTTCCCTGTCTTAGAAGACAGAGATGAATGTTTGAAGTTTCACTGGGATTTGTAAAATCATGCCCTTTCTAACTGAAATTGCCTTCAGGCACATGTACAAAATTAAAAACTTTCCATTAAAACACAAAACCAAAAGTCCATCAGTTAAATCTGCATCTTATTAACACACCCACTGGAAATAATTGCTTTCTTAACATTCTCAAATTACTTCTTCTAAGAAGGTGAGTTGAATTCCTACCAGGACAAGCCCTCATCTGACTTTGCCTCTCATCCCCAAGTCAAGTCCCTAAAGACTCTAATATTTAGTATTCCAAAATCTTAAGGTTAGCATTGGAAGTTACTTTCAAAGTCTTCTATTCCAAACCATCTATTTTACCAGTGAGGAAGCTGAGGGCCTAGAGAAGCTATTTTAAATAATAATAATAGCTAGAATGTAATATTATTTTAATATTTGCAAAGAATTTGAAAAAAATGAATTCATTCTTATTATTCACATTTCACAGATGAAGAAACTGAGGTAGACAGAAGTCAATTGACTTTCCCAGGTTGATGCGGTTAGCAAGTGTCTGAAATGAAATAGGAACTCAGATGTTCCTGATTCTAGACCCATCACTCCATTCATTGCACCACTGGCTGTTGTTTGTCCAAAGTCAAACAGGTAGTAGGTAGCAGTTAGGATTCAGATCCATTTTCTTTCACTGAAAATCTAGTACCCTTTCCATCTTAAAAGAGCAGGTTTAAGGTACAAGTCACACAGGGAGATGTAGAACAAGGAAAACACTGGCTGCAATTTCTGTGAACTCCACATTGAACCCTAATCATATGAACAGAGCTTGTCCCTTACTCTATATGCCTAGTAAATGCATCTAGAGTTTGAAGAAACCTCAGAGGTCAAACAATACAACACTCATATTCTAGGTAAGGAAATTGAAGACTGTAGAAGTTAAGATGTCTGTCCAAGAATAAGAAAAGAGAATCAGACACAAGAATCTGTATAAGGATCCTTGATCCTCTGATTGCAGAACTGGTGTACTTTATCCTATATATTGCTCTTTCTGGGAGAACATACTAGGAAAATAAGATCTTCTTAGGGAGTTCAGGAGCATGTAAACTAAATTAAAAATAAACAGCAGAACCCATGCCTAATAGACAGACACATAATCTAAACATCAGCACCCTGGCTAGCTCCGTTAGATTTGCTTTCTCAGAGAAGTACTTGGGTTGTAAATGTAGCTGCTTTTCAATGCATGCATCAGGGGGAAACTGTTCTTTAATCCTCTTTTCCCCTTCAAGATCACACAAGTGCATGCATAGATATTGAGAGTATGTACCTCTGAAGCTTTAACAGCCTATTCCCTTGATATAGAGAGAATCAGACTCAGTGTAGTACTATGATAGTTAATATACAACACTTAGGTGTACCAGGCACCATGGTAAACACTTCTAATTATTATGTCATGTAATCCTCACAGAAACCCTGAGAGGCAGGTGTTGTTATCCTCATTTTACAGTAGATAAAGCTAAAGCAAACAGGTTGTGACTTGCAGGAGCAACAGTGGGATATTCAGAGCACCTATAGCAGCCATGAATATCCCGGGCACAATTCTGAATCATGAAATACCATAGACTCTCCACATGTAAGGCAGAGCCAAAACATTTATTCAGACCCATATCCATCACATCAACAAAAATCTATAGACAATAACAATGCAGAGGACAACACCATCCCCAAGCCTTCCGCCAAACCAGCTCCATTAGACAAATCACAAATAGATTCCCTTAAATAAAATCACAAAAGTCATAAAAATCACTCTCTGAATTCTTCCTAGCTCTGACTGCTGTCATGACTAACTTCCTCTCAGCTCTTCTCTAGCCCTTCCTCTTCCTGCTTCACCCTTTCAGCAGACTCCTCCCACCACAGGTTCTGTGTGACTCAGACTCCTTTGACACAGGTAGGTCACATAGGTCTATCAATGAATGAGATATACTTCCTTATTTTAAATTACCATTATACTTGCCTAGGATTGTACAGCTGGTATCTGCAGCTAAATATGAACTCAGGTTTTTCTGACTCCAGGCCCTGAACTCTATCCATTCTATCACCCTGCTACCCTACTAATTATGTAAATGTAACTAGTTCTGGGAACCTTTAAATACAGTTGCATTTGAATTGTATGAGAGGCAGCCAGCTCAAATATATAAAAACAACAACAAGAAGGAAAAAAGAAACAGAAACCACTGCACTTGGAGTCTGGAAGACAAGGGTTCAGTTTCCATACCTGACACCAGACACATAACCATGGGCAAGTTAATTAACTTCCCTCGACCTCAGCTTCCTTATTAGAAAACTTGAGATAATAATGCCCATAATATATACCTCACAGAAATGTTGAGAGAAGCAAGTGAACTACTATACCCATAATATCCTTCAGACCTTTAAATGGCTTTATAAGTCAGCTCTTATCAATACTTACACAAATTCCATCTTCGATCCTGAGCTCTGAGAAATTTTCTGGGAAATCAACAATCATTTATTCAGTACTCATAATGTGCCAGACATTTTGCTAAGCACTGAGGATGTGGAACAAGACAAAACAAACAAACAAAAATGTTTCTACTCTCAAGAAGTTCACATTCGAATGGAAGAGACAACATCGAACAGCTATTTATATACAAAATACCGAGAAGGTAGCTTATTTCAGAGGGAAGGTTAATGGTGATGGTATTAGCAGTGAAGCATGTGTGGGTACACTTTGTCTTGCAGAGAGCCAAGAAAGCCAGTAGGCAGAAAATATCACCTGTAGAATGTAAGTTTCTTGAGGTCACAGACTGTTTTGTTTTGGGGTTTGTTTGGTTTTTTTTGTATTCTCTGTAACCTAGCACTGAAACTGACAGATAGCAGATACTTACCAAGTACTGGTTAAGTTGAAATGGATTGTAATTTTATTGACAAGTCCAAAGCTATACATGGAGTTTTGCAGGAAAAGTTAGCTTAGAATTTTACATATCTAAATGATATCCAAGATCTCCTGCTGCAATTATGCTACATCTAGGCATATTATGAAAAATCCCTTTCTTTAAGAAGCTTACATTCTATTGTTTACATTTTAAATCCTATAACTATAACTGTGATGATTACCCCAAAGTCCCTGAACCTAAGTTATTTATTTCTCTCCTAAGCATTAGAGTATTATTTCTTTTTCCCCTTGAACCACTTTCTAGATTATTTTTTTTTATTTCCTTTAAATATAGATTATTATAAGAAAAACACAGGAAAGTTAGGTGGGATAAATTGTGTTCTCTATCAACGTATTTCAAGTGAAATGGAGAAATTTCAAAAGTTATTGATGCTGGGAAGTAAAATACAGGGATACATAGATACAGTATTGTCAGGATCTTTTGGTGCTTTGGAAATATGTCATTTAGTTTCTGTCTGTAATCTCATTCTTACAGTCAACTTTCAAAGAAGAAACTTGTTCCAGAAACAGAGATCAGCAGCTCATCAACAACTTCTAAAAGCACTGAAGGCTGAGTGACAAGTCTAGGTTTACTTAATACATTTCAGAGGTGGACTAGAACCTAGGTCTTCCTGACTCCAAGGTCCTCTATTGATTCTACACTATACTACCTCACATATATTACAAGAAAGTAACCAGGCTCTATATTTGATAAAATATTGGACATGTAGTCAGGAAAACCTGATTTCAAATCCACCTTCCAATTTTTACTAGTTATGCAACTCCCAACAAATAATTTCAATTCTATCTGCCTCAGTTTCCTCTTCCAGAAAATGGGGGTAATAATTATACTTACCTTCCCAGGGTTTTAATATCAAAATAAAAAGAATCTACTGATCAGTCACTGAAAGAAACCTCCAAATAAAAGTCACAGGAGTCACTAAAGCTTCTCAAAGAAGAAAAATACTGCAGGTTTTCAGAATGGAATACACATAACAAGAAATCACAATTAAAATCACACACTACTTCTTAGCTTCAAATGTAAATGAAAAGAGATCTTGGAACACAATATCCCAAAAAGTAAAATATGTAGGCTTATAACCATAAATAATTTTACATGAAAAACTGAAGCTTTAGGAAATAAAGAGAAGATTAAAATATTCCTGATGAAAAATTGTTGAAAAGCAACTTAAAATATAATCACAGAAGTCAAGAGAATTCTAGAAGGTCAATTCATTTGAGAAATTGGAAGAGGCTGTATGATGATATGACTAATATTCTAACAGGTATAATCAAGTCAAATTAAGTTAAGAAGCATTTACTAAGCACAGATACTAAGCTAAATTCTGAAAATGACATGACATGACTTGCACTTGACTTTGTTTTGAGTGAGGGCGTTGCAGATCACCAGCCTCACTTCTCCTCCAGAGTCATCTGAATCCACTGACCAGATACTCATCAGGCTGACTGGAGATGACCCAGGATGAGGCAATTGGGGTTAGGTGACTTGCCCAAGTTCACACAGCTAGTGAGTGTCAAGTGTCTGAGATGAGATTTGAACTCAGGTCCTCCTGACTCCTGCACTGGTGCTCTATCCACTGCACCACATAACTGCCCCAAATTCTGAAAATAGAAGCAAAATAAAGGTAGCCCTTTCTCTCAAGAAGCTTACCTTGTAATGAGGAAAGCAACATGTAAAAGGGAGCTTATGTACTTGAATAGGTACTCTTACAGGCAGGGTAATAGTGATAGTGTTCAAAGAATTAGAACAAGATTCAAAAGAGCAATGAAGGATGGACAGCTTAGATACTTTCCTCAAAATGGAGGTGGTGGTACCTACCCATTAGAGGAAGAGGCTACAGAGGTGGAGAGAACTTCCCAGGGATGGGAATTTCTGAGACATGGTATAGAAAGTCCAGAGAGCAAGAGGTAGAGACCAGAGATGAAAATTAATAGATATTCCTTCATAAGTTTAATGTCTTCAAGAGTTATTAAGAAGTTCAAAAGGGAGGGGGAGCAGAGGGAGGATGTAGGGATGGATTTGTTCTATGTTTTAAGAAAAAAAGAAAAATAAGGAATAAATACTACTTTAGAAAAGAACGAAGGAGTAGATCAAGTTATTTTTTATGATAGGTACAGTTGAGAAGCACGGTATGTAATCACATATATCATATAATAAGTTGGTCATTATAGTATGATATACATACATAATATCTTGTACAATATATGTACATATATTAAAATGAAGAATTATTGATTTCACAATTTCATACTCAACCCAGTTTTTGTGTTCTGTTGTGAATATAATTATCATTTTTGTTATTTAAAGTCAGAATAAAAATACATTTAACAATAATGAAATGCATGGGAACAAAACAAAAATAAACACAAGGAATTCTAAGAAACTGAAGGTCTGCCTTCGTCTTGAGTGGTTCTGCCATGGAGAACTTAGAAAAACCTGGAACAGAATCCAGTGAATTTGAAAATATTCATAGCTTGTGATCAGCGTTAGTGAAGAGGCCTCTTATGCCCCATGAAAGGACTGATCCATCAAAGCATCAATGAATATTAACCCAATAGCTTCCAAAGAAAGTAAATAAACTGGCTTCACTCAGTCAGAAAGCTAGCCCCTAAAGCAACAAAGAGAAAGCCATAGAATAGCTCTTGAGTACTGGGGTAATGGACATAGAAACTGACCCCCCCAAAAAAATACCTTCCAGATTCTGAAATAACTGGTATCCCAAACTCCTTGCTGTGCCCAGTACTTTTCATGTAAAAGCTTTAGAATCCCAAGGGAGCATAACTGTTGAAGACATACATTTTTAAGTAATCTGAAAACAAAATAAGTGCTGTCTATGAGACAGCACTGAAATAGTTCTAAGAGCTCTGATGTTTTAAAGTAATGTCTGAATAATCCAATAGAATTTATAAAGACAACACAAATAAAGAATGCAAGAACTGAATGGGACCTCAGGCACAGCCTAGACAAGCTCCCTCATTATACAGATTAGGCTTGAGGAAAATTATATATAATTCATAGTAGATCTCAAATGAGGATCCAGGCTTTATTATCCTTTAAAGGAATTTGTGTCTTTTCTCCATCCCACACAACCACACCCTTTTCAGATAGCATTTGTATTATACTTTAAGGTTTGCAAAGCACTTCACAACTCTTTGGGGACTTGAAGGAATGGTATTTAAACAGCTGGAGATGATCAAAGCCCAGTATTTTAGTTTGGTTGAAGCATTTAGTGAGTGAAGAGGAGTATTTTGAAATAGGATTGCAAAGAAAGAAGGCTGTGAATGGGTGTGAATGGGGGCTGATATTTTATGACACGGAGAATAGGGAACTGAAGTGAAACAGAGTAGACTACAAGCTTTCTCTCATTCACTTTAATAAAGATAGAACATCACAGATTCCATCATGCCATTGAGTGTTGTACTATTTCCAGGATAAAACACACAGTTTGCACACATATGCCCTTTGTGGGAAGAGACATGGCCTTAGAGCTACTGAGAGGTAGCCAGTCAACACTTACTTCTCCGCTTGCCTGGCCTTTTGTTAATATCAATAGGGCTTAAAAAAAAAACTTTTTTCAGGTAATCAAGTTCTATGGCTATGAACAACTCTGACTTACAAGGAGAAAAAAACTGATGATCACAACAAAGAACAGAAGCAAAGATGGGAGGTCAGAAGTCTTAAGGCAAGATCAACTAGAGCCATGCAAAAAAAAAAAAGAAAAAAGAAAAGTAAATATACTTACTACCTCCTTAGTCTCAATTTGCCCTTGTATAAGACTAAAAGTAGAGCATGATTATGTCTAAAGTTTCTTCCTACTCTAATTCCTCTGATTCAGTGATCCCAGAACCCTTAGTGGAGGTTAGAGAGTCTAATCTAGGTTAGAAGATTGGAGTAGACAGACGGGAATAGGGTTCATCTCATTGAGGGGAGGGACTATTTCCCTTTTGTCATTGAATCTCCAATGCTTATCATAGTGTCTGAAATGTATGAAGCGCTAAACAGAAAATTTTTGATGAATTGATTGCCATGAGGATTTCAGGACAAACAAATCAGTAATATCAATGTAAGAGAAAAGCTATTTCCTGAACAATTAATATCCCCACCTCAGGAAGGAATCACACAGAGAGAAAGCTATCTAAATATACAGAAAGATATGATCACAGAAATTAGAGGGAGAGGTAATAAAGATGAGGAAGTGCTAATGTGTAAACAAGTTGTGAACACTAATCTACTCATTACTAAATTATGCATTCTGCCAGATGAAATTAGAGACCACTTACAACTGACTGTCAAAAGGCTAACCAGCCCCCTTATCACCTTTAACAATCTTGCTTGCTAAACTTTATAGTCAGCAGTAGCTAGGAGTAACTTTCATGCCAGAGGAGCAGAAGAGGATATCCATAGCACAAATATTCGGCCAGTAGGACACACCGTATCCAGTAGAGACAAAAGCTCCAGATGGTCACAGACACAGAGAGGCAGCTGAGTCATTCCAGGCAGGAAGCAAGCTTCAAGGAGAAGGGTCTTTGGAACCATAGGAAAAAAAGTCAATTGTGGATGAAAGAGAGAACTTGCCCTGACAATTGAGAATTGGGATGGGGAGAGCAGTGGACACTGGGAACAAAACTAAGCAGCACACTTAACATAGTCACTAAAGCCAAGGGAAATGGTATGAGGACACCACAAGGAGGGGGGAAGCATCCAGGTCCTTCAGTGCTGGAGTCCTTACTTGCATTAGCACATATTCCCTTTCTATGAGCCATACTACCACTGAAATCTTAGTTTATGACAATGCTCCCAATGTCACTTTGTATATTTGTAGATGAATGTGTCTCAGGTTTGTGGGGAGAATATTATGTAGCTATCATGCTTACTCTATTACCTTAAAAAATACTGATGCTTAGAAATAATTGTGCGCCCTGGCAGATTGTTAAGGGAAAACTCACTGATAGGAACTTCCAAACTAAAGCTTTATCAGTAGAAACCACCCCTTTGGAAAATAACCCTGTGTTATGAGGACAGTTTGGGGGTATATCCCAGAAGTCTACATCAGCATTCCCAACAGGAAATCATCTGGTTTTTGATTGGAAAATGATGAAAACAGAAATCTGTCCAAATCCAAGGTAAACAACTCAACGTTACAGAAATACAAGTTTATGCTCCAACCACCAATGCTGAAAAAAACAAAGTTGCTCACTTCTATGAAGACCTACAACATCTTCTAAGACAAAAACAACAACATAAAAAAGATTCCACATGCATTATAGGGAATTAGAATATTAAAGTAGAAAATCAAAAGATAATTGGAATAATAGCCAAGTTAGAACTTGGAGGACAAGATGAAGTAGGGCAAAGATGAGTAGAGTTGTATCTAAATAACTCACTGGTCAGAGCAAACACCTTTGAAACAACCCAAAAGGCAACTCTATGTATAGACATCACCAGATGGTCAATAGTAAAATGCCATTGATTATATACTTTGAAGTCAAAGGTGGAGAAACTCCACACAGCCAATTGAAACAAACCTAGAGTCGACTGTGGCTGGCTGATGAGTTTCTTATTGCAAAACTCAGACTTAACTTGAACAAAGTAGGGAAAACCATCAGTTCATATAGATAGGACCTAAATAAAATCCCTTGTAAATATGAAGTAGAAGTTATGAATAGATTTAAGGGATTAGATTTCATAGAAAAAAGTGTCTGAAGAACTATTGATAGAGGCTTGCAATACTGTGTCAGAGGAAGCAACAAAAATAGCAAGAAAAAATCTCGAAGGAAAAGGAGAATAAGAAAGCAAAATGACTTTCTTATGAAGCTTTACAAAGAGCTGAGGAAAGTGAAAGGTAAAGGAGAAATGAAAAGATAAACCCAACTCAATGAAGAATTTCAGAGAATAACAAGGAAACATAAGATTTTCCTATAGGAACAATTCAAAGAAATAAAAGAAAACAATAGAATGGGTAAGACAGATTTTAAATATCAAGAGAATGATAAGAAGATAAGAGATATCAAGGGAACATTTCAAGAAAAAAAATGGCCATGATAAAAGGTGAAAATTGTAGAGACTTAACAGAAGTAGAAGAGATTAAAAAGAGATGGCTAAAATATATAGAACTATCTAAGAAAAACTTTAGCATCACTAATAACCATGATGGTTTGGTTACTGATCTTGAGCCTCATACCCTGGAGAATGAAGGCAAATGAGACTTAGGAAGCATTGCTAACAATGGACGACAAGTGGAGATGATGAAATCTAGTTGAGTTATTTAAATTCCTAAAAGATGATGCTATTGAAGTGCTATACTCAATATGTCAATAAATTTCAAAAACTCAACAGAGCACATTGGATTGGGAAAGATCAGTTTATATCTCAAAGCTAAAAGAACAACAATGCCAAAGAAGGTTCAAATTATCAATCATTCTCATTTCATATGCCAGGAAGGTTATGCTTAAGATTTTGTAACCTATGCTTAGCAATATGTGAAGCAAGAATTACCAGAAGTACAAGCTGGATTTCAAAGAAACAGAAGAACTAGACACCAAATAGCCAACATTTACTGGATTAAAGAGAAAGCAAGGTAGTTCTAGAGAGAAAAATCTACTTCTATTTCACTGACCACACTAAAGCCTTTGTGTGGATCAGAGGAAAATGGGGCAAGTCCTCAAAGATACGGAAGTACCAGATCATCTTGTTTGTCTCCTGAGGAATTTGTGTGTGGGTAAAGAAGAAAAATTTAGAACTGAACATGGAACAACTGATTGGTTTGAGACTGAGAAAGGAGTATGACAAAACCGTATATTATCATATTATTTATTAAATTTATATGCAGAGAACATCAAGCAAAATATCAGGCTGGATGAATCAAAAGTCTGAATTAAAGTTGCCAAGAGAAATATCAACTCTCTGATGGCAGGAAGTAATGAATTAAGAGGCTTCCTGATGATGGTGAAAGAGGAGACTCTAAAAGCTGGTATGAAGTTTAACATTAAAAAAAAGTTAAGATCTTGGTGATTAATCCCATCACTTCCTGACAAACACACAGAGAAAGAAAAAGTGGAAGCAGAGTCAGATTTTATATTCTTGGGCTCAAAGATCACTACTGACGATGACTGTAACTATCAAATTAAAAGACACATGCTTTTTGGAAGGAAATATTGTGTTTGTCTTTCATTTTTGAAGAGGATCATGACATCAGGGAGATGATAACATGATTGCAGTTGAGTTTGATTTGTGCAAGGTCACCAGCCTCACTTTCTCCTCCAGAGCTATCTGCGTCCACTGATCAGACATTCATCAGGACAACCAGGAAGGAAACTATAGGAAATCTGGAGAGCCTACTAAAAAGCAGAGATATCAACTTGCCAATAAAGGTCCATATGGTATAAAAGCTATGATTTTTTCAGTAGTAACATATGGCTACAAGAATTGAACTATATGGAAAGCTGAGAGCTACAGATTTGATTTTTTGGAATTATGGTGGTGGAAAAAACTTTTAAGAATTCCTTGTTAAGCAAGGAGATCAAATAAGTCAATACTTAAAGACATTAGTTCAGACTAATCATTGGAAGGAAAAATACTGAAGCTAAAGCTTAAATACTTTCGCCATATATTTAGCAGGCAGGATTCATTAGAAAAGACCTTGATGTTGGAAAAGATTGAAGGCAAAAGGAGAAGGGAATGGCAGAAGATGAGATGGATAGATAGTGTTATGGAAACAAGAAATATGATCTTGAACAGACATCGGGAGACAGTGGAGGATAGAAGGACTTGGCTATTGTCCATGGTCATAAGGAGTTGGACCTGACTGAATAAATGAACAACACAATGGTGAAAGAAAAGAAATCATTTCCTGTGGCACATCATTATGTTTTTAGACAGCTGTTCCCCTATAGCCTGTAAGCTTAAACATGAGGCTCTTCAGATAGTATTTAGGACCCTCTTTCTTTGGAACCTTATTTCATACTTCTTCCTTTCATTCACTAAGTGTTCCAACCAAATTAAATTGCTGGTCTCTGATTATCTCCAGCTGTTGAAAAAACCCCTTACTTTAAGTCTCGTCTCAAGTGCCATTTTTTTAAGGAAAGCTAAGTTGGCAAAGAGAAAACACTTGATACTCATACAGGAAGACCTGAATTCAAATCCTATCTTACTTATAGACAAATGTTATCTGACTCGGTTTTGTAATCTATAAAGCGGGCATAGAGTTGCTGTATCAAGTGAGTTAACATATGTAATGTTTTTTGAAAACATTAAAGTGACATATAAGTGTGAAATGATATTCATGTGATATCTTGTGCCTTGATCCTGCTAGGTAATCAAGATCTCTTTATTTTTATGATTCAGTAGAATGCTTGGATTTCTCCTTCATTGTTTTTTTGTTTTCATTGAGGCAATTAGGGTTAAGTAAGTTGCCTATGATCATACAGCTAGTAAGTGACTGAGGTCAGAATTGAACTCAGGTCTTCTTGACTCCAGGGTCAGTGCTCTACCCACCACAGCACCTAGTTGTCCCTCTCCTTAGTTTCTAGAGCATTCTACCTTGTAGCACTTTTACTTATCTACATGCTTTATCTCCTCTTCTAGGATGTAAGCTTCTTGAGGTTAGGAACTGAGTTAATGTTCATCCAATCCAGGAGACAATTATAATTAAAGCTTCACAATCAAACCATAATTGCTATTAGAAAGTAAAAAAGCTAAGAAGGAGGGCCAATTTTCAACTGATGTCAGTCATTCCTATCTTAGTGTTAATAAAGGATAATGAGAGTAGGTTTCTTACTGCCAGCACCATGGAGAGAGTGGGGCTCTGCAGTAGAATGTGGTAATTGCAAGAATAAAACAGTATGAGGGGATCTTGTATAACAATCAGAATAAATATATGGGCCCCATGGGAAAGACTGAAAAGAATTAAAACAAATGCCAATAATCTGTATCAGCACCACTACCATAGTATTTCAGAGAATAAGGTAATGTGAAGGAAGCTCAGATATCTTAGATGAAACTGGATTATATAGAATTGTAATTATGCTGAGTCAATAAATAAATACTAAAGAAATTTGAACTGAGGCAACTCTGATAACCAATCAGTTATTCAATTAATAAGCATTTATTAAGTACTTATAATATCTCAGGCACCAAACTAAGTACTGGAGATACAAAGAAAAGCCAAAATAGTTCTTGCTCTGATGGAACCCAAATCTCTCATTGTATAATTATGTGGTTGAATTTTCTTCTGAATGAAATACCTTGTATACTAAGACTGTGATTATAATGTTCTGGTTTACTTAGAGGGCAAGTTCCTCAGAATAGTGCCACAGTGGTATCTGTTAGCTTTTGGGTGGCAAGTAGTCAGAAGCACTAATCAAACTGGTCATGTTAACAGGGTCAGTGACCAGTGATAAGAAATTCCCACCAACTGGACTTTTGGAGAAAGGCTCTATCTCCTTTCCCATTCCCATTTTCATTTCTCATTTAAGCCCATTTTTATTCCCACCTACCCTTATTTTTAATAGTGAGAACTTAGGAAAAGTCAGTAGATCCACTCATTCTAAAAATCACAATCCATAATCTTTTTCTCTTTCACCAAAACATTGTAATAAAGCTTCCTATGGGAAAGAAAAGGCATTCATAAATTCAAAGAACTAAATAATTTTTAACACCAAAATGAGAAAGTGATCACTTCTAACACATATGACTTCCTAAATCTGTTATGGTGTTTGGATATTCCATTTTGAATTATGGTGTATCTGTGCCATAGCCTCCCTGAAAGATTGTAAACTCCATGAAGGCTGGCACTGTTTCCTATTCATATTAGTATGTCCCCAATCATTAGTACTATGCTCTGCATATAGTTGGGAATAAACTAAATTGAACTTGGATCATTAAGAATGACTCCTTTGCCATGTAATATTTGGCCCAAACATCTTCCCAAAAGGCTAAAGAAGAATATAGCAAGTACTTGTATTGAAGACTGAGGATGATATCCACCTGCAAGAGGGTTTGGAGTGTCTGGATCATATCTTTGTGGATATAATGCTAGTTTGCTTCATGGATCTTCTACCTCAGCCAAGGCCTGGAATAAAGAGATAAAAAGAGCTTTATTCGGGCCCAGAGCCTCCACATACATAAGAGCATTTCTTCCTTTATGAAATGTTTACTGTCATAGCACCTAAGTGCTGACAAACTATAAGTACTGCATATAATTTATCTCTGTAATAAAAATAATTACTTTAATGTGAAAGTTTTTGCTTATTTCTTTCAAAATGAAACTCTCAAAATCTAGTCCTAATATTTTTAGCTCCCACTTGGCTATTTGTGAACTAATTTTGCAAGAGCACTCAACATTATAACCATTTACTTTGGCAATTTGGTGAGTTGCATTAATCTCTATGACTTCTCCTTAAAAATAAGCCATATTTAATGGCCATGTTAAATATCATACGACCAACAAACCTCTCAAGGATAGTACAAAAGGCTCCACTAGATTGATCCAGACATCTAAACCTCATTTATATGATTCCAAACATTCTCTCAGATTATCATTCTGGTCACTTTTAGAGTTTCATTATAATTTATAATGATTCTGTTTTCAGAGAGAGTTGAGGGAAAAGACAAAGAAGTAATTAGGCAGTATTTCAAGGGTTACCCACTGTCACCTAAGAATCATTAAGCTAACAAAATCTACCAGCTATTTTCCACCATTTTGAAATATCTTTATAATTGCTTACTTAAAGAACCAACCTCCTACAAGATTAGAAATTGGGAAATTTTGGAAAAGAAAGACTTTAAAAACTGGTTAAAATTTTAAGACTCTCTGCTTAAAACAATAATTTGTTGTACATTTATATTTGCATTTTAAAAAGTCATAAAGGGTAAGTATAGTTGCAAACTCTTTCCTGGAAACAAATTCCTAACATATTTATGCTTATCATACTTACCAACTCTCTATGTACCTTGGGAGTCTTTTACATGGTGGACCAAAGGATCATAGATTAGGTGCTAGATGGGACTGTTAGAAGGTTTCCAACCCAACTACCCAATTTTTAAGATAGGTAAACTATGATCTAGAGAGGTGAAGGTTAGAATTGTAAGGTCATACTAGGAATAAATGAAATGTCCAGGTTCTGAATTCATATCTTCTGAGTACAAATCTCTACTGCTTTGCTTTGTGGAAGCACCTAATTATCTCACAGGTACCACATGAAGATGGGCCCAGCAGCTCAAGGACCAAAACAAATTAGACTTTCCATAAAATAGAAAGCTAGATGTATGATAGTGCTGTACTTTGAATTAAGAAGATCTAAGTTTGATACCCTCAGTCAATCACTTTATTTCTCTGGGACTCAGTTTCTTCATCTGAAGCATGAAAGGATTAGAGTTATTCAACTCTGAGCTCCCTTCTAGTTCTATCTTTGTGATTGTAGAATTGTCATCTATTCCAGGGAAAGAGAAGCAGGAAGATCTTAGATCTGGGGAAGCAAATGGATATTAACAATTTCTGGGTGAGTTGCTCTCTGTTACCCTACTCTTTCTCCCCCTCCCATCACTTCATCTGTTCAAATTGCACTTACTTGGGATGAAATTCTCCACTATGAACTTCAATTTATGAAATATCTTAAATAACATCCTTTTTTAAAAACCAAGTTCAAATGCTTACTCCTCCAGGAAATCCACCTATTTTAAAGTGATCTTCCCATTCATCAGATATTCCAGAGCAGTTTATTTGAACTTCTTTGCATCTACTATATCTTGTCTTATGTTGTAGATGGTCAGTACATAGAATGTCAGACTTGGAGTATAGAAGACCTATGCTATACTATGTCTTAGGGTCTTACTATGTGACTCTGAGGAAGTTACCTAAGCTACTTCAGTCTTAGTTTCCTCTTTGTAAAATGGTCCTAGCAATAGTATCTACCTTCCAAGGCATTTGTGAGGATGAAATATAAAATGGCACATGCAAAATGCTATGTAAATTCAAACCTTAAAGTATTATATAGGTGCTAGTTATCGTCATCATCATCTTCATCATCATCATTGTATATGGGGTATTAAGGAAGGACTAGCAGTTCTGTTGTGAGTGTTTGCTGAACACTTTTTAGGGCTGCTTATCTACCTTTTGTGTTCAACTATTCACCCACCCTTCACTTGTGGTCTCAAGCAGCCATAGCTTTTGCAGGGGTCATATTCTGGTAAAACTGTCTCATCAGACAGGCTAAATCATGTTGAGGGTACCAACAGGTATCAAGCCTATTGGTGAGTTAGAGGGATGTCTACATCGTGCATATGCAGACTTTCCTGCAGGCATAATGGGCAGATGTATCAGCAAGGACCCTGGCATACACAGGAAGGCCTACTGTATGTGTTCTTAGATTTGCATTTCTAAAAGGAAAGCAACTTTTATGGGGTCAACAATCACTTTAATCAAGCACGTATATGTGATTCACTTAGTTCAGGGGAAAAAGTCAGCACTCTGATCAGAGAAGATATAGAGAAATATAAATCAACAGACAGTGCTTCCAGCTGCCTGACATAATCAATACATACATCACAGGTCAACAGACAGATAACTGTCTCATCATACATACATAGTTACCAGAGAGAGAAGCACCAATATCTGGGTTTTCAAAGCTGGGGAGCTACTTAATGGCTTCTCAGAGTCTCATCTGGCCAAACAAACACTTCCAATGAGTAAGCCCCAAAGTAAAACCTCACCTTAGAGTCTTCATACACTGTTCAGAGCCAGAAGGAATCACAACCCTTGAGAACCAGTGTCTCATTAGAAAATTAATAAAAGGAGTGGTCCTTCTCTACAAATCTCCCCTGATCAAACTCCCCTTAATGGACAGGCCTACTAAAGGATGGGGAAGATCTTTAATCATATTAAAATAATTAACAATACAAATATATATATATATATATACAGTTTCTAGTTAAAGATTCTTGATTATACAAAAACAGCAAAAGATCCTACTGCCATTATAGCAGATAAGGACAACATGAAGATAGATAAAGCAGGTGCTATGGAGAGTTTAGAGCTTGGTCAGATGTCAAAGATGCCAAAGTTATTCACTACAATATGGATCATCACTGCTTATCCTGAATTTTATCATGCACTAGACTTCAATGACTCTGGAAGAGAAAGTGAGACTGATGTATTTGTGTGACTCTGCCTCACTTAAATTCAATTCACGCACAAGGGAAGATATCATCCTGTGACACTGTCAGTCCTCTTCAAAAGCAAAGAAGAAATATTATTATCATTAGTAGTAGTAGTGGTGGTTGTGGTGTAGTTGTGTAGAAGTAGAAGTAGTAGTAGTAGTAGTAGTAGTAGTAGTAGTAGTAGTAGTAGTAGTAGTAGAAGTAGTAGTAGTAGTAGTAGTAATCAGCCTTTTTAAGTAGCATATTTTCATATTACATTTCAAGCTTTTTAGGTAAAAGATTTATGCCTTATTTGATCTTTGAGTCCCTAGGTCCTACAGTTGCAACTTATAAAGAGGACAAACAATTAATCTTTGTTGAATAGAAGGAATTTTAGTATTAGAAAATAAGGGAACCCTTTTATGGATATTATAAGCATCACTTTTAATGTAGTAGTTCTGCCTAAGGAAGACCCTGTATATACTTGAAGAATAGGATTCTTTCTCTTAATTCAATTTGAATAAACATAACAAAACATTAATTTCCTATCCGATTCCAGGAACTATACTTGGTGCTGGGATATAAAGGCAAAAGTGAGACAGTCTCTGTCATCAAGACTTTCTGCAGGGGTTGCCCATAGACAAAAGTAAATTAATAGAATATAGAAAGTAATAAAGTATAATTTCAAGATGGAGAAAGCACTAGTAAGAGGAAATCTAGAAAGTTTGTCTGCAGGCTGAGACACATGGACTGTGCTTTAAAGGCTTCTAAGATGGGAAAGACAGGAAGAACTCAATCTCAGTAATGAGAAAAATGTATAAAAGCACATAGATGGGAGATGGGATTTCTTTCACAGGAACAACTAGCAAGCCAGTTTAACTGGAATAGAAAAATCTCTCTCAATATTATCTGTAAAAAGTATTTTTCACTTTCAATATATCTTCAAATCAGACACCAAAATTTCAAGTCTAAGATTTTTAAATGAAAATTTTCTTTTTTTAGTAAATGGAACTGCTTTTCTCTGCAGTTTTATGATACAAACTAAGAGAATTCTATTCTAGCATGAATGGAGGCATAAAGTGAAATTGGGTATTATTTTTTTTCAATCAAAAAGTATGTAGGATACCCGTGATTTATTTGCCTGTTATTTTGTAGTATTACACTTATAACTCATGATTTCTCAGTGTTCTACAGTCTTCATTCTCACAGAGAAAATGGCATTAATTTGTACTGATTTTAACGAGTGTTATACTCATTATGTACAAGTTATACCATCAACCATAGTGCAGGCTTGTGTTGTAAGGAAAAAAAGTTCTTTTTAAGAGGTCTTTTTGTGTCCAATGGAGATATAAGAATAAGAAGCCAGTTAGAATGCAAGTCTACAATTTCAGTACCAAGGAGCTGTCCCTGCAGAAACAATTCTTTCACTCACCAGTTTCAAATTATTTTGCAATCATGGAACCCTTCACTTAACCATCATTTTGTATGAATTCTTTCACTAAAATAATTTAAGATGATTTTGAAGGCTTACTACTAACAGTGCTAAATAACATAAGGATGATTTTAAAAGGTATATTTCTGATCAATTTTGTTTTGAATCTAAGAATAGAGCAAAAGTGAGGAATGCATTGGAGGCAGTATGTTACATTAAAAAGAGCATTAAGTCTGGAATCTGAATACCCAGGTTCAAATCCTCAATCTGACATCTACTCCCTGCCTGCTTGGACTTCAGTTTCCTCCTCTGCAAAATGAAAGGTTAGACCTCTGAAATTCCTTCCACCTCTAGATTTATGATTTTATGGTTGTGCCTTACCAATAAGTGCTTGATTATTGATAACAACATTAGATTCTGTGACTCATCTCATAAAATACTCTGGATTAATTACCATTTCCCTCTTACACAGGGCAATAGTTTAAGAATTTTTTTATCATATTTTGATTTTTCAAAAGCTAAGCTTTATGTTAAAATTAATTTAATTTCATTGGCAAAAAGCTTTGTAATTTTAGTGGTGTCATGAAACTATATATAAAAATAGGACAACATAGCCTGAAGTAACAGTGTGGTCAAATGGTTAGAGAGAGAGAAGATTTTGTAATTAGGAAGACTAAGGTTGTTGGCAAATTATATTGGTTGTATAACCTTGGTGAATTATTTAATTTCTTTAATGCCCTGAGCTACTTTCTAACATTATAAGATGCAAAATACTTGCTAATCTATATCAGTAGAGAGAGGCTCCTCAAAAATGACATCATAAGTCTGCCCAGAAAACGCATCTGAGGTAAACAGTATCATAGATTGTTGAACTTACAGTCAGGGAGAATTGGGGTTCAAATCACAACTCTGATTTTTACTAGGTATATGACCATAGGTAAGTCACTTGTGCTCTGAACCTAAAGTGGCAAGCACCCTGATACATCCGAGATGACCCGCTAGCACAGGTTCTTAGATCTGCTTTTTGAAAAGGAAAGCAACTCTTGAGGGATCAACAATCTACTTTAGTTATAGTCACCAAAAGAGAAAATATAAGCAGAGAAATAAAGACCAACAGACAGGGCTTCTAACTGTCTGACCATAAGCAATACACAGATCACAGATCAACAGACAGATCCAACTATCTGACGGTTACATACATACATACATAGTTACCAGAGAAAGAAACACCAACATCTGGGTTTTCAAAGTGGGGGGTGGGGAGAAAAGGTTCCTTAATACCTATCCAGAATGTCATGTGGCATATGAACCTCCTTCCAAAGAGTGAGCCCCAAGGCAAAACCTCCCCTCAAAGTATATATACACTTTTCAGAGCCAGAGGCATCACAACTGTCATGACTCAGTACTTCATTAACAATTAACAAAAGGTGTGGGTCTCCTTACAAAACAAGCCTCCTCTAATCAAACTTCCCCTAATGGACACCACCTAAGGCCCATTAATGGGCAGGGAAGATCTTTTAACTCCCATTAACATTATAGAACCACAGTTCACTCTTTAATATTTAACTATTCAGTTGTGTACAAGTTGTTATCCGAGGAAGAAATGCCCACAATGAAACTCTGTTCTTTGTCTCTGTCTCTGTCTGTCTCCCTTTCTTTTTGTCTCTCTCCATTCCTCCCTCTTCCTCCTCTTTCTTCTTTCTGCCTCTTTCTTTCCCCACTATGTTTATCTACATCTCTATCATCTCTATCCATCCATATATTATCTATATTTCTGTCTATCCAAACATGCACACATCTTTACACATCTCAATATGAATTTATCTTTGTATAGACTATAGAATACACACACACACACACACACACATATACACATACACATTTACTTTAAAGAATAGAAATGTACTCTGGTTATTGTACATGAAGTATGTCATAAGACTATCCCTCATACTTTACTGAGTAGATTTAACAAGCAGTTAACTTCTGGTCATTTCATTCAGGGTCAAATGGTTGAAATACTAATATCTAGGATTCATATTGTTCCTACATTGTGCCAGAGACTGTACGAAGCACTTTAAAAGTGTATCTCATTTGAATTCCACAATAACACTGGGAGATGCATCCTAATTCCTTATTTTATAGTTGAAGAAACTGAAATCTATAGAGACTAAGTGACTTTCTCAGGGTCACATACATAACAAATGTCTCAGATCTGATTTGAACTGAGGTCTTCCTGACTCTAGAAGCTAGGCATTATGTTCAATCCACTGTGCAACCGAGTTGCCTACTTATCTTGGTGATAATGATGATAATGATGATGAAAACACTGACAATTTAAGGCTGGAGACATTCTTTGATATCATCTGGTCCCACCCTCTCCCTTTTCAGAGGTAGAAACCCAGGTTCAGAGAAAGGAGGTGTCCTCTCCAAGGTTCTAGAGGTAGACACCAAGCTTGAATTTAAGCCCGTCTTCTCATGGCAAATCAAGTTACTCTAACAATCCATTTTCAAATACTGTACATTGTGCTAAGTCTTTCCTCCATGACTGATTGACAACATTAGCCCTTTCTCTAGCAATTCTCTGCAGAGAATGAATGACTACATTATTTGTGACAATAAAAAAAAATAAAAGAAAAGCCCACAGTTTTGCTGTGTGTGCTGGTCTCCCCTTGCAACTTTTTTCTTCCCAAAATCTCAGGCTGGAACACAGTCTAAGAATTGCTGCCTTAGCCTTTTGGTGGAAAGAGAAAGGCTGAGAAATGTTGAAGTCATGCGGTGGAGAGACGGTAGAAAGCTTCAAGCAATGTCAGAGATATTCAGTGGAAACCTGTGTGCAATTCATTATCATGAATTGCAGATGAAAATAATCCCCCAGGATTTCATTTGATTCAAACAGCATTAACAACAACAATAATAATTGCTGGAATTTATAGAGTGTTTTAAGATTTACACAGCCATTTACATATATCATCTTATTTGATCCTCACAATAGTCCTGAAGAGTAGGTGTTATTACAAGTGTAATTGACAAGTCAGGTAACTGAGTATGAAGGAGGTAGAATTATACACCCAAAGCTATACTATTTGAAAACTGATAGGGTAGGATTTGAGCTCAGAATGTCTGTGTAGATGCCAGTATCAACACTTTCTCCACTCTACCATCTAGCTGTTTCTAAGTGGAATCTGTGTAATATGGTGGGAAGAGTTTTGAATTTGCAGAAGACCTGGGTTTGTTCTTCAGCTTTGCTACTTATGGTATCTCCTTGTATAACCTTATATAATTCTCCAAACTAGGGATGGGGAACCTACAACCTGGAGGCCACATGTGGTCTTCTAGGTCCTTGGGTACAGCTTTTTGACTGAGTCCAAGTTTTACAGAACAAATCATTTTATTAAGCAGATTTCTCCTGTGAAGTTTGGATTCAGTCAAAGTGATGCACTTGAGGACCTAGAGGGTCACATATGACCTTGAGGCTACAGGTTCTCCACCTCTGCACCAAACTATTGTGGACATTAGTTTCCTTATATTTAGTATCAAGTTATTGAACTGAATGACCAATAAGGTGTCTTCTAGTTATAATCTCTGGTCCTGTGATCTCCAATACAGTTAATGTCATATTGTTGTTTTGGTTCAACTGTGTCTGATTCTATGTGACACCATGGATTTGTCATGGAGACTTGTCTGAGAGAATATGTTCTTAGGACATTTAGAGACAGGACAACAAGTGGTCTGGGTTTTCTTGGTAGAGATACTGGAGTGGTTTGCTCTTTCCTTCTCCAGAGTGTCTCCATATTCTAGATGAGGAAGAAGGTAAACAGGGGTTAAGTAACTTGTCCACGATCATACAACTAGTAAGTGTCTGAGGCCAGATTTGTATTCAGATTTCACTGATTCTAGGTCCAGGGCTCTATCCACTGTACCACCTAGCTGTTCCAACTGATTCTATATTTCAAAATCATTTTCTAATATGTGTTTTATACTGATATCCAGAACTTCAGTAATTTTGAACCACCAGTCTACCAGTATCATGAATATATTCCATTAAACAATAAAATATTAGAATCTAAAAGGTGTCTTAATGAATAGTCAGTCCAATCTTCCTGTTTAAAAAGAAAGAAACTGATAGAATATGATCAAGTCCATGTGGCTAACTGGCAACAAAATGAAGTCTGATCCAGGAGTCCTGACTCAGAGACTAATGGTATTTCTACTGAACCATATGGTCAACCTGAGAAATGTGTGTGTGTTCATCCTTCATTGCCAAAGAAGACCTTGCCATCAGAGAAATAATAACATGACTTGGACTTGACTTTGTTTTTTGAGTGAGGGCAGGCTGTGCAGGTCACCAGCCTCACTTCTCCTCCAGAGCCATCTGAATCCAGTGACCAGATATTCATCAGGATGACTAGAGATGACCCAGGATGAGGCAATTGGGGTTAAGTGACTTGCCCAAGGTCACACAGCTAGTGAGTGTCAAGTGTCTGAGGTGAAATTTGAACTCATTCCTGCACTGGTGCTCTATCCACTGCATATGCATAGTAGAAAGGGTGTAGAATTTAGAGTCAGAGACCCTAGGTTCAAATCCCACTTTTGCCAAATATATCTTATATGACCTTGTAATGGTTATATCACCTCTCTGGGCCTTTTTTCTCAGACACAGTGCAAGAGGGTCAGATTTGATAACCTGGAAGATCTCTTCTTGCTGAAAATATTAAGGTTTCTCACCTGACTGTACCATTTTGGGACTTCTCTGATTGCCTTCTCTAACACACTTTGGGAAGTTCATTGGGATAACCTCCTCATGCCAAAGATATCATCAGTCTTGACACTCCAGCTCATCATTCCCCATTGCCTCTCTGATTGGAGGGTAGGAATATTAATCCCAAGCTTCCACTGAAGGAGAGAACTCAGTTCAGACATCTCATTTCTCATATGACTGAACTGTTTTAGTTCTTCTTTGAATAATTTTTCCCATATGACATCATGTGAGTTACCTTTTCCTCTTCTACTTCCCCTCTCTGCCTCTGTTTTTCAGCTTTTTGTGTTTTCCTCCCATTAATGGGATTGTAAGTTTCTTGAAGGCAGGCACTCATTTTTAAAACATTTGCATCACCCGTCCTTGGCGCAGTTCCTGGCATACCATACTCACTTAATAAATGTTTATTGACCATTGCAATATTATGATATAAATTGAAACCAATTCTCTCTATTCCTAATAGTTTAGAAAAGGTGTATGTATGTGTGTGTGTGTGTGTGTGTGTGTGTGTGTGCGCGTATGTGTGTTCTGAGGAGGAGACTCATTCTTGTTATCCAATGTTATCCAACTGCATGAGGTGGGAAAACTGATTAATTTCTGGTTTTGTATCCCCAGCCTCTAAAACAGTGTCTGACATACAGCACTGCATGGATGTTGATAGAATGAATGTATGTTTGAGTTAAGAACTATGGAGTAAAGGGCTAATGGTGCAAAGAGTCAGTGTTTAAAGAGCTGTCTGCAGTCTCTATCTTTTGGTTTTATAAAAGATCATGAAGACAATCTATTGACACTGAGGATTATGCTTTGACATGGCACAGTGAGACCTGGCACCTCAATTTGTTCACAGCAGAGCAGGGAGTACTGATTGAATGAAGAGAAGAGACAATGAGCATGGTTGAGGATCCAAGAGTGAACCCTCCAAACACATTCGGTATTCTAAATGAATGAGCCTTGACTTGTGTGTGCCTGGCAGAGTGTGTTCTTGGGTCAGTTAGAGAAAGGACTGCAGGTAGTCAAGGAGTTTGTGCAGCCTTGGTGCTAGAATACAAGTAGCAATATTGGAATTTGAGGATAGAACCCTGGCATACAGGGTTTCATTAAATGGAGTGATTATTTAGTGAGCACTAAGGTTCTTTCTATCTCTAAACCTACCATCCTAAATGCCTGCTATGTTGTAGACATTGTACTAGACGCTAGAGTTATAAAGGGAAAAAAAAAGAGAAATGCCCTCCCCTTACACATTCTGCAGGGGCAAAGGGGAGTAAACATGTACACATAAGTAAGCACATGATATATATGAAATAAATGCAAAGTGCTTACTGGTGCTAAAAATAGGAGGAATCTGCGAAGGCTTCTTATAGGAATCACCTCAGCTGAACCTTGAAGCTATGGGGAAGAGGAAGAGACAGAGAGACATTGAGAGACACAGAGAAACAGAAAGAAAGATGGGGAGAAAGATAGGGAGAGAGAGACAGAGAGACAGAGAGAGACAGAGAGAGAGAGAGTCCATGTGAAGATATGAAAACCTTGGCCTTTACTCACTCCTCATTCTGTGTGACTTCTTTGCAAGTTCTGACATTGGAGGTCACCCTGTTCTCTTGAATGACCTTTCCTCTCTAGGTTTTGGGGACACTATTGTGTCCTCAGCCTGTTTCCACCTTCTTCTTCTTAGCTATATTTTCTTCCTCATCATTCCTGGTAAGTATGAGTGCTCCTACAGGTCAGTCTCAGACCCTTTTCTCTCAGTATACTATCTTACTTGGTGGCCTCCTCAGCTCCTATTGATTCAGTTATTACCTCTATGGAGATGATTCTCTGATATATAAATCCAGTTCTAACTGACTGGGTATGAGCCCAAGCCAAGGCCTTTGTCTCTGGCCTGGGAGAGTTTTGGTGTCATTTGTCTAAGGGGCCCTGGAAAACCTCACCTTGAAGACTCCTTGGATTCCCCTTATTTGATCTGGCATTCTCTTGAGGTCCACATCTATAATCCCCACCCCTGATCCTATCAAAATCCCATTCTCTAGGCTAATGGCCACTCCCATCAAGATACTCCCTGGATTTGATCTACATTCCAGGCTGACCTCCCCTATCAAGACCATCCCTGGAGCCCCAGACTACTTTGCAACACTTGAATTCTTCCCTCAGTCTTTCTATATATAAGATCCTTCTTGTTTCCATGAAGGCTCTCAGATTCAATCTAGCTCAGATTGTATCTGATCTGCTTCTTAATACAAGCATTGCCAATACTTGGGATCCTTAAGAGTCAACCCAATATGACAAATATTTAATACAGTGTCTTACTTTGGCTGAAAGAAGGGTTGAGTTGAATTCATTTGAGCAGGACCCAAAACGTTGCTATTTTGGGGTCCACAGCACCCCATGCCTCAACGTGACCTTTCTCCTAACCTCCAGGCTTACATGTCCTATTTGACATCTCAAATTGGATTCTTAGATATATCTTAAATTCAACATATCCAAGAAAAAACTCGTTACCTTCTACCTAACCCTTCTTCCTTCCATTATTCCCTATTGTTATCAGGGGCATTCCATCCTCCTAGTCACAGACTTTAAATGTTATCCTTGCCTCCTCTCATTGACCCCCATGTCCCATGTTTTAACGCCCCATAATTTCTGCCATCCTGCTATTTCTTGTATATCCTTTTCTCTATATGCACATAGATGTCACCCTCATGTAGATCCTCAGACCCTCATACCTTGACTATTACATTAACCTTCTGGTTATTCTATCTACTCAACTCTTCCCACTACAATCCATTCTCCACTCAGCTGCCAAAGTGGTCTTCCTAAAGCACAGGTTTGAACATCACGCACATGCACACACACACACACACACACACAAACCCCTACTAAATCAACCACAGTGAGTCCCTATAACCTTCAGGAGAAAATATAAAGTCTCCTGGTTTAAAGCCTTTCTCAACCTGGGTCCTTCCTTACCCTTCCAGGCTCTTACATTTTACTCCCTTCCATATCCTGTCCAATCCAGAGAAGCTCGACCTTTTGTTGTTCCTCAGACATGACACTCCATCTCCAAACTCTGTGCCTTTCTAGGATCTGTCCTCTATGTATGGAACTCTCTCCCTCCTTACTACATCTCCATCCAAGATTTCCCGGATTTCTTGAAGGCTTAGCTCAAATCTTGATCTTCTCCATAAGACCTTTTTGGTGTCTCCCAATGCCAGTGTCTTCTCATTGAGCTCACATTCCATTAACACTGTCTATATCTTGTGTGCAGTTGTTTGCATATTGTCTCACTCCATAGACCTGAGAGTTCCTCAACAGCAGTCAATTGTAACCTTTCATTGTATTCCCAGCACTTGCTACAGTGTCTAGCATATAATAAGTGCTTAATAAATGCTATTGACTTTATGTAACCATCAGCTATTAACACTAGCTGAAAGGGATTAAGCTTGGTGTATATTTAAAAAAAAAAAAAAAAGCTTTAACAATGATTGTTTCTCTCCTATAATACAGAGGATGCAAATCATTGGCATGCATCCAAGGGGAGGATAATCCCTTCTCACTCCTCTCCCCTCCCCCTCCCTGTGGTATGGCATGAATTACTTAGTTTAAAACTATTATGGATTGAAAGACTTGATTAACCTCATCCCACTTACTGCTTCCTTCCTGTTTTATCAAACTACTTACTTAGCCACCCAAAAGGATAGCTTTTGGCATACAAAGTGGGAGCACGCAGGGAATCAAAAGAATGAAATGATATTCCTTCAGTGAAAGGTCAGGCTGGAAAATTCTTTGGTTGTCTAATGAGTTGTTACTTCTATGAGCCAATGTAATCCCCTGAGATCACACCCCACCATTTTAAGGTGACTCTATGTCCCAGCATGATCAGATTTAGGTGATCAAAGTGATACCTTTGCAACCCTAATGAATCCTTGAAAGACTCTTTTTTTCAATTCTCCTGAATTCCTCTCCTCCACCCCCACCTCTCATGTTCTTCCCTGAGTTGCAGGATTTAAACTAACAAACTTGCTGGGATGAGCCCTCTAAGCATAGTGACAGAGAGAAAGAGATTCCTTTTTGGCTAACATATTTCCCCATCCCCCTTCCCTTAAAGTAAATCTGCCATCTCCTTGTACCAACACAGATAGTCTTTTATAGGCAACCGCTTTCAGACGCAGAGTAAATTTCAAACCAGGCCTGGGTTGAATTGCCTCTTTCCTAGAAGTGGCTGCCAATTCACTGACTCCCAGTCTCTGTTGACAAGTCTTAAACCTACCTCATTGAGTCCTTTCAACATGAAATAGAACAACCATTATTGGTGACTTAGATACAACACACTGTAGCGGTAAAATTATTGGCTCAATAATCAAAAGACCTGCTTGCTTTTGATTTCTGACTGTTTGAAATCAGGGATCATCTCACTTTTTGTCTTTCTGTCCTTAGCATCTAGTACCATTCCTGGCACATTTTAGGCACTTCATCAATGCTTGTTGATTGATTTATTGCTTCTTGCTATGATGATGACCTTGGACAAGTCATTGTTGCTTTTGTGGTCCAAGTCTATTTATTCTTGTTGTTGTCCAAGTCTACTTACTTTTCTGCAAATCAGATGATCACAGAGGTTCTTTCCAGTTCAAACATTATAGCATCCTATCTGCCGTTACTCTCTGCTTATTATTTTCAGAGGAAATGAATCTCCCTAGAAATTTCATGCATTTTACTTTCCATCAGATATTTCTCCCTCTTCAAGCAACTACACTTTTATAGTGTAATATACAAAATTTTGGTCCTCTTCCTATTGCCCTGGCTTATGGTATCTTTTCTCTCAGAAAAAAAAAAAAAAGATTAATCATTATGGTTTCAGAGTGAATTGGCCACTGTCAACTCTATTCACCTACCATTTCAAAAATCAGCATACCACACAGAAAAAGCCTTCAGCCTGGCTGAAAATGAGTTAATTCAGGATGAAATGATTCTGAATCTATGATGCCTGCCTGGGCAAAATGAAAAGAGTGGAAATTGTCAGGGGTTTTATGCACACAAAAATGCATTAAAAGACCTAGCAAAACTTGACAGAATTTAAAATATAATAACATCTCAAGTGTGTGCAAGATAAAAACTTCTTACAATGATTGTGTTCTTAGCACAGCTGAATAAGAAATTTGAGGCTTTGAATTCCAATCTCCCAGAAGGACCCTACAGATATATTCAAATTCTCGGCATAACATCTCAATTACAGAAGAAAAAATCCCATGATCCCATGAGCTTCTGTTTGTAGTGTTAAGAAACAAGATAAAGAGCTTTGCCTATGTGATTGGTGCAAAGGGTTAGTTGTTAATATTTAAGAAAGAAAGAAAAAGAAATGGGGGCTAAACTTTTGATTCTATTGGCATAAGGGGGACAGGTAAGCCAATTCCCTCTATCAATGAAAGTTGGGAACTTCTCTGTAATTTATAGACTTAAAGAATTGTCTAGAATAATGAGAAGTTAAGTTACTTTCCCAGGGTCAGAAAGAATATATTTGATGCATTGAATATGAACTCAAGTTATCTTGGGTTTCTGGAAATTCTCTAACTTAAAACTTCTTAAACCAAAGGGATAAAAGGAAAATCAGTCACAATGACACAAAAACAAACATACAAAAACTATCCACTCACCAAGGACACACCAGAACCTGCCAGTTCCTATCAAGGCTTCTATATATCAGAAAATTTTTCTTAAATCAGTAATAATGCATAACAAACTTGGTCATAGGTTATGTAAAATTCATTTAAAATGCTGTCAGGAGGTGGCTAACTCACACTCATAGAAATGTTTGTGAAGTTTATTGAAGAATGAGAGAGGTCAGAAGTTGACCTACATTTCTATTGTATAGTAACCAATCCTGGTACTGATGAATAAATATGAACCAGAATGTGATATTCAGCTAGATGATCTGCTCATTGAATGAGTCCATCTGTATGCCTCCTTTTGGACAAGCCCTGCAGATGGGTAGTGAACCAAACGTAGAATTGAATAGAAGGGAGAACATGGGCCCAGATCTCATGTAAGGATTGATGCAGCACTTTCAATGATCACAAGCTGCTCTTTGATACAAAATACATCTTTTTAATGCCCACAATCTCACAGGGATAATATCTGACTGGCCATGATGGAGTACCATGATTTTAGAAGAATCAAAATCTCAGTTGATCTATGGGGAAATGAAAAGATGTGTGGTAGATATAAAAACCCTGCAACATATTCACAGAATCACTGAATTTCTGATTTTAAAGGGATCTTAGGGATCCCTATGGTCACCTATACAAGACTCCCCTTCACAAAATGCCAGATAAGAAATATCTCATTTTTGCTTGGAGATCTTTATTGAAATAGAATCCACTATCTCCCAACATAGTCCATTCTTCAACTTTTAGGGAACTCTAATCATTAGAAAGCTGTCCTGACATAAACCTTAGATTTGCATCTTTTCAACTTTCATTTATTGTTCTTAGTTCTGACCTCTTGGATTGTATTTTTTTTCTTTTCTAGTAATCTTTCAGTGATATTCAACGCTGTGATCCCATTTGGAGTTTTCTTGGCAAAGATACTGGAATGGTTTGCCATTTCCTTCTCCAGTTCATTTTACAGATGAGAAAAGTGAGGCAAACAGAGTTAAGTGACTTGCCCAGGATCACACAAGTGGTAAATGTCTGAGGTCAAGTAAAATAAAACTAATTTTTTCACATGATAGCCTTTCAGATATTTGATGGCAGCTATCATGCTGTCCTTGGGGCTTCTTCTCTGCCTTAAAATCTCTGCTCCTTCAATCACATGACATGGTTTGAAGGTCCTTTATGCTGGGATTTCCTTAAAATATCACTGTTTTCCCTAAAATATGGGACCTAAAATGAAACACCATCTTCTGGACATATTCTAACCAAGGCAGAATGCAACAAAACTCTCACTTCCTTATCTTGAGAGGCTATGACTCTTTTAATGTAACCTAGCATAGTCCAAGTTTTCTTGGCAGCCTTATCATTTTATTAACCCATATTCAACTTGAGGTCTATTAAAACTCCCAGGCATTTATTGAAGAGCTATCTATCCATACCATCTTATACCTGAGAAATTAACTTAAGAAGATGTTTAATGGTTTGCATTTATAGCTTTCCTTTGATTCAGCCCAATGACCTGGCATTTCCCACTTTTTAAAATTCTCATTCTCTCATTCAGTGTTTTAGCTCACCCTTTCAGCTTTGTGTTATCACCAAATTTGATGACCATTATTCAAATAAATTTATTAACTAGCATTTGGACAAGTACAGATTCCTGGGGGGATTCTACTACACCCCTGCTCAAACTGGTGATGGCTGCTTTGGGAGTCTAGCCATTCAACCCATTCCTAATTCATCCCACTTATACTAGCTCATATCATATAGCCCACGCTTCTCAACTTGAACACAAGATGTAATATTTAAATATTAAATATTTAAATCTTCATCAAAGACATGTGTACCAATGGTCTTGCCATGTAGAAGAAAACAAGAATAGCTGATGAACTGTCTGAAAGCTTCATTAATATTCACAAAATATTTAAAGATTCAAAGAAAAGTTTCTGTAGCTCTAGGTAGATTTTTGATTCAAGATCTGTAAAAGAATAAGAAGAGAATAAAAAAATACAGATATTTAGATAAGTAAGTGTTCTTTGATTACTTACTATATAAGAGGCACTATGCTAAGCACTGGAACACAAATACAAGCAAAAAAAAAAATACAGCTCCTTTCATCAAGAAGCTTACATTTCAATGAAACTTGATGATACCTAAAAGGATGCTGGAAAGCCTAGAGAAAGGAATTAAGGGTGATAAAATCCTTAAAGTCAGAAGCATAGGGCAGATGGAAATTAAGCATGGTCAGTCTGGGTTCATCCCCAAAATGCAGGATCACACAATTAGTAAATGTCTGAGGTCAAGTAAAATAAAACTAATTTTTTCACATGATAGCCTTTCAGATATTTGATGGCAGCTATCATGCTGTCCTTGGGGCTTCTTTTCTGCCTTAAAATCTCTGCTCCTTCAATCACATGACATGGTTTGAAGGTCCTTTATGCTGGGATTTCCTTAAGATATCATTGTTTTCCCTAAAATATGGGACCTATGCAGGGTCTGAAAAGAATTTAGTTTGGAGTATGCTGACAAATGTTTAACAACTGATTCTGGGGGCGGGGGGGTGTAAAAGGTGGGGAGAGTGTAAATGTGACAAAATGTTAAACTTAATCTGCATCATTAAAATGTTCTCCATCACTTTCCTAAGTCTAGACAGTCAACAAAATAAATAAATGACTAGAAGCACTCACTCGTTTCTGAAGTATAAATGAGCACACTAAAACTCTAACAATATAACTAGCTCTGTTGAGCCAATATGAGCTGACCTCAGTACACCCCTGAAATCAGAAATGAGATAAAGAAATCTTGAGGAAGAATATTGAAGGTTGAAAAGGCTTCAGGTATGGAGGATAGTTCCATAAAGATAGGGCAACTGAGTTCCAGCGGCAAAGTCACTAAAGTCATGCACGCACCTCGGAGGGAGAAGGAAGCATGATCAGTTTGGACCTGTTCCCAAGATAGAGGCATAAGAGTAACCTCCAAAGAGGGGAGGGGCCAGCATGGTAGAGGGATATTACAAGGTAAAGATAGGCCATGATGTTTTCCAATGAAGAGATTGACAGTATTAGTGATATCAAAGATTGGGAGTTGAATTAATCATTGATTCCTATATGGAAGTGAAGCTCAAAGATTTATTGAACTAGAATCAATTATATGTAGTTTTGTATTCTCATCTCCCTTCCTTGACTCTGTGTCTTTAATGAGGATATATTTAAACTAGCCTAAAATAACAAGGATGAACAAGACCCAGAGGGATATAGTTGAATTGATATTAGATGTATAGTCAGATGACCTGGGTTTGAATCTTGGCTCTCATGCTTAGTACCTAGATAAGTTACCTAATATCTTTGAGCTTCAATTTCCACATCTATAAATGAAAGAGAGGGAGAGCCAAGATAGCAGGAGTAGAGGCAGCAACCCATCCAAACTCTCCCAATGTTCCCTTCCATGCAACTTTAAAATAAAACCTTAAATTACATTTTGGAGCAGCAGAACCAACAAAAGGTCAGGAGAAGACATTTTTCTAGGCCAAGCTGACTTAAGCGGTCAGCAGGAGAAGTTTGTGACATTAGGATTAGAGGCCATCCTGGAATACACATGGAGGCAGCACCAGTGTATGGTTTTGAAAGGGGCAATGACATCAGCAGCAGCAACTTTAGCAACTTTTCAGCCCAGTATCAGTAAGGGTAAGAGACAACTAAGAGATTACAAGGGATGCTAAGCTAAAATTGGTCATGGGACTAGGAGTAATTTCACAAATCTATTGATGGGTACAATTCTAAGTCATAATTCCAGGATGGAGAAGAGTGCTAGCACTTATGACTGCAGGAGAGCAAGAACCCTGGTCACAGTTCCAAGACCCAGAGGAACACTAGCACTTATGGCTGCAGGGGAGCAGTAGTCACTTCTGGGTAAAGACTAGAGTACAGATGAGGAGTTCAGTGATCTCATCTCTTCTTGGATCACAGTACATTGGAGGCACTGAAAACTTTAAGACCTCCAGAACATTAGCTAGGAAAATAGAGCCTCCTAGTCTGAGTGAGCAGAGCCCAATTTTGACATAAAGTTCAAAGTCAACAAATAGGCTAGAGCTCCTGGGTCAAGGAGAAAATATTATAAGCCAGATAGAAGTAATTCAATATCATTGAGCTGTAGTCAGGCTCACACAAGATTTACCTGCTACCATGTTAAAGGAGGGGAGCTTTTGGGCCATGATTTCCTAGAAGGCAAACGATCTAGGATTATAAACAAAAATGTGTTAACCAGCAAAACTGATTTTAATCCTTCAGGGGAAAGTGGACATTTAACAAAATAGAAGACTTCTCATTACTCTTGATGAAAAAAATCAGAGCTGAATAGAAAATTTCCAAACAAAAGGTTCCAAAGAAGCATAGAAAGATAAGCACAAAAGAGAATTCATAAGAGATTCTGTAAGGTTAAACTCTTTGCATTCGTATATGAGAGGATGATGCATGTAACTCCTAAGAACTTTATCATTGTTAGGACAGTAAGAAGGAGTCTGCATAGACAGAGGGAATGGATGTGAATTAATTATGCTGGGATCATCTCAAAAAATGAAGGGGAGAGAATAGGGATGCACTAGATGAAGGGAGAGGAAGAATGGGGGAAATTATTAGAAGGCACACAAGGAAGCAGAAAAAAAAACTTTTAAAATAGAGGGGAAGTTGGCGGGAGGTTGATAATGGGCAATTTTTGAACCTCCCTCTCATCTGCATTGGTTCAAAGAGTGAAGAATATATAGGCACACTCAATTGAGTATAGAAATCTATCATACCCAAAAGGGAAGTAGGAGGCAGAAGATAAGAGAAAAGGTATGAGAGGGCGATAAAAGGAAGGGTGGAATAGTGGAAGCAGTGGTTCAAAACAAAACTGATTTTGAGGAGGGACAGGGTGAAAGAGAGTGAAAAGGATAAAGAAAAGAAAATAGGATGGAGGGAAGTAAATAGCTAATAATCATAACTTTGAATGTGAATGGGATGGTCTCACTCATAAAATGAAAATGGATAGGAGAATGGGTTAGCAACTAGAATAATAATATGTTGCTTACAAAAATCACACTTGAAACTGAAAAACACACAGTTAAAATAACGGGATGGAGCAGAATCTATTATGCTTTAGCTGAGGTTTAAAAAAAAGGGAAGGGTAGCAATCATGATCTCAGACAAAACAAAGCAAAAATAGACCTAATTACATGAGATAACCCAGTTTAGCTACATTTTTTGTTAAAAGATACTCTAAGCAATGAAATAATAGCAAAAACTTACAGCAAGTTTCTCAGATAAAGGTCTCATTTCTCAGATAGATAAGGAACTGAGTCAAATTTATAGAAATAAAAGCTATTCCCAACTGATAAATGGTCAAAAGATATGAACAGCTAGTTTTCAGAAGAAGAAATCAAAGGTATCTATGAAAAAATGCTCTAAATCACCACTGATTATAAAAATGCAAATTAAAACAACTCTGAGTTACCACTTCACACTTAGAAGATTGGCTAACACAACAGAAAAGAAAAATGACAAATGTTGGAGGTTAAGTGGAAAGATAGAGACACTGATGCGCCATTGGTGGAGTTGTGAACTGATGCACCATTCTGGAGAACAATTTGGAAGCATGCGCAAAGGGCTATAAAACTGTGCTTTGACCCAGCAACACATTATTATGTCTGCATCCCGAATAGATCAAAGAGAAAGGAAAAGGACTTATATGCACAAAAGTATAGTATGTGGTGGCAAGGAATTGGAAATTAAGGAGATATTCATCAGCTGGGGAATGGCTAAGTTGTAGTATATGATTGTGAGAGTACTATTGTGCTATAAGAAATGACAAAGGGAATGGTTTCAGAAAAAAACTGGGCAGATCTATATGATTCAGAGTGAAGGGAGCAGAACAGGGATATCACTGTATACATTGACAGTGATTTTGTAATGATGATCTGATCAACCGTGAAAACCTTAGCTAATCAATATAATGCAAATTGAAGTTTATTTTTTTCTTATTTGTTATTTTTGTTTCTTTTGCACCCTGGTTAATATGGAAATATGTTTCACACAATTTCGCATGTATAACTGATGTAATATTACTTACTTCCTCAATTGGTGACAGAGGGACTGAAGGTAGGGAGAGAATATGGTACTCAAAATTTTTAAAAATAATGTTTAAAATGAATACATAAGAAATTTTAAAAACATATTAAAATTTAAATGCAGTGAAAGGGTTGAATTAGATGGCCTCTAGTATCCCTTTTGACTATAAATATATGATCCTAATGCTTGTTAATCACACCAGAAATTTAAAAGTTTAACTTAAACAATTTATTCAGTGATATGGAATGTGAAAACCTCAGTCCATACTAGTGATTTCCCATATTGTTTTTGGTTCGACATTGTTGGCAATGAATAAATCCCCAGTATCATTTATACACCGGTTCTGGAAAGACTCATGCCTTCCAAAAGTCATCATTCATCAGATTTGCTAAACAGAAATGACTTACAAGGTGTCCCTATTGATGACATGAAAAATAAAGATATAGTCAGTTACGTCATTTTTGTAAAACTGAGAAAGTTACAATTATAAGATACAAAATCTTCCATCCCCTATTTACATAAAAATACTTTTACCTTGATAGTCATGCCTTTTTTCTGCTCTCCTATCTTAGAAAAAGACACTAGTCTTTCAAAGATCAGCTCCTTTGTCTGTGCTTTTGACATCAGCTTCCTTTTCCTTTTCTGGGAATGTGCTCCATTATTCATCTTCTGTCTCAAGTATCTTAAGTCTCTTCCTTTCTGTTAAAACCTCTTCTGTATTCAAGTAGGTATGAAAAATTCTTCTTTAATTTTCAACCTCAACTAGATACCACCACATTTCTCTCTTTCCTTTCTCTCCTCCCTTCCAAACTTGTTAAATGAGAGGTATGTGTGTATATAATTAACAAAATAACAAACAGAAACAAACAATCCATGTTCTGACCATCTTGTCCATTTCAGTGCTTTGACTGATCTGTGAGCTCACTCTCATCATCCATGAGATGATCCCCACACCCTTTTACATCTTCTCATCCCTTTGGATTCTTGATCATGTTCTCCAGAAGTACCTCCATGCTGATGTAGTCCTTCCCTAAATTGTTTCCTTATTCTACATGTTTCATTTTGTATTGGTACTTGCAAATCTATCAACAAAACTTTTTAAAGTGCTTAGTAGTTGCCAAGTCCTGGGAATACAGAAAAGAGTAAAAACACTGTCCTTTGCCAGAAGGAGCTCACGTTCTAATGTGGAAAAGTTCTTTGAAAGAACCAACAGAAACAGCAACAATGTTGCCACCTACTTATGCTGTTCAGAATTCAGTCAGTCATTAAGCATTTGTTAAGGGCTCTATGCCAGGCATCATGCTAAGTGAAAATGATACAAAGACAGGGAAAAAACCCAATAATCCCAGTCTTTAAGAAGCTCTAATTATAATGGAGAGAAAATAGTTACATATAAAAATATGTGGGGTGTAGATGAAAGGCAATCTGCGAGGAGAGGACTCTAGCATCTGGGAGGCCTAGGAAAAGCCTCCTGTTGAAGGAGGGACTTAAATTGAGTCTTAAAGGAATACTGGAATTCTAAGTGATGAGGGCAGGTGGCTGAGCTCCATAGTTATGAGGAAAATCAGCATAAAGGCTCAAGGAGGGATTTGAAGAATGACTAGCAGGGCAGCGTAGTTGGATCAGAGTCGATATTGAAGAGCTTGAGGTACAATAAGACTAAAAAGGTAGGAAGAGGTCTGGCTGGGAATGACTTTAAGTGCCAAATGGAGGATTTCATATATGATTCTTGAGGTAATAGAGAGTTATCAGAATCAGTGAGTCAATATGCATTTATTAAATGTCTACTATGTTTCTGGCACTCTGCTACATGCTGGGAACACAAAGAAAGGCAAAAGATGGCCCCTATCTTCAAGGAGATCACAATCTAATGGGATGTCTTGGGTATGTATAATTGCGTATGTGTGTTCGTGTGTATGTGTATGACAAGGGTAGACAAACTTTAGAAAAATTATATTGACAGCTGAGTACAGGATGAATTGGTGGATGGAGAGAAGGGGAAGGGAGACAGACCATCAAGTGAGTGAGTGAGGTAAGAAGGAACAAAATTAATGTGAGGGCTATAGGAGTGGAGAGAAGGAGACATGTTAAGAAATGCTAGGAAGGTAGAAAGAAGATCTGATTGGATATGTAAGTTGAGGGTGTATAAGAAGTAAAGGAAAGTTATAGAGTTCAGAAGATGGGAGAACCCAAGAAGCCGTAAAGTATTTCATTTTGGATATGTTGAGTGTGAGATGTTTATGGGACATTCAGTTCAACATACCCAAGAGACAGTTGGCAGGACTGTATTTCAGGAGAGAGAACAGAGATGGATGTAAAGATCCGGAAATCACGTGTATAGAAATGGAAGTTCTACTCATGGGACCCATGAGAGTGCAAAATGGAGTCTTAAGGGACACCTGTAATTAGAGGGGATGGTATGGGTGAATGCCAGTAAAAGACATGAGGAAGAAGTGATCATTCATGTAGGAGGAGAATGAAGTGTCTTGAAAGCCTAGAGAGAAAGAACAAACAGGAAGAAACGATGATCAACAGTTTCCAACATGACAGATAGCTCAAGATGGATGACAATTGAGAAAAGTACAATAGATTTGGCAATGCACAGAATTTAGTGACTTTGCAGAAGACAGTTTCAGTTGACTAATGAAGTCAGAAGCTATACTGAATGAGTGGAAGGGTACCATTAAACATGACTTTCTCAAGGAGTTTAGCTGAGAAGAGGAGGAAAGATATGAGATGAGAGCAAGCAGAGATGATAGGATCTATTGGGGGATTTTAAAGACAGGAGGGACATGGGGAACAGAAAAACAATTTCCTGGAGAGTTGTAAGGGGATCATGCATGTAGAGAAAATAGCTTTGGATAGAACATCCAATCCTTTATCCAAGATCAGAATGAAAAAAGATACTTTACACTATTTCCTTATTGGATCTAAAAAAGGTTAAGTGACTTGCCTAGGGAGAGACAGCTAGTAAGAATCAGAGATATGCTTCAGAAATAGCTCCTTAGGTTCCCTGTCAACAGTAAACACATTATCAAGGATACATTTTCTTGTTTTATACTGAACCTGATGATAATAAGTGGAAGGGTTTTGAACAATTATCTTAGGAGGTACACTTAACAAGGAGTTATATATTCTTTTAGAACATGCTTGAACGATTGTAGGAAGGCATTTAAGACCACATCTTGCTCTTCTAAGGCAATTACTTTTCTGTAATCAACAAGCAATAAACACAGTGGGATCTTCTGTTTGCTACCCCTTTCAGTCAAATGTGTAGCTTTAAAGACATACTAGCTATACAAAATCATTTGCAACAATTTGGTTATTTCCTTCTCATGTTTTCTTTAAAGATCCTCTTGATAGATGTGTAAATCATTCTCAAATAAGTCTTATAAGGCTGGGAAAAGAAGAATGTGGATCATCAATTTGTGATGTTCTTTAAGTTTTGATAAAAAGATAATTCATTATGTTTTCCCTTCTTTTGGCATTTTTTTCCCCTCACTGACATGGATTGGAAAATAATTCCTCAGTGCCTTGAAGTTTCTGGAGTGTACTACATAGGTGTCCTCCACATATACTCAGTTTGATCTATTTTTCCTGAGTTCTTCCAAAGTTCAATTTGAACAGAAACCTTGAATCTCATCATTAGAAGGAAACTCAGTTCATCAACTTCAATCTATATGTGAAGGAAAAAAAACCAATTCCCTCTATACCATACCTGATAAGTGGTCATTCAGTCTTCCTTTTAAGATCCCCTGTGATGAGAAAGTTACAACTGCCTAACCTAGCCAATTCTACTTTTGAATTACTCCCACTGAGAAGGTGGTTGGTTTTTTTCCCCAACATCAGCTCAAATTAGCCTTTGTGTGATTTCTTCCCTTTATCCCTAGTCCTGCCCTCTGTTACCAAGCCAAATATATCTAATCCCTTTCCATGTAATATCTATTCAAACATTTACAGGCAAAGCTTCTCTTACCAGGGTAAATGTTTCCATGTTCTTCAAGTGATGTTCTTCTGGAATGATCTTCAGACTCAATCAACTTAGGCACCTTCTGCTCGATATCAATATTTCTAAGAAAATAGGAGACCAGAATTAAAGACCACATGTGAACTGTGGTTTGACCAAAGTAGAGATTCTCAGAAGGTTTGAACTCAAATCCCTTCACTTTCATGATTGTTTCCCTCTGGTCCTCCTCCAGGCTTTCCCTAATAAAATGTTGATTTTGATCTTTTCTCTAACAAGTCAATGGTCTGATTGTGCGCAAAATCAAATCTTCATATAGGACACAGAGGAATGAAGTGTTAAGGTTCAATTCAAGTGGTTCCACTGTCAATTATGAAAGACTCCAGAACATGGTCCGAAACAATAGCTAATCATGACTCCATGAAGCTGAAACATGCTTTCTGCCCCTTGGTACAGAGAAAATTAAGGGTATAGAACTGTATTGCATTCTCCTTCATGGCCAAAGTGTTGATTTGTTTTGTTTGACTACGTATATTTTATAAGGGAGGACTTCTACTTGAGGGAGCAGCTAGCTAGTGATCAACAGAGAAAAATAAAAAAAAATATGATATAGTATCTCTTTTGGCCCCACCCTCCCAACCACCTCTCACACGGGCAGATTGAGTCCCCAGTACTGGGATGTGTCAAGCAGGTTGCTCTGATGAAGAGTCAGAATCTCAGCTCCTAATAGATCTGGTGGTCTCTGCTACTAGATTGTTGAGCTGATCTCTGATGACTCTTCCAACTTTTTAAAGCTCACAATCGTCTTTATTATCTGGTCAACTCCATGTATAAATGCTCATTTACCTAAGATTGAGATCAAATAAACAGGAAAGATACTCTTTTTAAATATACACACAAAGAGAGAGAGAGAAACATGACATATTCATAGATATATGCAAACAAGGTGATAAAATATAGTTTGTCATTGCCTATTTCCCGCTCAACAATTTACAACAATCTTCCTTACTCAAAAACCACCAAGGAAGAGAGTGAGGAATTATCCTCTCACATTTTTTATATGGACACATTCCAGCTCAGCCCATATAAAGTCATGTGTTCTCCCAGTTCTTCAGTCACCCAGGAGACTTATTGTCATTACTGTATGCTGTTAACAACAACAAAAAAAAAAATCACAAGTCCATGAGACATTTGTTTCAATGGGATTTATTACAAGAAAAATGAACATGCATGTAGAACTTCTATACCAAGTACAAAGGAGTTCACCATCCAGACAGAAGCTTGAACATTTATGAGCAGTAACAAGGGGGAAGTCTCAAGGGGAGGAGAGAAAATAAGCCCCTCCCAAATGGGAGTGGCAAGAGAGAGGAAGGGATCAGTAGAAGAGGGAAAAGGACTAATCTCCTAAAGGTGAAGAACAAAGGAGGAAGACCATAGTAAGTAGGATGGCAAAAGCAACATTCTTTTCCCTTGGGAACTGCTGGCCTATGAAGATAGGATGATCTGCTTATCTACAAGAATTCAAGCTGCATAGTTTCTCAATCTGGTGCCTATCTTGTAAGGTCCGGTGTGTCTAGAAAACATTGTAACTCAAAAAGACAGGTTAAGTTGGTTTCAGGGAACTGACTTTCAGTTTTCTTTAGAGATTGGCAGCAGGCAGAGGATATTGCCTATGTTCTGTATCACCCAAACGGACACATGCTCAAAGGGATGGTTCCTCCTTGGCCAGCCTTCACATTACAATATTTAAGGAAAAAATGCTAAAAAAAATGAAGATTTGTTTCATTTTCTGTTGGTTTAATTACTGACTGCTCTTGGAATAACGTTTCTCAGTTGCCACATGCTGGGTTTTCTATGATCTTTTTGTTTTGCATTTTTACATTTTTTTTTTAGCTTCCATTGCATTTTGCTGTTATGAGTCAATATTTATATATTTCAGCATCTGGCACAGTGTTTTACAATGAGTTTCTAATCTTAATTGATGCTACCATTGGCTATCAAGATATTTTTTTCCCTGGTTAACAAGAAAATCATGTGTTTGTAGGCTAAGAAAGTTTATAGTCTCTTCAGAGATTCTTTTTATGGTGACTGTATTCATTAGTTAAACTTGTACAAGAGAAAGTGATGTCCAAGGTTAATACATTTTGCCCTTTGCCAGATCCCATTTATCATTACCAATGACTGATTTGAATATAAACCATTGAAGTTATTGCATCTGTCTGTGGCATTCTCTTTCTCATCTTTATTATTTCCATTAATTTTGTTGATTCCGACTTTCCATCAATGTTCTGACTATGCACAGAAAGTTGATTCTGATATGATTGCCACATCAGTAACAGCTCATTTCCAGCCTGTTAATTAGTAATTTTCATTTTCTTTCATTCTTTCTTTCTTGCTACATCTAGCACTTTTTGACTCTTTGAGGGGAAAAAGTTTCAATGATATATAGGAGTCAGCCTCCTGAGATTGCCCTTATCCTCTGTCATTATTTTTAACCTGTTGAAAAGGTAGTTGAAGCTCCTTTTCAACATTCTCCCCTATGAACTTTTTGGCTAAGCATCTAATATGTTGACTTGATTTGGAAAAACTCATTAAGTTGTTTGTGGAATTTCTTTAACTCTTCATCCTCTGCAAGAGATGTTGGCACATATTCTATAATTATTTTGACACAGGACTTTTTGTTTCTTTTCATATTGGGTACTACAAGACACAATGACCATGTGTCCCATAAAATGATGTTTCTGGAAGCATTATTTAGCACAACTAGTGAAGCCAATCGTATCAACTCCTTTTCTTGCCTCTCAAAGGAGGACCTCTGAGGCATCCTTCCCTTTGACTGCTACTATCTTTTGTGTTCTGGTTTCCTTAATCAAAAGGACATCTACATTGAAGTGATTTAATAATATTTGCAATTGCTAGTCAGTCTATCAATAAACATTTATTAAGTGCTTTCTGTGTACCTGGCACTGTATCAAGCACTAGGGACACAAAGCAAGGCAAAAGACAATCCCTGCCTTCAAGTAGTTCAAATTTTCCATTTAGTGTTAAGCCATCCTTGGGATAAGGAAGAACTTAGTTCATCTCAGTTTTGATTCATAAGGGATATATGACTCCAAATAGTTCCCTTCATCATTGAATGCCTCATGCAACTCTCAGGATTATAAATTGCAGAAGTGTTGTCCCTTCTCATTGGTAGAGGGAGTTTTCTCACTGGAAGTGAACTATATGAATAAAATCTCCAACTACATGGACTCAAAAAAAGTTAAAACAATTTAAGTCAAAGTTGTTAACCAGTAGAGCAGTTTGGAACTACGCCTAAAGGGTTACAAAAATGTGCATACCCTTTGACCCAGCAATACCATTTCTAGAGCTGTATCCCAACAGATCATAAAAATGGGAAAGTGACCCACATGTACAAAATATTTACAGCAGCTCTTTTTGTGGTGACCAAGAACTGGACATCAAAGGGATGCCCATCCTTTGGGGAATGGTTAAACACGTTGTGATATATGAATGTCATGGAATATTGTTGTGCTATAAGAAATGATGAACAGGAGGACTTCAGAAAAACCTGGAAAGACTTACATGAACTGATGCTGAGTGAAGTGAGCAGAACCAGGAAAACATTATGTACAGTAACAGCCACAGTATGGGAGGACTGATTTTGATCCACCTAGCCCTTCTCAGCAATGCAAGGGCCTAAAACCTTTCCAAAGGACTCACGATGTAAAATGCCACACATCTCCAGAAAAAGAACTAGAAAATCAGAATACAGAATGAAGCAGACTATTTTCTCTTTTGTTATGTTAAGAACTGGGGAACATTTTAAATTTTCTTTGTTTATGGTATATCATGGACAACAAATTTGTGATATCATGTTCAGCTAATTGATGATAAGCTTCTGAACTAGAACTTGTAATCTAGACTCAGACTGCTTCTAGGACTATACTCTCACTGTGTCCTTGAAACCCTGAGTTCTGCCTATCCTGAAAACACATTTCCTCATTAAATAGTCTTTACTCAGTCCTTATTTCTCCTTTCTTTCTCAATTGCATTTCATGTTATTGACCACTGCCTCCCAAATGAAGTCTTTCCCCCCCTCTCTTCACAATAGAAGTAGACTGGATGAAAATCGTGTTGATGAGCAAGTGATATGGAAGAGAGATTCACGATTTCTTATGCAATCCTCCTCTTTGTGTGTTACTCTGTATGTTAAAATATTCATTTCGGGGACTTTTGTTAAAATAAGAATTTTTTATAAGGGAAAAATAATTCTGCATTTGGAATCAGAGAATTTAAGTTTATAGCCTGGCTCTTTGTTACATGTGTCAATTTGGACAAGTCATTTCACTCCCTTAGGCCTCAGTTTTCTTGTCTATAAAAGGAAAGAGCTAAAAAAAGTGATGACTTCAAACGTCCCTTCCAACTTTAATTCTAAAATCCTAATGCATTTACAATATTAATGTAAGGTTAATGATTAGTCGAGGAAAGAGTTAAAAATCTTCACCACCCTCAGATGAAGGCCTCAGTCCATTAAGGGAAGTTTGATTAGGGGAAACTTGTTTTGTAGGAAGACCCACACCTTTTGTTTCTAGGTCACCAGCATTGTGCCTTCTAGCTCTGAAAAGTACATATATACTCTGAGGTGAGGTTTTGCTTTGGGGACTTAGAAGAAAGTTCATGTGCCAGACAAGACTCTGGGTGGACATTAAGGAGGTCCCCCAGCTTTGAAAACCCAGACATTGGTGCTTCTCTCTCTGGTAGATATGTATGTATGTAATGGTCAGAGAGTTGGATCTGTCTGTTGATCTGTGATGTATGTATTACTTATGGTCAGACAGTTGGAAGTCCTGTCCATTGGTCTTTATTTCTCTGTTTGTAAATGTAAATAAAAATTGTTCACTCCTTAAGAGTTGCTTACCTTTTGGAAAAGCAGATCTAAAAATTTATACTGCAGTCCCTCCTGTGAATCCTGGGGTCCTTGCTGATACAGCATTTCAGACTAAATTGGTTCTTTTCCTACCTCTCTGAAGACTCCTCCACTGTTTCCTTTTCACAGTGATCTTGTGCAGTTACTTCCAATACCTCCTCAGCCTTTTAAAAAAATAACCTCAGAGCTTTATTGTGCCCTACATGAGGCAAATAGAGAAGGAACAAATACCTATAGGGGACCAGATGATGGTTGGAGCAGACAGTGCAGAGAAAGGGTTGGACACCTTCACTTTTTCTTTTGGCCACTTCACTCTCTCTTATATAGCTTACCTTTTCCCATAACTTCCAATTTTCCTAAGGGTTCATCTCTAGTCATCCTGATTTATATCTGACCGCTGGATTCAGACTCTGGAGGAAAAAGTGAGGCTGGTGACTTTGCTCAGCCCTGCCTCACTTAAATCCAACTCACTTGCAAGTCATGGCTTCATCTTCCTGATGTCATGTCCTCCTCGAGAATGAAGGACCACCAATGAGGACAGCAGCAACTTCACTAGTATATTGAGAAACTTTTAAATCAATATATCACATTCTTACTTTTCTCACAAATATGAATCTCAAATTTCCACCTGCTTTGAATTCTCATTACACATCCTCACTATATCAATTAACTGCCCACAAGACCTCACCATCACCACTATTCTCTATTCCAATTCCCCTGCTTCTTTTAATCACACCACCATCCTCTCAGTTGTGCAGGCCAGAAATCTCCACCATCCTTCAATCCTTTCTTTCTCTTAATTCTCATGCCCAATCAGAATCTGACAAGTTCTCTCAGTGTCTCCCACATCTGTCTCTCCCAGTATTTTTCATTTGCTATCCTTATAGCTCAGGTCCTTAGCAAATGGACTGTCACATACTATAGTCTCCTAACAGAGCTCCCTGCCCCTAATCTCCTTGCCTGTTCCAATTCAATCTCATACCTCCTTAATTAATTGTTTTAACATGAAACTTTTCTCCCCAAAAACCTCTGCTAAAATCATTCAGTGGCTCCCCTTTCAAGAAATTAGATCTCATTCAATTAATCAATAAATATTTTATTAAACATCTATGGTATGTCAGATACCGTGCTAAGAACCAGGATACAAAGGCAAAATAATAGACCTGCTCTCAAGAAGCTTAGAATCTTATGGGAGAGACAACATTCAAATAAACTATATACAAGCAAATTCCATATAGGATACTTTGAAAATAATCAGAAGGAAGGCACTTGTATAAAATGGAACTTTCTGGTAGAAGGTAGGATTTTAGTTTGGACTTGAAGGAAACCAGGAGGCAGAGATCGGAGAGAGTAATGACTGGAATTTGAACCCAGGTCCATCTACTCTGATTCCAGTTTTAATTCCACTATAATATACTGTCTTTCTAAGTTTAGCCATTTTCCTTCAGGATTGAAGACCAACATACTTGGTGAGATAAAACTTAGTGAATTTCACTTCTTTGTTAGATTAGTGCTTCTTTCTTTTTTCTTCCTTCCTTCCTTCCTTCCTTCCTTCCTTCCTTCCTTCCTTCCTTCCTTTCTTTCTTTCTTTCTTTCTTTCTTTCTTTCTTTCTTTCTTTCTTTCTTTCTTTCTTTCTTTCTTTCTTTCTTTCTTTCTTTCTTTCTTTCTTTCTTTCTTTCTTTCTTTCTTTCTTTCTTTCTTTTTTGTGATAATCAGAGTTAAGTGACTTCCCCAGGGTCACAGAGCTAATAAGTGTCTGAAGTTGCATTTGAGCTCAGATCCTCCTGACTTTCAGGTCCAGTGCTCTGTTCACCTAGCTGTCCCAATATTAGTGTTTCTTGAATTGTCAACCAGCCCTAGGAAATGACCCCAATGTATAGATCAGCTTCAAATTTTCATGATATGTTATTCTTTGGTGTACTACCAAACAATCTCTAATCAAAGAGTGTGTTTCTGTTCCATTCTATCCAGATCCCTGGAGATTTAGAGCTGGAAGGGATTTTCAAGACCAAGAGTGGGGAACCTGTAATCTTGAGGCTACATGTGGCCTTCTTGGTCCTCAAGAGTAGTCCTTTGACTAAATGCAAACTTCACAGAACAAATCTCCTAAATTAAGGTATTTATTCCCTTAATAAAAGGATTTGTTCTGTGAAGTTTGGACTCAGTCAAACGGTCACTTTTGAGGACCAAGAAGGCCACATGTGACCTCAAGGCTGCAGGTTCTCCACCTGTTACCAAGACCATTTAGTCCAATCCCCTCTTTTTCCAGATGAGGAACATGAAAACCCAGGAAGTTAAATGCGTTGTCCACAGTCACACAGGTGGCAAGTAGCTGAACCATAACACCCACTCAGACCCTCTAAAGCCAAATTCAGAGCACTGTCCCACAAAGTTTTCCTTTAAAGTGGCTTATTTGGAATGCAATTCCTTCTGCTATCTCCTAAAGGAACGAATTGAAATGGAAATTTTAAGGTACAATATTCTTTTAATTAAAATATTCATTGAATATAACCACATTGTTTTTGAGGGGTCAGCAATCTATTTTAATTACATTCACAAACAGAGAAAATACAAGCAGAGAAATAAAGACCAATAGACAGGGCTCCCATCTGTCTGACCATTATATACACGCATAGTTACGAGAGAGAGAAGCACCAATATCTAAGCTACCCAGCATCTCACCTGGAACATGAACCTTATTCCAAGCCCTCTCCCGCATGCCCATGCACACACACACACACACACACACACACACACACACACACACACACACACACACACACACACACACACTTTTTTTAAAAAGCACATTGCTCAAGTGTAGATTTCCAAAGAGTAAATGGGGTAGCAAATGGAGTCATGATCTTGCCATTTGGTTTGGTTAGAAACCTGGGAATGTCAAGCCCAAAGAAGATAATATTGGGGATCAGGGTCCTGGTATATATCTGCGTGTGTATGTGTTTAATTTATTTATAATTTTATAATTATGCTGCATGTGTTGTTCCATTACAATGTAAGCTCATTGTAAGTAGGCATTGTTTCATTCTTTGTCCTTGTAATCCCAATATCAGTACAGTGCCTGACATATGCTATGCACTTAATAAATAAAGAACTTGATTATTTGTCTTTAAGAAAAGGGTTAAACCTGCTAAGTTCCAGAAAACAGAGCTAAGAGCCATGGCAAGTACAGCAAAAAGATAGACTTAGGCTTTATGCAAGTAAATACTTGCTAACAACTGAGATAATGCAAAAGTGGAATGGGCCACCCGGGAAGGTAGAGGGTTTCTTCTCATTGGAGGTCTTTCAGAGGAGATTCAATAGCCCCTCCCTCTTTGGTATATTGTTGGGGGATCATTTTTGAACTAAAGTGTGTGTGGGAGTTCCTTCAAACTCAGATATTTGGCAATTTTCTGTAATTATGTGATACCTTGTGTCCAAATAATTAGCATTGTTCCTCCTCCTCAACTTCCTTCCTTCCTAGCCTCTCGACAGAGGTCATGGAAAGTAGTTTTCCTCTTTGAACCAAAAGATGTTTCAATACTTCAAGGGTTCTGTGATCTCATCGTTGTGATGAGATATTGCCTCCCACAGTGCACATCACAACCCAGCCTTGCCTTCTTGTTCTATGATTCTTTCAAGTCTCCCTTAAATCCCATAAAACCAAAAGAAAAAAAATATAGTCAAATTTTCTCAGTTTGGTATATTCACTCTCTTTTCTATTCTACTTTGGGGCAGCTAATTGTTAGAAATTTGTGGGGGTTTTCTCTTTGCCATGACATCAAAACTCACAGCTTGGTACTTAAGACTGTCTTATCATGTGGCTCTTGTGACCTTTTCCTGCCTTATTTTTAATCACTCCTCTGCAAATACTCTACATTCCACCCAAATGCCACTACTATTTTCTAATTGCACTCACTGAAACTCTCATCGTAGCACTGACAAACTTTCCCTCACCTTGCAGTTCTTCTTTGGTAGGCCTACCATCTTCTTGCACTCACAGACACCTGACTCCCTCCAGATGGCATCTTTGGCTACCCTCCCTAGGACTGGATGCATTTTGTCTCACATGTAGCCCTCAGCACATTAGGCCAGGAGGAAGAGTAAGCATATTCTTTTCTCTTCATGGTCTCTGAGGTGAAGGGAAAAAGAAGAAATAAAACACTTATTAAGCACTTATTGTGTATCAGACACCATACTAAGGACTTTACAGGTAAGATCTCATTTGACTCCCACAACAAGCCCGGGAGTTCGATGCTATTATTATCCCCATTTTATAGTTGATGAAACTAAGGGAAACTGAAGTTAAATGGCAAGCCCAGGGTAGTATAGTACGTATAGAGGCCAGATTTCAACTCAGGTCTCCCTGACTCTAAGTCTGGTACTTGATCTACCATGCCACTTAGCCACTAACAGACCCTCTCTCCATCACTATTATTTGGCAACTTCTCTTCCTTTCAAGGTCATACATGTAAATTATCCTATCCATATCTTTATTGTAGTTATCTATTGGCTTCCAGGGAATATCCCTTCCTTTCTCAAGGAATTCCACACCCAGCTCCTAGATTTCATATCCACTCTACTTTAGGACATGCATATACCGATATTCTCTCAAAAACCATGGCTTCCCAATTCACCAATGTCCTTAATTCCTAGTACTTACACCCTTAATCCTTCTCTACCATATAGAGGAATGGTCATAACCTTGAGTTTACTAATAACCCATTTAGCCCCCGAATCAATAAATCTGAAATACCTGTTTTCAATCAGAATATTTTAGTCCTCCATCTCTCCCTTAAGCTCAATCCATGTAGCCAGTCACTACACTTCCATATTCCCTCCTCTTCCATCAGTCAGTATCTGGTCTGTTTGTTCTTTCAAAGCCTCAATCCTATCATTTATTCAATTCAACTGTACTCTGTTCTCTACTCTCAATTCCCTGCCCCCTTGCCCTGTCACCACTCGTACTTTTCCAAATTCTACCTCCATTGTAGCTTTCACTACTAGGCTGCTAAATACTGGGGAAGGAAGTCACAGAATTGTGCTGCCCAGGGCCACTAAAATGATGTCATCAGACACCAGGTCAGCCCTCATTGGAACACCACACTTAATTCCTGCATGACTGACCCTGTATCACACCTCATCAATAATCTGTTCTAAATCTTCACTCTTCTCAAGTCTCCTCTACTACCTCCTACCTTGTCCCACTCAACACCATGTGTCTCCTAATTTATTTTGTCTTTGTGAGGTAATTCAGACTGAGTGACCTGCCCAGGGTCACACAGCTAGTAAATGTCAAGTTTATAAGGCCTGATTTGAACTCAAGTCCTCCTGACTCCAGGGCCTGTGCTTTATCCATTGCGTCACCCAGTTTCCCCATGTGTCCTAATTAGCTAAGAAAGCAGAGGCTCCCTGTGGTGGTCTCTTTTTTTCTCTCTGATTCTGTAACTCAAATACTCTCTGCATTATCCTTCATTCCCTTCTCCCTGTTTCAGTCTCTGGCAAAGCAGATTTCATATCCACTCTACCTTAGGACATGCATATACTGATGTACTCTCATCCCTTTACTGGGAACAATTCTTTTATTTGTGCCTTTGATCCCATTCCTCTTCTTCCCCATCTCTGCAAGGATCTTTCCCCTGTAATTGCACTTCCTTTCTCTCCCCTGTCTATCTCTGTAACTCTTTGTCTCTCTCCCAGTCTCTGTCTGTCTCTGTCTGTTTCTATCTTCAATCACTCCAGGTCACCCATAGAACAGAGTACTTGACCCTTCCACCTCTACTGCTTTAAACTGTTATTCCATATCTCTCCCCTCTTTGCCAGCCAAAATCAGAAGAAAAAAGCTATATTCATTTGTTCTCCCCTTTCACTTCTCAGCTCCTTCTGACCTGATGCCACCATCAACTGAAACTATTCTCTCCAAAGTTACTAATGATAAAAAAAACTCTCGTTGTTGTGGCCTGTTTTCAGCCCCTGTCATTCTTGACACGTCTGTACATTTTAACATAGTAGACCACCCCTTCCAACTTAGACACTCTCTCCTCCTTTGGCTCCCATACTAACTGGCTGCATACCTGTTCTTGAGATTCATTAAAATTAATTTATTTGCTTTTAGTTTTTAACAATCACTCTCTCCTCTGTCCCCAAGACAGAATGAAATCTTATATGGGTTCTATAAATTATGTTCATCCTTCGTTGCCGAAGAAGATCATGCCATCAGAAAAATGATGACATGACTTGCACTTGATTTTGTTTTGAGTTAAAGAGAGTTGTGCAGGTCACCAGCCTCACTTTTCCTCCAGAGCCATCTGAATCCAGTGACTAGATATTCATCAGAATGACTGGAGATGACCCAGGATGCACTGGGAGACCTTGGGCCCTTTAGGCCAAGGTCTTGCAGGTACTCACATAGAGTGAGGCTATGCCCATTCATTGAATGTTTAAAAAGTAGCCAGGTCATGGTCCCTTTAATGAGGCCAAGAAAAAGAAAGACACCAGGCTGGGTGGGAAACAGCAACAGTTCCTATTGATAATCACTGTAAAGCTAGGAGGGTCCAGAGGAGCCCTTAGGCAGGGGCACATTGGCATTCCAGTTTTGGAGTGCAGTAGGTTTAAGGTTTTGGGAGAGGACAGAACAGGACAGGGAAAAGGACAGGAAAGGAAAGGAAGGGATGGAAAAGGCAAGGCAAGGCAAGGGGCCAGTAAAACCCAAGTCAACTGGGCATCTTTTGGTCATCCAAATTTACCTTCCTTTGGAAAGGAGAAGAAAAGGAAGGGGGAAGGAGACAGGAGAGGAGGAGTTGAGTTAGCTAGCTGGGTCCCTATTCAGCCAGCTGCATCTACTCACAGGATTTCACATACATTCTTATTAAGCATATTTTCGCATTAGTCATGTTGCATAGAAGAATTAAAATGAATGGGAGAAACCATGAGAAAAACCCAACCCAACCCAAACATAACACAAGAGAAAACAGTCTGCTTCATTCCGTATTCCAATTCCATGGTTCTTTCTCTGGATGTGAATGGCATTTTTCTTCGAGTCCTTTAAGAATGTTTTAGGTACTTGCATTGCTGTGAAGGGCTACGTCTATCAGAAACACTTCTCACACGCTGTGGCTTTTACTGTATACAATGTTCTCTTGGTTCCGCTCATTTCACTAAGCATCAGTTCATCTAAGTCTTTCCAGGCTTTTCTGAAGTCCTCTTGTTTATTTTTTCTTATAACACAATAGTATTCCATTACATTCATATACCACAACTTGTTCAGCCATTCCCCAGTTGATGGGCATTCCCTCAATTTTCAGTTCTTGGTCACCACAAAGAGAGCTGCTATAAATATTTTTGTACATGTGGAACTTTTTCCCATTGTTATGACCTCTTTGGGATACAGTCCCAGAAGTGATATTGCTGGGTCAAAGGGTATGCACATTTTTGTAGCCCTTTGGGCATAGTTCCAAATTGGTCTCCAGAATGGTTGGATCAGCTCACAGCTCCACCAACAATGAATTAGCATTCCAACTCTCCCACACTTTCTCCAACATTTATCATCTTCCTGATTTGTCATGTTAGTCAATCTGAGAGGTGTGATATCGTACCTCATAGTTGTTTTGATTTACATCTCTCTGATCAATAGTGATTTCTTTAGTGGCTTACCATTCTTTTCATACCACCAAGAACTGGTGTCCCTGGAGCCTGGGCCCTGGACCATCTTCTTTATACTCTCTTACTTGGTGATCACATCAATCAATCAACAAATATATATTAAGCCTTATTTTGTGTCACACACTGTGCTTGGTGCTGGAGACACAGAGAAAGGTGAAATGCAATCCCCACCCTCAAGGAGCTCACAAGTTAATAGTGAAGCCAATATGCAAATGTCTGTGTAGAAACAAAATATGTACAGGATAGCATCTTCTCCATTGAGCTCATTTATCATCTCTCTGTCTCTGTCTCTCTGTCTCTCTGTCTCTGTCTCTCTGTCTCTCTGTCTCTGTCTCTCTGTCTCTCTGTCTCTGTCTCTCTCTCTTTCTCTCTCTCTCTCTCTCTCTCTCTATATATATATATATATATGTGTGTGTGTGTGAGTGTGTGTGTGTGTGTGTGTGATTATATATGTGTGCATATGTATGTATGTATGTGTATCAAATTTATACTTCAAGTGTTTGTCTTTTCTCTGAACCACAGCCCTGAATTTCCAACTGCCTGCTAGAAGTCTCCACTTGCATGTCCTCTAGCCATCTTAAATTTTACATGGCCAAAACAGAACTCATTATATGTCCTCCTAAGCCCCCACCTCCTCCCAATTTTCCTCCTGCTCTCAAGGACCTCACAATCCTTCCTGTAACTTAGGTTTGCAACCCAGAGATAACCTTAATTCTTCTCTCTTTGAATCCCTGGTGCTATTATTCAGTCATTTCTGTCATATCCATGTCTTCATGATACTACTTGGGGTTTTCTTGGAAAAGACGCTGAAGCGGATTGCCATTTTCTATTCCAATTTATTTTAGAGACTAGGAAACTGAGGCAAAAAAGGTTAAGTGACTTGCTCAGGGTCACACAGCTAGGAAGCATCTGAGGCTGGAGTTGAACTCATGAAGATGCATCTTCTTGACTCTAAGACTGGTGCTCTATATATTGCAACACCTAGCTGCCCTTCAATCCCTATTTAGTGCCAAATAGTTTCCAATCTTGTTGATTCTATCTCCATGACCTTTCTTATTCTTCTACTTCTCTCCATTCACATGGAAAACAATGTAGTTGAAGTCCTTATCATCTTTCACTAGGTCCATTGCATTAGACTTCTAGTAGATGGCACCATCCCTCATCCTCTCTGGTCCATCTGTATACAGCTGCCAACTTGATATTTCTAAAACACAATTCTGTCCATGGCGCTCTCTGCCTCCAGAATCATAAGTAGCTCCTAATTGTCTCTAGGATGAAAGAGAAACTCCTCTCTGGCATTTCTCCCTAGCCCAGGTTCAAGTTATCAATTATGTTCTTCATTCTACATTCCACCCAAGCTTTCTTGATTATTTTCCCCCAGAAAGAATATCCTATCAGCTGTTCCCATGCTTTTGCGGAAGCTCTCCCCCCATAAATTGCCCAGATACACTGGAGTGCTTTCTCCTCACCTGAATTTCTTATAATCTGTGGACTCTGAAAGCCTCAGCTCCAGCACCATTTCCTAAAGGAGATTTTTCTGATTATTCAAATTTTGAGAGTTCTTCTTTCCTCTCCCTCTTCTTCTCAAATAAAATTTTATTCACCATGAATAAAAGCACATTTGGCCACAGGTGAAGTAGAACAATATGAAATTATTCCATATCTAACTGCACAAGAAACCTAGGATATGGTCTCCATCTTTTCTACTCAGAAGGTGTTGGAACTGTATGAATATGTCCAGGACCATCTATGACCATATCTACCTGCAAAATCTACCTAGAAACCTACAGACGTTATTATTCTACTCTTTCCATTCCCACAGTTCCAAATTTCCTAGAAATCATGGACAGCAGAGCTAATAAGAACCACCCTACATCTCCAGCTACGAAGAAAATGAGCTGCACCGTTATGTGGACTTGAGGGACGGTGACTGCAAAGCAGTATCTTCTGAGCAGATCAAACAGAAAATCAGTTTTCTAGGAGAGAAGAGCCACAGCATAAGTGTGACTACAAGTAATCATCCCCAAGGAGGAGACTGGCAATGACTTTGTATGTATATATGGTCAGACAGCTGAATCTATCTGTCTGTTGATCTGTGGTATGTTGCTTAGAGCCAGACAGTTGGAAGCCCTGTCTGTTGATTATTATTTTTTTGTCTGCAGGACAAAACAAGGGACCATCTATGGATGATGGAGGGAGCAGAGACCTGCTCCTACCTGCCTCTTACCTGGACAGTTTCAACAATCAAATGAAAGATTGTCACAGTGCACTCACACAGTACTGCAGTCTATGCGAGATCTTGCTTCACCTATGGTCTCAACATTTCACTTTTTCATGATGAGGTTCTCCAAACAATCTCAAAGAACCAACACTGGAAGCCTGTCAAGAAGACTTGCTCCCATCTAGATAGTTTAGGTCCTATTGTTTAGGGCTGCACAGTCTACTCAGCATGCTGCAAAGAGGGTTGACAGAACATGTTCTAGGACTGCCATGTGTTACAATGCCTGAACAAGCTTCATCTCTTTGCTTACTGAAAATTTCTGGGAGCTCATCTTGAAAACTTATTTGATTATTAGACTATTACTAATGCTGTTTTTTCTTCCTCTGTGGGCAAAAAGATAAACCATCTGGTTGGAGGCAATAGGTTGGCCCCAGAGTAGGCTGAATTGCTTTTTAGCAGCTTTCTGAATGTGACTGGTTTCTTTACCAGGGCATGGGTGACATTGAACTGTGTCAAAGGCTGTTCATGAAACAAAACTTTAAAAGAGAAAGAAATGAAACTTTTTGTTAGTTCTGCAATATGTTATTTTGCTAAGAATTTTCTTTTCCCATCATCATTTATTTTGTAGGAAAGGAATTTAAAGGGATACGTTTAGGTAATTGTACTCCACTAAAGAAGCAGATTAAAATAAAACTTGATTTTAAAAATGCTTGTTGAACAATTACATTAAATTGAATTTATGCATCCCATGTTATAGTCAGAGGCCTAATTGTGAACATTCCTAAAGCTCTTTCTAAACCCCTAACTTTTTGCTCTCTACATTTGGAGAAGATGTATACACACACACACACACACACACACACTATACACACACATACATACATACATATATATGTGCATGTATATGTAATGTTAATTAGAAAGTTAAAGATCTTCCCTACCCGTTGATGGGCCTGCCCATTAAGGGAAGCTTGAGTAGAAGAAGCCCAAACCTTTTGTTAATTTCAAATGCCCTTGTTCTCAAGGGTTGTGATGCCCTCTGGCTCTGAAAAGTGTATAAATACTCTGAGGTGAAATTTTACTTTGGGGCTTATATATGTGTGTGTGTGTGTGTGTGTGTGTGTGTGTGTGTGTCTGTGTGTGTGTGTGTGTGTGTGTACATATATAAATCCAGATTTAGTCTTTCCCCTGAACTTCAATAACAAATCTTCAGTTCCCTATTGAATATTTCAAATTGGATGTCCCAGAGATTATACTACATCAATGTGTCCAAAGTCATCATATTTTCACCAAACCCATTCTTCTTCCTAACATCTTCATTTCAGTTAAATATATTACCCTTCTTCTGGTCTTTTGGGGTTTTCAACCTTGTCGATATCCCTGACTCCTCTTCTCCCTTTTTGCTTCTTAAGCATCTTTCTCCTCCAGCTCATTCTTTCTACTTCCATGGTTACTACTTCACTGCTGGTGTGCATTAGCTCCCAGTTGGATTTTTACAGTGATCTCATAACTCATCTCCAAGCCTCAGGTCTCTCTCTTTATTCAGTCTTTTACACTTCTGCCAAGTGATTTTCCTTAAATAAAGTTCACATATCACTCTGTCACTCAATAAGCTACAGTGGTTTCCTTTTACCTCTGCAATCCCATGTATACTGTGCTGTTTGCTTCTAAAATGCTTCATAGTCTTGTCCCAACCTACTTTTCCAGTTTTGTTGCACATTTCTCCCTTTATACCACTCTAAGATCATGCCAAATTGGTTTTCTCTTATTCTCATGTATAACACTATATCTACTCTATCTGAGTGGTTGCATGGGCTGTCTACATGGCTAGAAAGCACTCTCTCTATATTGAACTCCTCAGAATTTCTAGCTTCCTTTAAGACACAGATCAAATAGCATCTTAAATAGCACCTGCTATGGGAAACATTTCTTGATTTGCTCAACTGCTAGGTCCATCTCCATCAAACTACTTTGTATTTATTCTTTTTAAAATATTTTCTTTTTATGTTTATATATATCCTTTTTGTATCCCTGGTTATAGCAGAAGTAGGAGTTGCTTCATTTATTGCGTTTGTATCAGGCCACTGCCACAGTACCTCAAACGTAGTTGAAGTGTAACAAATGCGGGTTGACTGATTTAGCTTGTTAATGTAATTCAGGAGGGCAGAGCCAAGATGACAGAGTAAAGGCAGGGATTCATTTACCTGTGCTCGCCCAAATTCCTCTTCAAAAAACTTTAAAATAATGCTTTAAAACAAATTCTGGTACTGCAGAACTAAAAAATATATGGTGAAACATTTTTCTAGTTCAAAACAGTTTAGAAGCTTGACAAGAAAATTCTGTCTCACTGCAGTGAGGGTGGAGGGCAGTCCAGCACAGGCTGAGCTCAAGCAAACTAGTAACAGGCCACTGGCCAGCAAGTCAGTAGCATTAAGTGCCTCCAGGAAGCCAATATCATGACGGACCCAGCAAGCAAACAGGGCCCTCACAATTCCAACACCCTGACAAGCCAGTAACAGAATGGCTCAGTAAGCTAGAAGCAGGCTTTGGAACAACCGAATGAGAAGCACTGACTTCTGAAGCTTTCAGCCCATAGATGGAAAGTAGGTAGGACAACTGTTAGAAGGAGATTACAGGTCCATTTTGCTGGCACTGGGTACAGGATTCTATTGCTTTGCCAATAGAGAGATCCAAGATTCAGGGCCAGTTCACAGTCCCAGGGCAAGTAGGAGCACTAGCACACTAGAGTTCTTAGACAAAGGGGAATGAGGACCATGGCCACAGTTATAGGGCAGAAAAGAGTACTTTAGTTCACTCATGGATCATAGAACAGGCCAGGAGAAGAGTGGTTGTAACTCTCTTTAGATCATACCACTTTGTAAGAACTAAAAACTTAAAGACCCATAGGACTAGATCTGAAAAGAACAGCACAAAAAACCTGAAACTCAAAACAGTGCCTCATCTACCTTGGGATCAAAACCCAACTTTAAGATAAAGTTTGAGTTCAAGAAGTAGGCTGAAAAAATGAGCAAGCAACAACAAAGAAGAAACTGACCATAGAAAGTTATTATGGTGACACAGGAGATCAAAACACAAATTAAGAAAAGTATAGTCAACATGAATACACAGAAAGCCTCAAAGAAAAAAATGAATTGGTCTGAGGTCCAAAAAATTGACTTGAAGAGCTCAAGGAGGATTTTGCATATCAAATAAGAAAGGTAGAGGAAAAACTGGGAAAGTGAAAGAATGTGATATATGAGAATTATGAAAAAAGAGTCAACAGCTTGGTAAAGAAAGCACAAACAAATTGAAAAAGATATAAAAAATCTTTGAAAAACAACATTTTTAAAAGTAGAATTGCACAAATGGAGAAAGAGGTACAAATGCTCATTGAAGAAAATAATTTCTTAAAAATTAGAATAGAATAAGTGGAAACTAATGATTCCATGAGGCATGAAGAAAGAACAAAACAAAATCAAAAGAATTAAAAAATTGAAGAAAATGTGAACTATCTCATTGGAAAAATAACTTACTTGGAAAATGGATCAAGGAGAGATGAGCAAAGAATTATTGTACTACCTAAATCTTTGATCAGAAGAAGAGCCTAGACATCAGCCTTCAAGAAATTATTAAAGAAAACAGTCCTAATATCATAGAAATTGAAAAAGAAGGAACTACCAACCACCTTCTGAAATGTTCCAAAATGAAAGCTCCTTGGAATATTGTAGCCAAATTCCAGAGTTCCTCAGTCAAGGAGAAAACATTGCAAACAGCAAGAAGAAAACAATTCAGAAACCATAGAGTCATTGTAAGGATTATACAAGAGCTAACAGCTTCCACAATAAAGGATCAGAGTGCTTGAAATACGGTATTCCAGAAAGCAAAGGGTCTAGAACAAGGGTGGGGAAGCATAAAAAGGTAAACAGGAAAAAAAGAAATCACAAAGAATTCAGTAAGATTAAGCTGTTTACACTCCTACTTGGGAAGATGATACTTTTAATGTCTAAGAATGTTATCACAATTAGAGCAATTAGAAGAAGTATTCATAGACAGGGGGCAAGGATATGAGTTGACTATGATGGGATGATAGCCAAAAAAAGAATTAAAGGTGAGAATTAGGGGTGCACTGTGATAATAGCAAAGGAAGAGGCAGAAAGGGGTAAGTTATCAATATAAAAAAAAAGATAAAAGAGCTTTTACAGTGGAAGGAAAGATGGAGGGGGTGGCAGTCAATGCTTGAAACTTGCTCTCATCAGAATTTCCTCAAAGCTGGAATAAAATGCACGTTCTTTTAATTATAGAAACCTATCTTATCCTACAGAGAAGTAGGAGAGGAGGGAGATAAGAAAATGGGACCTAATGGAAGGGAGGGCAGATTTGAGGAAGTGATAATGAAAAGGAAAGTACTTTTTTTAGAAGGACAGGGTAAAAAGAAAACAGATAGAGAAATTCCATTTAAAATAACTGTAGACAATGTAAAATATTTGGGAGTCTATCTGCCAAGACAAACCCAGGAACCATATGAACACAATGACAAAACATTTTTCACACAAATAAAGTAAGATCTAAATATTGGAAAAATATCAATCACCCATGGGTAGGCAGAGCCAATACAATAAAAAAAAGATAATTCTACCTAAATTGATTTACTTATTCAGTGCCATAACAGCAAAATGCCAAAAATATATTTTATAGAGCTAGAAAAAAAGTAACATTTGTCCAGAAGGACAAAAGGTAAAGATTATCCAGTAAATTAAGGGGAAAAAGTGAAGAAAGGTAGCCTAGCCATACCAGATCTCAAATTGCATTATAAAGTGTTAATTATCAAAACAACATGTTACTGACTAAGAGACAGACTGGTGGATGAGTAGAATAGATCAGGTACACAATACACAGTAATGACCACAATAATACAGTTTTTGATAAATGCAAACATAACTCTTGGGACAAGAACTCATTATCTTACAAAAATTGCTGGGAAAATTAGAAAGCAATTTGTCAGAAACTAGGTATCTACCAGTATCTCACACCATATATTTAGATAAGGTCAAAATCGGTGCATAATTTAAACATAAAGCGTGATACTTTAAGTAGAGAATAGTTTTCCTGTCAGATTTACGGATAAGGGAAGAATTTATGATCAAATAAGAGACAGAGAGCATTACAAGATGTAAATTGGATAATTTTTAGTACATTAAGTCAAAAAAGGTTTTGTACAAGCAAAATCAAGGTAGCCAAAATTATAAGGAAAGTAGAACACTGGAGGGGGAAGTTTCTAGAAGTGTCTTTAACAAAGGCCCCATTTCTCAAGTGTATAGAGATCTGGCTGACATTTAAAAGAACATGACTCATTCCCCAATTAATAAGTGGTCAAAGAAAGAAGTTTTCAAAAGAAGAAATCAAAGCTATCTCTAGTCATATCAAAAACTGAGAGCTGCCTGAATGGGAACCCAGCCCACTGGGTAACTCAACTTATCCTCTCCCTTTCCCTCTCCTCTCCGAAGGAAGGTAAATTTTGATGGCAGGAAACTGTCCAGTTAACATAGGATTTATTGGCTAGATTCCTTCCTTCGTTCATTTCTATCTCTCTTTGCCTGTGTTTCTTTCTTTCTTTCTTCAGGCTCTTTCCTCAAAGACTCATTTCTTCATTTCGCTCTGGAGCCCACAGATTGGACCATAATAGGTACCTGCCCAAGCACCACTCAATGGCTGTATTTTGGGTCCTCCAGGCTCAGAGTGAATGTCAATAGTAGCTGTTTCTCTTTGGACCAGCAACCCTGAGGGTCTTCCCCTCCCAGTTTGATATTTTTTTTTCATTAAAGAAGCCATCCCTTGACTCACTTTTTAAAGAGGACTATTCACTAAATGAATACTACCTCATTCAAAGTGAGAACCTGAAAAGGCCTCAACCTAAAAAGGGTCAGGGTCTCCCATTGCATCCTGGGCCATCTTCAGCAGTCCTGATGAATATCTGGCCACTGGATCCAGATGGCTGTGGAGGAGAAAGTGAGGCTGGTGACCTGCACAGCCCTCCCTCACTCAAATAAAATTCAATTGCAAATCATGTCATCATTTCCGTGATGTCATGATCCTCTTTGAAAATGAAGGACCAAAACAACTTATCAAAAAATATCCTAAATCACTACTGATTAGGGAAATGCAAACTAAAATAACTGAGCTACCATTTCATACCTTCCAGACTGACAAATATGACAGAAAAAAGACAAATGTTGCAAGTGATGTATGAAAATTGGGACACAAATACATTTTTGGTCAATTTGTGAACTGATCAAACATTCTGAAGAACAATTTGTAATTATTCTCAAAAGGCTACATAACTGTGTATATGCTTTGATACAGCAGTACCACTACTAGATCTGTATAACAAACAGGTTTTTTTTTTGTGAAAAAGGACATGTATGTATAAAAATATTTATAACAATTCTTCTTGTTATGGTAAAGAATTGTACATTATGAGGATGCCCATTAATTGGAGAATGGTTGAGGAGTTTGTGGTACATGATTTTGATAGAATACTATTGTGCTGTAAGAAATGATAATCAGGATGCTTTCATAAAAAGGAAACAACAACTGGAAATACTTACATGAACTGCTACCTAGTGAAATGAACAGAAATAGGGAAACATTGTACACAGTAACAGCAATATTGTATGATGAAGTACTGTGAATAACCTAGTTATTCTCAGGTAAGAAAGATCCAAGATAATCCCAAAGGATTTGTGCTGAAAAATCCTATCTACTTCCAGAGAAAGAACTAATGGAGTCTGAATATAGATTGAAGTATGCTAGTATGTTACTTTTCTCTGAGTGTGTGTGTGTGTGTGTGTTTGGTCTGTGTTCACTTTTACAACATGACTAATATGGAAATATGATTTCCATGACTGCATATGTATAACATATCAAATAGCTTGCCATCTTTGGTGAGAGGAAGGAGTGGGAGCAAAGCAAAAAAAAAGCAAATTAAATTTTGGAACTGGAAGAAAAATAAAAAAGCAATATTAAAATTTGTTTTACATGTAATTAAAAATATATACTATATATGTGTGTATATGTGTGTGTGTGTATATATACGTATATATGTATATACGTATATATACATATATATACGTATATATGTGGGGTATAGGGTGTGCTCAGGGAAGACCAGTACCTCTAGTGTGATGGCTGCCAAGTCCTTTTTGAGGCTCTTTCCACCTTTGGTGTTCACCTGTTCCACCTAACTCTCACCTGTGACTCCAAGAAGCTGCAGTATGAGCAGCAGTCACACCTTGATAAACCATTTTGGCAGCTGCGCCAAACCAGGTTGAGGGTAACCAAGGGGTCTCAAACCCATTGGTAAGTTAGGGGATGTCTACCCCAAGCATGTGAAGACCTCCCCTGGTGGAATGGGTGGATGAGAACCATTTGTTCGAACAGCCATGAAGGCACATGAAGCAGGCAATGTGAAGCGCTTCGAGCTTGGTTAGACATTGAAGATGCCAAGGTCATCCACTGCTCCCTGAGCCATCTCCAGGCATCTTGACTCTGTCCTTTCACTGGACTACAATGACTCTGGAGGAGAGAGTGCAACTTTGTGCAACTTCACTCACTTAAATCCAATTTATACACGAACAAAAAGACATCACCCATACCGTGTGTGTGTGTGTGTGAATGTGTGTGTATTCATGTACTCAGTACTCTATCCAATAAACACATTTTCTGTTCCTCAATTTTGAAATTCTTCTACCTTTACACATTTTGTGAGGCATAACCCAATGCCAAGCCTGAAATACAGGGTCCATTTATTTCCATTTCTTAGAATCCTTGATTTCCTTCGACACTCAACCCTGGTACTGCCTCACATGGGAACTCTCTCCTTGTTCCTCCTTGTCAGCTCTATCTCCTACTTTAAGTAACTTTTGAATTACTTCTCTTTTAGATATAACATACCCCCATAATAGAGAGTAAACTTCTTGAGGACAGAAACTATATTTTAGTTTGTTTTCTTATGCCCAGAAGGTAAAAGTGCCTTACACTTGTTAGGTACCTGACGACTTCAACTGAATTGACTTGACTTGCTCTCTTCCATGCCATTTTGTAGGCTAACATGCTTACCCACAGCTCAATCTCTTCCAGTTTCTACCTTTTAACACCCTTCTCATGATGCATATAGTTTAAGATATTGTAAGATTTCCTCCCTGAAACCTTCCTTGATGCTTCCAGAAAATGTGCTTTTCTTTCTCTTGTTTTACTGAAACACTATTTTTTTCCTTTTTATTCCTATTCTACCTTACAATATAATTATTTATGTATATCATATGTCTTCTGTATCATATCGTAAGCTTCTTGAGGACAGGGACTAAGTTTATCATCTTGGCATCCTCATGCCCTAGCATAGTACCTTGCACAGAATAGGCACTAAATAAATATTTTATGAATTGAATTAATAGCGTAATGAATTACCTTTGCCTCCATGCTGTCAATAACCTTCAAGTACACTAATTTTGTATGTATGTTACTTTTTTCTTATTTGAATATATTATTGCCTTGAATAAATGTCATTACTTTAATTATATCCAGCAAAATGTCCTGGCACATCCGTATTACTCTTCATTATGTATATAACAATAAAAAAACACCTTGAGTCAAATTACCTCTATTAAAATTCTCCAAAATGGCCCGTATGAGCAACTCTTTCCTAAGTAACCTTCTGTATTGAAGATCATCCTGATGATGCTAGAATCCAAGAGCTAGACCAAGAGAAAAGAAGACCACTCAGATGGATGCTGAGTTAGGAGACATTTTCTGAGACCAAAATGGCAAATAATTTTCAGAGGGGAGCTACAGGTTAGCTTAATCCAACAGCAGTACTACTGGTATAATTATATTGGGAGCATTTGCCCTCCCTGGTGTTATCAATATTACAAAATGTGGAGAAATTTTAAAGGATGAGAAACACTGGGTAGGATAATAAAGCCTTGCTTAAATAGAACTAACGTGGAAATGGACAGATAAGCTCACTTCCTCTGAGCATTGTTATTTCTTATGTCACTGGATGAGCAGGATAACAATAGCATAGTGTAAGCATTGTTCAGAAAGTAATTTCACAAGGTTTTTTGAAGGAATTCTCTTTGTTACAATTCAAATAATTGTTGTCCATATATAAACAGTTTAGTGTTACTTTTCTACATGCAGAAATACTTCATCAGTAGAGTATCCATATATTCCTTCCCAGAATCAAAAATTTCCAAAGGTAACAGGGCCATTTAATCCAACCCATTCCCCAAAAGGAATCTTTAAATAACACCAGAGATAAACAGCTGTTCAACCTACGCTTGAAGATCTCCAAAGAGGGACACACCTCAACTTCCCAAGGCTGCCTATTTTACTTTGAATAATTCAAAATAAGGGCTGAATGCCATAGACTTTTGCTATATTTGATTACTATTTCAACATAATTGTATTTCTTTGTAATCCTGAGTATTTTATTTATAAATTTAAGATATTATCCCAAGAAGGTTCCTGTAGGCTGCACCAGACTGCCAACAATGTCCTTGATGCAAAAAAGGTTAAAACCTTAATTGTGAGGAATTGTGAGGAAATCTTTCCTGACATTTACCCAAATTTTCTTGTTTGCATCTCCCACTCAGTACTCCTTGTTTTAATCTCTGAAGGCATCTTCTTCCAAATATTTGAATACAGCTGTCATACCCTCTTCTTATCTACACTTCTTCTTTCCCCAGGCCCTTTCATCTATTTTTATATGACAATATTCCAAAGTCCTTCACCAGTCTGGTTATATTGCTCTGGGTATTCTCCAGTTTCCCAATGCCCTTCCTAAACTGTGGACCCTTCCTGAAATTACAAGGCTTTTGTGGACTTCAATTCTAGTTTGATTCCTTGAGTGACTCCACAATAGGTTGGGAGGTTGAAGGTATTTATCCAGTATAACATAGTAGCAACCATCTGAGTATTTGAAACCAAATCTCCAAGTCCAGCACAGTTCCCATTGCTCCAGCCTATGGTACCATAGACTATAGGGGATATTAGTACATGCCATGTGGGATTTAGTAAAAGGAACTAGGGATCATTTCCCAGGATAACAAAAAGGTTAGAGCAGATATTAAGGCATTTAAAAGGCTCTCATGGAAAATACAGATTTGCCTTGTTTTCCTTTTAGTCCTAGGTTCCTTGACTCCTAGGGGCAGAACTCAGTGTTGTAGGTGAAGGCTGCAAAGAGTCAAATTTAGGCTTGATATCAGGAAAAATTCCTTCCAAATTAGAGATGTCCAGTTGTGGAATGGGCTGCCTCAAAAAGTAATGGGTTCCCCCACACTTGATATCTTTCAACAGAAGCTGAATTACCTTCTGTCAGATACATTGGCAAGGCAATACTTTTTCAAGTAAGAGTCAGACTGTAGTCTTTGACCTCTGAAGTTCTTTCCAACTTCGGGTTTTTGACTTTGTGATCACAATTTCACTGGGAACTTAGAGGCATAGATTTAGAGCTGAGCCAGACCTTAAAGGGTATCTGGTTCAACCCCTTCATTTCACAGAGGACAAAAGTGAGCCTCTAAGATGTTAAGTGACTTATACAAAATCAGATGGTAATAAATGAAAGAACAGGGATTTGAACCCAATTCCATTAGCTCCAAATTCTATATCTTAGCCATTGTACCATACTGCCTGCCCCAGAAACCTCTGAGCTAATGCAGAAGAGTCAATCACTGGTCAGCTAGTCTATTGAATAAGAACTAGATGGGCTCAGCATGCTTCTGAACCTCTGAAAGAAACAAAGGTGGGGGTGGTGCTTGGCAGAATCATGATAGTTTCATACTCACTGTAGCTAATCAGCAATAAGTCTGACCCTGTTGTCTATTTGGATGCTTTCTTATTTTGAATTGTTTTGTTTTGTTCTGACTGAAGCTGCTGAGACAGAGCTCAATAAATGTGTGCTAGTTACACTCAATGTCATTATGTCATCTGCCACCTACTGGGGATGTCAATATAACTCCTCTTTCCATAGTCTGTCACCCATCCATTCAGGCTTGTCCAGACACTCACTTCTAGCAGCATGGGCTACAGAGAGCAGCTGCTTTCTGCAGTCATGACCAGATCAACTGCTACAAAGCTTCCATCAAAAAAAAGATAGAAAATAGAACCATTCTTGGAATGGCAAATGGTGGAATTTATTAATCAAGGCCTCATGAAGACCTTGAATATAATAGAAAGGTGGCTTGGGTTTGGGTAATTCAGATGCATTAGAGTACAAAGAATTTATCCTGTCAAAACATTCTTAGCTGAAGAGCTTGACATTATCACTAGGAGAAATGGGAAGACATTTGACTAGATTATTGGGAGTTGGAATCCTAAGGAAACAATTTGTTTCTGGCACAGCAAGCTCTTGATAAGTCACATCAAAAAGCAATGGGTGGATAATTTGTTTCACACAGTCAACTATCAATTATCTAGGCTAATGAGAAAAGGGGGGGTAGCAGTTATAAATGAAGTCCCAATCTGAACCAGCCATTTCAAGTTCTTCCATTAAATCATTTAACCAGAAGTGTTGATAAAGAATCAAGTTATTCATTTGGAACTGTTTGTATTTTCCCTTCTTGTGACTACCCATTCATGAAAGTATCTGTTATGATGGACCCTTGACAGTGACACAGACATTTGCTCTACCAAGGCACTACCCCCTCATCACAGTCCAAGCATATGTGAAAGTCATCTATGTCTTCCAACAAATGCTCCTTTAAGTATTAACACAACATTTTAGTGACCACTTGCCATTCTTTTGCTATTTAGGGATCTCAGTGTACCTACCATTCAGTCTGGCCATCTCTTGTCTCATTCTTATAATACAATTCTTTACTTTTCACCAGGCTTCAATATCTACTCCCCCATCATGCCCCAGAAAACTCTTCCATCTACAGTATAATTTCAGTCCTGGAATTCTCACTTTGGAAGTACCTTCCACCCATGTGACTTTACCCTCCTACTGTAGAGATCCTCTCAAAATTTTCATTTGATAGGGGCCCAGACCAGTCTTATCTTCATTTTTCACCAGGTTTTAATCTAGATGATTCCACCATGTCTCATCCCCTCCTATTTCACTTATATTTAATGTGTTGCCTTCCTCTATTAAAATGTAAGCTCCTTGAGGGCAGGGGAGTTTTGCTTATATTTTTATCTCCCCACACTTGGCACTGTCATTGGCAAATATTAAGTGCTTAATAAATGTTCAATTGATTGAATACAATGTGTCTACTCCTCTCCTAGTCATAATAAACTTGGTTAATATCTTTTATACTATGTACTTTGCACTGGATTTTTCACTGATAGCATCCTGCAACCAAATTAATATCCACCATACCTTTTCCCATTGCTTTTAGATTTATCTTCCGTGTTGGTGCCTCTGAAATCCATGAGTTCCATTTTGAGCTCCTGAGATCCTGACTTTCAGTTTGAGTCTTGTAGCTTTATAAGATGAAGTGATCTTGAGATGTATCAAGAGATGTATAACTTCTAGGAATAGGGAAGTAATAATCTTACTGTAATTTGAATTAGCTAAACTATAGATAGTGCATTGTGTTCAGTTCTGGGCATCATAATAAAAAAAACAACCACAAAGAATCTTCATAACATCCAGACGATCCACAAGAATGGTGAAGGATCTAGAATCCAAGACACATGAATATCATTTAGGGAACTCTTGTTTTTGTACAAACTTATGGACATACATGTTGTGTGTTCTCATAAAATGTAAGCTCCTTGAGAAAGTGATGATCTTATCTTGGTGTACCTTCAGTACTTAGCACAGTACAGGGCTCACAGTAGGTACTCTTAAATGTATTTTAAATAGATGATTTAAACAGATGATTTATTAATGGTTATTCATGGAGAATAATACAGAAAGTTTCCATCTTCAAGTATCCTAAAATCTGCCCGTGTATCTTAGATCTAGGAAAAATGTATAGAATTTGCAAAGGGACAAATTTAGGTTTGATACAATGTATTGAGTTAGAGTTATCCACCAGAGTAATGGGTAATACACTTTTCTCTCTCACTGTAAATCTTCAGACGAAGACTGGATGACCATTTGTCAGGTAAGTGGTAGAGGGGATTCTTTGTAAAATATAGGTTGGACTAGATGACTTCCCAACTCTGTAATTTTGTTTTTCTGTGAAAATACTGCTTTTAAAGAGATGACCTTTTGTGACAATGAGCTTCTGGAACCATTGAAAATGCTGTCCAATTTTCCAAATAAAATTCAAGAAAAATTCAGTTTAATGACCTTTTTTCTCTTCTGTTTTCTGTTCATACAAACAAATACATACACATATGTAAGGGGGGATTCCACATTCCCTCTTTAATTAATGTAAAGTCTAAAAGAATGATGAAATTTTAAATGTGTAAACATAATAGTTCACACACTGTGATATTTTCATGAGATGTGACCTTCTTTGATAGGTAAAAAAAAAAAAAGAAAGAAATAGGTGACTACCTGAACAAAACAGCTAACTATGCCCTCCAGGGACTTCAAATAGCTGGAAGAATTTCAACAGAATTGAATGAAGAAGAGATGCAGCCAAAATGTGGGAGCTTCCAGTCCCCAGGGTGCCTTGAGGAGGTAGAACCTTTGCCTGCAACATGGGGCAGCACAGGAGAGTGGGTAGAGGGGAGGCAGTGAGTCTGGTGCCAATGAGCATGACCTTGGCAAAAGCAAAAAAAGTAATAGGGAAAATAAAGGTTCTGGGTAATTCACAAACTGATTGACTCTATTTTCAGTACATGAAGGATCTGTAATTTATTTTGGATGTGTACTCATTCTGCGGATACAGTACCATACATATATAATCCCTCCACTCTTTAATAGACATTCGTTAGGTGTTTCTATTACTGAAAAGAAATCAGCATCTGGTGGCCAAACTGGTAATGAGCCTATCCAGACCAGTCTAGTTTCCCCTTCAATTCATCTTCTGTGGAGCTGGGAAATGGATAGCGCGGATCTGATTATGCAACTTCGTTAAGATAAAATATAAACTCTTTTTGTCCCTTTATGCTTATCACAATCTGACTCCAATCTTTCCAGACTTGTGTACTTTATGTCTCAGGAAAACTAGTTTACTTGCTTTTCTCAGTTCACAATATTGAATTTCCTACGTTTGTGGAAGTTATTGCCCAGACTGCCTCCTCAGACCTACAGTGATCTTCCTTTGCCTGGCTGCTCTTGGGATCTGGGGCTCCACCCAAGACTCAGCTCAAGGGATGTTTCTCCATGAGGCCTGTTGTGAGTCCCTTGACTCTGAAAGACCTCAGTCAAATTACTTTGGATTTTTTCCAAATATATTTTACATACTACGTTTTCCTTCAGTAGAATGTAAGTTCTATGCCAAGTACCTGGCATAATATATGTACACAGTAGGTGCTCTTTGATTGAATTACTAAGTGGTTTCTAAGCTCACTGCATACAGTAAGTGCTTATCTGTTTGATTGCTAACTAAATTCTAAGGCCATTTTTTTCTATGCTGCTGAAAATATATAGTGTTTATGAAATTTAACAAATTTAAAATTTTCACAATCATCAAAATTATTTTAATATTCATTTTAAATATTTTGAACCGTCTAAATGCCCTGAGACAATGCCTCAATTGTCTTATTCTGGTTGTATCTACAGATAAATATGAGATATGGGCCCTTCTCAATTAGCCAATCCAGTAATATGTTCGTAATTTTTTTCCTAATAAAAGGAAGGAAAACTATTAACTATTATTGGCCTGTTATCTGGAAATTTTTCCTAGCTCACTTATAATTGTTCATATTGAAGACTCAAAAAAGAAATTGTGGTTTATTGTTTAATAGAAAATTATGTTAAATATGACATAATCAAGTATTTCAAATGCCATAATAATTGTAAATCAAGATCGTGCCTGGCATATATTAAGCACTACAAAATGTTAGCCGTTATCATCTACCTCATTCTCATTTCAATAGTTCAAGGATGAGTGGTTTCATCACTGTGAGGACCCCCTTTGCTGATAACAGATTGTAGACCTTCTATGACTTAGTCATTAATATCTGCACGCTGCTATGGATGAAAAATTAACCACTTGCTTCCAACCTGGTGCTTTACCTTTCTTACTGTTGTTAAGTATGTTCTTTGGCCAAGAGATACATAGCCTGTCTATGAGCTGGTAATCAAAGCTTTGTCACCTCCTCAAGGCTTACCACAGCTCATAACATAAGAAGCTGTAAGTAGGTTTAGATCATTAAAGGGATAAGTTCACTTGTGGCTCCTACATTATACCGTAGTAGCATGCCCTGTAATTGGTTTCTATTTCAACCAACTCTGAAACCTTGGACAAATCACATCAACTCTATTCACCTCCATTCCTTGATATATAAAATGAATGGTTTGACATAAATAAACACCGATATCCATATTTATTGTTTATCCTTCAATCTTGAAGAGAACTATGGCATGAGTACGGAGATACCATAAAGGTGTAAGTGAATTGGATTTAAGTGAGGGCGGGCTGCGCAAAGTCATCAGTCACGTTCTGTGAGTCTTGCTAACTAAATGTGAAGTTCAATTTCCACTACAGTGTGAAAGACTGTAAGCGTTGTCAGCATACTCTAAATTCTAATGCTCTGCCACAAAGTCCTAGTCACCCAGCCCTAGTTATGAACCGATCCTTCTGGTAGCTGCTATAGCCTTTGAAAACTAGGATCAACTCTATACCAACATGAAGAATTATAAAATAGCTTCAATGAAGATAAAAAAAAAAGTAAATGAAATCCTAACACATCAAACCTTATAAATATGCTAACAAAGGCCAAAATGCACTTTGGTAAACTATTTCTCTTAGCATTATAAAATGAAATGATTCTATTTTTAATAAAGTGATGCTCTATATCTACCATTTGTAATAGCACAGCAATTATTACAGTTGTTTTTGCTGCTGCTGCTGCTATTAGTGCTATTATTTTATACCTGAATGCATATTTTGAATCAATGAGCTGAGGATGATTTAAAGACCATATAAGAATTGCACAAATCATGTTTACAAGACGACTGCAAATTTAACTTTAGGTTTACATTCTTCCTCCTTGTTCTCCGTTATAGAAGCAATTTTAATTTTTATACATTTTATGGGTGAATTTTGTGCTCTCATAGTATACAAGGTAAAGAAAATATTATTCATACTTTTAGAAAATTGTAGGTGCTTTGTAATCGGAACACTTAAAAATGATTTATGGAAAAATCATCCAACTTGCATATATTCAAAGCTCAGCAACAACAAACATTTTTGACATGCTTGAAAATTTTGATTAAGAGATAAAAGAGTAGAAAATTTTTGAAAGTCAAAGTCACATTCTGTGCGTGTACAGAATACAGTTTTTTTTCTCAGTTCCATGTTGATCTCTAAGCTACCAGTTATGCCATAAAAAGCACACAAGAAAAGTCCACTTCCTTTTCAAACAATCAATTTCAACAGCAAATTACATGTAGGGAATATAAAGAGGTATTAAGAATCTCAGAATTAATATAGTTCACATTACTATTTTCAAATCAATTAATAAATCCAATGAACATTAGTGCTATTTTGCAAATGACTATGGATCTCTGCAAATTGACTGAAAGGATATTCTTTGGCAGAAACAGTAGAATCAGAATGGTGACAACCTGATGGATTTAGAGAGGTCAGACTTCAGAAAAGATTTGGAAGAGGAGTGGCTTGATTAAGGTAAAGTAATTCAGGAACAGGAGCTTATTTACATACATTCAAGAGAGGAAGCATCTTGATACCTCTGGAGGTTGTTTCTATTGTTACTGCTTGTTTGTTTTGGAGACAACCAAGGTTCAATGACTTGCTCAGGGTCACACAGTGCTAGGAAGCATCTGATTTGAACGCAGGTCATCCTGAGTCTAGGGCCAGTGCTCCATCCATTTCACCACCTAGCTGCTCGGATGCCATTGTTTTAAGTAACTTTCTCTGACCAACAATAAGTGTGATTGCCATAAATTATATAGTTTGTGATGTCTCCAATGCTTGAATGTCTACATGTAAAAGAAAGACTAGATGCTGAGCGAATCCACTACAAGAGATTGCATCCAAATATTCTTCATCATTTTCTGAAACCTCAAGCATTACCTATGTCTTGAGAGAGTCCCTTCCTAAGAAGGAGCACTTGTGTTAGATGTCATATGTTTCATCTTGGAGGTTATTGTGTAGGGGAGTGACATGGTCAGACCTATGCTTTAGGAAGATCACGTTGGCAGGGGGATAGATTAGAGTACGGCATGACTTGAGGTAGGGAGATCAGCTAGACGACTGTTGCAATAGTTTAGGTATTTTTGATAAAGGACCAAACAAGTGTGGCAACTATGTCACAGGACAAAAGGGGATGTAGAAAAGACATGCTGCAAATGTATATCAATAGGACTTTGCAACAGATTGGCAATGGAGAATGAGAGTTATGATACAAAGATGAATTGTGAGTCACTGGAAGTGAGAGGATGGTAGTGATCTCAATAATAATAGAAAAGTTAAGGTGATGAGTGGCATTGAGGTAGGGAAATGAGTTTTGTTTTTGACATATTGAGCTCAAGATGCCTATGGAATGTAATAATCAAAATATTCAACAGACAGTTGAAGATCTATGATTGGAGATAAGGAAAGAAGCTGGAAACAATAGATCTAAGAATAATTTGCATAAAAGTGATCATTGAATCCATGGCAAATGATGAGTTCACTAAGTAAAATACTATAGAGGGAGAAAAACTTGTAAGACAAAACCTTCGGATATACCCAGGGTTATTAGATATGAGCCCAATAAATATCTACCAAAAGAATATGAGGCAGGTGGAAGAAAACCAGGAGAGACCAGCATCATGAAAATCTAGAGTGAAAAGCAGCAAGGAGAAGAGGGTGACGGACAGAGTAAAAGGTTGTTGAGAGACCAAGAAGTAGAAGGACTGATAATACACCATTAGATTTGAAAATTACCACAACATTGACAATTTTAGAGAGAACAATTTAAGGTGAATGATGAGTTAAGAAGTTTGATTACAGAAGGTTTAGAAGATATTGAGAGTAGAAGAAATAGAGGCAACAAATACAGATTGTTTTCTCAAGGATTTTAGCCATAGAAAGGAAGAGGGATATGGGATGATAGCTAGCAGATATGGATGATCCAGTAAGCTGTTTTTTATGGATAAAGAAGATGTAAGCATGTATATACATTTCTTTTTGTGAGACAGGGTAAAGGAGGAATTAGCAGGATATCAGCTGACAAGGAGAGGAGAAGAAAAGAGGGATTTCTTGGTAAATGGTCTCACATTGTTTTTATTTTCCAATTGAAGTATGAAGCAAGATTCTCAAATGATGGGACAGGTGATTTGTCAAAGGAAATTTGAGGAGTGATGAAAGTTTTGGAAAAGTTATTGCTATGAGTGATATAACGAATCCATGAAGGAGTACTTCAAGAAGAACCAGCTGAGATTATATGATATTAATAACTGACCAAGGTGGCACAGTTTGGCAATATTCCCCAAAAGGTCTGAAGTTCAGACAGAATAGATCATGAGAGTAATCCAAGTACTTGACAAGATATAGTTAGAGATTTGGATAAGGGGTCCACGGACCCAAATGGAGGGAATAGTGTAGAGTTGAATTGGTTCAGTGAGGGGATGAGAGAGGGAAGAAAGAAGAGTGTATCAGTGGTATAGTAGATAGAGTGCTAGACCTAGACTGAGGAGGATCTGAGTTCAAATCTCTATTCTCTTATTAGCTATGTGACCTTGGACAAATCACTTGTCCTCTACCTACCTCAGTTTCCATTTTTGTAAATAATTGTAGTAGTAGTAACAGCAACAGCAACAATAATAATAACAAAAACATTGTTGTGTAAGTAATAATAGCACCTTATTCCCAGGGCTGTTGTTAAAAGAAAAATAAAATAATATTTATAAACTGCTTTCCAAACTTAAAAAATCTCTGTAAATGGTAGTTAGCTATCATTAGGGTATGGTAACCTAAGAAAGAGCTGAAAGGTAAAGGAATCTCAAGTCACAGTTAGGATAAGGAATAATGTTAGGGGCCATAATGCAGAGGCGGAGATGGGTTGATAAAATATCATAACTGAATAAAGGGATTTCAGAGTTCATGAACATGTAACACCTACCTAATCATTCCTCCCCATCTCACATCTCATTAAAATTCCTGTAGATGGATAATGGTAACCGCGATTTGTAACAATTTGTCCCCAAAGAATATGAATAAGACAGCGCTGGAGTAAGAATGGAAAAATCAGTTTTTCCAGCATTATTTTGGAGAAGCAACATGGAATGTTGGAATAAGTTTGAACTTCGATTTGTAATAACTTGGTCTGAATCTCAGCTGTGCCTCTCCTGATCTGTATGATCACAGACAAGCCTGTTGCACTCTGTGCACCTTAATTTTCTTCTCTATGCAATGACTGGCTTGAGTTAGTTGACCTCAAAGATACCTTGCAGGTCTGATTCTATGAAACTGATGATTTAACACTAGAGCAAAATCAAGAGCACCTTGTAATTGTCAAGTTGAAAGATGTCCAAAGAAAAAATATTATTTTGGTGACGGATGAACTCAAATTCTTTTCTATTTCTTGAGGCTAGGGGACACCTTTTCAAAATGAGAAGTAAATGGGTAGTGGAAAAAATAGAACTATGGGAAGAATTTAATGCACTTGAAATTTTCTGGCAGTTTCTCAAAGATTTCTGTTGGTGAAAGCTCCTACCATTGGCGGGCATGTCTCAGTTACTGATAATTTTCAATCAAGTAACTTAAAGCGATAATTTTGACCACCTATGAAAGGCAAGGACTTCTGGGCTAAGAACTTTTGGTGAACAAGGGTTTCAAATGCCTATGGATAGGTAAAAAAGGGATAAATAACTTATGACATCTGTTTTTAATTTCCATAGATACAGAACTCAAGAGAATACAACATTTTTCAATTTCTCTCCATGGTCACCAACAAGTATGCACATACTAAGTACATATACTAAGAACAAATTGTGCTTTCTGCTAGAGAAATGGTAAAGGCCAAGGGAAAGTGTTTTTGTTTTTCTTTCATGTGAGGGTGAATGGAGTATTCCCCAGTAATGCAGATGAAAAGATTTGGCAAATAAGGAAACAGAAAGGAATGCAAACCAGAAGCATGAGTGTTAACACATTGGAAGAATGTGATTCAAAAGAACAAGGAAAGAAGAGAGATATCTGATCATCTGGAAACACAGTACATCTTTCTGACAATTCAACAATTCATTGGAATGGAATTTTTGATGGCTACAATGTCCCAGGAACTTACAAAGTAGGAACCTATATCTTTTGTGGAAGAAGAATATAAGTACCCTGAAGACAGAATTGTTTTGGTTTTACCATTTTCTCTCCAGAGCTTAGTGCATTGTCTGACACATGGTAGGTGCTCAATTAATGAATGTTCAATTGAGTTAGAGAAGCAGATTGTTGCATCTCACCAGAGGATGATATATTCAGAGATATCACCAAGAACAAAGACCTCCTTCTCATGGGTCTTTCTGGTGTTTAATATATCATTGATTAGAAGTATTTAACTGGCCATACACTGGCCTAACACAAATAAGGGGGGAGGTGTGCAGTTTTCTTGCATCATGAATCTAAGGCATAACAGAGAGTGTCATCAAACATCTCAAGACTGAGATCTGCTATTCTCTACACACAATAAATTTTAGAACAATGGATATTGTCAAGAGGAACTTGGAGGAAAAAAAAAACCTCTAAGGATCCTGAGTAGGAAGAAAAAGGAGCTGAAAGCACTTGACATGTATTTTTTCATCTGTTGTTTTCAATTAAAGATAAAGACCACAGAAATGGAAGTAAGATGTGGGAAAAAGAAAAAGCTGGCTAAGAGATGGTAATGGATAAAGGAACTTGGTTTCTGAACTCTGTTGTGTGGTAACTGGAGTGAGACTCAAGGTTAACAATAGTGGTACATGTATTGAGAGCCACAAAGAATATATTCAGTGCAAACTGGGTGATTTGATTGAGATGGTTTTAAATGAGAAGAGGGGTGGATAGGTGATGCTCAGATACAGTTGCTATAGCAAATTTTATCTGACAGAGCAATCACTAGCAATTTCAGCACCTAGGGCAGCTGCTTGCCAAATGAGATATATGCATCATCAGGGTAAGCTTCATGACATGTGCCCAAAACCTCCCCCCCCCCCCCCCCCCCGCAAAGACTTTGTAATTCATTAAGTGAAGAATTGAAAAATTCAAATTCAGTTGAGTGGGAGGTAGGATCAGTTTCAATAGTGAGATGAGATGGAGGGTAGATCTTAGAAGACACCTATCTCAGAGATTATCTAGTTTAATACAAAAGATAAAGCATCCCATTCTCTTTCTGCTGGACCATACAGGTCTCCACAATACTCTCCTCCAGAATGAGGAGTTGGGGTGGGCTGGAGAAGGTAGTACCAGAATTTTTTATTAGCCTTTACTAGAGGGAAGTGCTGTTACTCACAAAGTATGAGGGTGAGAGAGACTGATTTACTTGGAAATGAAGCAGGAAAGGGAAGAGAAAGCCTAAGAGATGAAATGGAGCAAAGCAGGAAAAGGTTGTATTTTTTGGGACCAAGGGAGAGAGTGTGGAAACGAACAGATGGTGGTCCTCATCCCCCACAGTCAAATCCATACTTTTTTCCTTCTCTTAAGAGACAGAGTAGGAAACTGAGGCCAAGAGAAGTGACTCGATTTCTCTTTGAGCACACAGTTTTAAAGAGAGCAAAGACGTACATGACTTAGAATAACTATAGAAATCTCCATATTCTTCAGGAGACAATGTTTCTGAAGTGGGTAAGGATGGGTAATGGGCACAGTAAATTAATGATCTTAAATATGGGGAAGTAAATAGGATCTCAAAGGTATCAGAGAGACCAGGTGGAATATTCATAACTGTGACAATTATAGTCAACCCTACCATCCATCAAGTGCTTTTTACATATTTGTCACAAGCTTCTCTCTAGTATTGCAGGGATGCAAAATGATTTGTTCCCTCAGAAAATAAAAATATTGAATAGCTTTGTTTCACTGTTTAGTGAGGTAGGGCCAGAGGATGGTGTCCTAAGCAAGCCCAGGATAAAATCCTCCTCCTCAAGGGGAGGGGTCCTTTCCAGATGGCATCATGGAGAAAAAAATAGGTATACCTGAAACTAGGAGAACTAGGCTCATATTCCAGTATCAATCCTATGTGACTGTGTGAAATAATTTTATCATTCCAAACCAACTTTTCTACTGGAAAAATAGGGACAATAAAATGGTCCCTATCTACTTCATAGACTTATTGTAGAGAAAACATTGTAACCATAAAATTCCCATGCTTGTATATGTAAATTTATATATTATATATCATATAATATAATATATTTATACTTATTTATGCTATATTTATATCAATAATTGACATATATATGCATATATATATAATATGAATTTTTCTGTTGCTAGAAAGGACCTAGGGATCATGTAGTATAAGTCACACATGAGCAAGCATCTCCTTGATCATAGGGGTAATCATTTAGCCTTTACTAAGAATCTGAAAGATGTCAGTTGAAGATTTCTGATATCAGATAATCTACCATGTCCCAAAGCCACCCACTCTAATTCGGGCTGTATGTGTGTATATATATGTATATATACAAATATATACATGCACAAATATATCTATAGCTATCTATATGCAGATAGATAGATAGATGATAGATAGATAGATAGATAGATAGATAGATAGATAGATAGATAGATAGATAGATAGGTAAGTAGGTAGATATTAGCAATTCTAAAGGGAATGAGTGCTTTATCAGCAGCTAAAGGTGGAAGGGAGAGCATGGTTTGGTTTCTCTTCGCTGAAGTCCCATCATATCTTGTAATCTGGTTCAGATTCTGACTCTCCAGACATTTCCTTCTCTTCCCCACAGCCCTCCTCATCTGATTGCTAAGTTCTCACCTGGAACTCTCATTTGAGGAAGTGCCCAGTTGAGTCTGGCCTAATTCTCTACTCTTCACTCTCCAGACTCTCTCCCCATGGCCACTCCCTTCAGCCTTCAGCTCCCTTTTATTTGTTCTCTTTCCTTATTAGAATGTAGACTTCTTGATGCTAGAGACTGTCTTTTATTTTTATTTTTGCCTGTATTTTGATTCTGAGTAATTAACACAGTGCCTGGGAAGTGGTAAACACTTAAATGCTTTACCTTTCTTAACGAGGGTGAAATGACAATGGACAGATAGAAGCCAGAAGTAGATGAAGGTAGATAAAAACAAAAAAGTAGATCTCTCTACTCATACTCCCGTGTCCAATGGGTGCTGACAAACTCTAAACTGACATTTTCCTGCATGTTCTGAAGCTTCAAGGCCACATATGACCTTCTAGGTCCTCAATGTGACCCTTTGACTGAATCCGGATTGGATCTTTCTGTTCACCTCAAGTCATGGGGAGAATAGCTATTTAGCCAGCACTCAATCCAAATTGGAAAAGTTCAGCATGGACTAGCCTGTTTAGGCCCCTTCCTCCCCATCTTTCTCTACTGATCTCAAGATTAACAAAAAGTGTTCTCTTCCTCTCTGATGGAGTTTGGTGAAAATTCATTATTTGACCCCAGTCAGAGAAATTGAAATTCTCCAGACAAAAAGCACCAGTTCTCTCCATTTTCCAGAGTTCTTTGCTGTTCTCTGAAAAGGTCTCTACACTTATATCAAGCCCAAAGTTGCCTCTTTGGACATTTCACCCTTTGTGCTGAGCCCTGCCATCCGAGTCCTCTGATGCCAAGCAGGACAAGTCTATTATCTCCTCCATAAAACACTATTCCAAAGCTACATCTCTTTCTACATACTGATGACCAATAACCAATAATTATTGGAGTTTTTTATAACACTGAAGTCACAGAAGCATTCCCTCTCCCCATCCTTCACATAGTAAGATCTTCATGTCCTTTTTCGTCACGGTCACCCTCCTCTTCAGCTTATCACACTCCTTCCTATATATATGTGGTCCCCAGATCTGAAATCAACACAATACTCTACGTGTGGTACGGCGTAGTAAGACTGCAGCTTTCCTAGACTTGGACACTATGTTTCTTCTAATGAAGGTAGTCTCCTTACCTCAATCTGCCTACTTTCTTGAATGAGCATTCTCTAAAGTACTCCTTATGGACAATTGCTTAATGTGACCTACTATTCCCTTAACCTAATATTGTATCACAGTGGTGTCAAACTCAAATGGAAGAGGAGGCCACTAAACTGTGCCTAAGGATCCCTGTGGGCCACACATTGAATTAGAAAATCACTTAGTAACATTATCTATAGTCTATGTATTGTTTGTTTACTTTGTTAAATATTCTTCAATTACAATTTAATCTCATTCCAGGGTACTCTCAAAACTATGTTTGACCCTTCTTCTGTATCAGATCTCAACATCACCCTGTGATTTACCTTCCCCACCCTTAATAATTGGTTACAACAACAGACACAATGTAATCTACCTTTCCACTGAGACTTGTATTCCCTCATTCAATGTCATTCATGAGTAGAAGGGGGCAAGAGCAGAATATATCTTTGATCAAGACAAAGGGATCAGATAGAATGAGAATCAGAGAATCATTTTACATCAAGACATTTTTTATCTTTGTCAAAATTTAGGAGCTGGAGAGATGTGATATAGAAAGCATTTGGGTGAAAATCAAAAGGAGAAATAGAATGGTGGGAATATATGGCAGACTGCTGATCCAGCTAGAGACATTTGATGACAAGTTCTTAATACAAATTACAAAATTGAAAAGAGGAAGAGTTAATTGTAAGAAAGGCCATCTATTATGAACCATTCTGCTTTGCTAAAAGCAGAGAAATTGATAAATGATTGACTTAATGACAATTTCACCTTTCAGAAAATGAAGAGCAAATAAAGATACTATTCTGAACATCTTTCTGGCTGAGAATTGAGAAGATTTTTGGTGAAATCGATAAATCATGTACCATTTATTATGTGCCTACTGTGTACCTGACACTATGTTAGAGCATAGGGATATAAATACAAAAAATGAAAGAGTCCTGGTCCCTAAGTATTTTATATTCCCATAAATGTAACAAAATGGGCACATCTGAGTATATGCAAAATACATACTACGTGGTTTGGTGGACAGGGAACTAGAACCTTGTGGAACATTTGAAAAGGCCTCATGTAGGAGGTGCAATTTAGCTGATTTTTTAAAGAAATAGGTATTCTAAGGAGTAGAGGAAATGCATTCCAGGCTTGTTGGAAAAAAAAACACCAGGATGGGAAATGAAATGTCATGTGTGTAAGGCATAGCAAGGAGGCCAATGTGGCTAGACTGAAGAGTGAGTGAAGGTGATAACATAATAAGATGAAAAAATTAGAACCTGGCTAGAGTGAGATTGAGAAAAGCTTTAAATTCTAAACAGAGAAATTTGTATTTTATTTCATGGTAACAGGAAGCAACTTGAGTTAACTGAGCAAATCAGTGACAGGATCAGTCCTATGCTTTAGGAATATGTAGTATTCCTACTTTATGTAGGAATATGTAGCTTTATGTAGTATTCATTGGAGAAGGGAGACACCTGAGTTAGAAGACATGCTTAAAGGTCTGTAGTGTAGATGAGAAACAAAAGGTTCAAGAGAGGTTGTGAAGGTAGAATCAATGAGACTAGCCACTGGTTAGATTTGTGGTATAAGTGAGGGTGAAGAGTCAAGGAAAACTCTACTATTATGAACCTGGTTGACTCACAAGATAGTGGCACATTTTATAGAAATAAGGAGGGGTACATGAGATGTGGGGAATTAGATGGAAAGAGGGTGCACTTTGGTTGCCTATAAGCTACCCAGTTCGTAAGGTCCAATAAGCAATTGGTGAGATGGCCCTGGAAATCAGGAGAAATGGTAGGGTTAGATCTGTGCATCCAGAAGTCATTTCCATAGGGATGATAATTTATTTCTAGGCTCTTTTTTATCATGGATTTCAGATAGCCCAATAATTTTTAAATTTTCTCTCCTGGATCTATTTTCCAGGTCAGAGATTTTCCAAAGAGATATTTCACATTGTTTTCTATTTTATTCATTCTTTTGGTGTTGTTTTATAATTTCTTAATTTCTCATAAAGTCATTAGCCTCCATCTGCCCCATTCTAATCTTTAAGGAATTATTTTCTTCAATGAGCTTTTGAACTTTCTTTTCCATTTGACCAATTCTGCCTTTTAAAGCATTCTCCTTCTCATTGATTTCTGCCTGCTTTTGCCATTTGGGTTTATCTATTTTTAAGGTGTTATTTTCTTCAGCATTTTGGGGGGTCTCCTTTAGCAATCTGTTGACTTATTTTTCCTGATTTTCTTGCATTGCTCTCATTTCTCTTCCCAATTTTTCCTCTGCTTCTCTTACTTGATTTTCAAAATCACTTTTGAGCTCTTCCATGGCCCTTCACCAATTCATATTTTTCTTGGAGCTTTTGAGGTAGGAGCTTTGACTTTGTTGTCTTCTTCTGGTTGTATGCTGTGATCTTCTTTGTCACCAAAGTAAGATTCTATAGTCTGAGGGTTTTTTGTTTTTGTTCTTTACATTGTTTGTTCATCTTCCCAGAAAAATACTTGACTTTCTAACTCTTTGTCAAGGTAGGACTCTCCTTCCCATGGGAGTGGGGGTGGGTGTACTGTCCCAGGCTTCAAGGGTTCTGTATCAGCCACTTAATCCCTCACTGTCTGTGGGTCCAGAGCTCCAGAAGTAGCCATTGCTGCTGTTGCTGCTGCCGCCAGCTGCACCACCCCAGAGCTGGGGCCAGACCCTAACCATACTGTGCTCCTCTTTCACGCAGGTCTCACAGAGTTTTCCCAGTGACCTTCTGTACTGCCTTTGGAGTTTGTGGGTTGAGAAGTATGGAAACTGCCACAGCTGCCAGTGATTCAGTCCCCTGAGGCCTGCTCTAGCCCTGTCTGTTCTGTTCCATGCTGGAGTGTACTCCACTCATGGCACAATGCGATATACCTTTTCTGTTGATCTTCCAGGTTGTCTTGGGCTGAAAAGTTGTTTCACTTTGTCATTTTGCAAGTTATGTAGTGCTAGAATTTGTTTAGAGTAATTTTTGTAGGTATTTGAAGGGGTTTGGGGGAGAGCTCAAGCATGTACCTGCTTTTACTCTACCATCTTGGCTCCACCTCAGAGATGATAATTGAATGCAAAAGAGTTGATGAGGACAAGAAGGGAAGGGAAGGGAAAGGAAGGGAAAGGAGGGGAGGGAGGGGAGGGCAGGGGAAGGGAGGGGAGGGAAGGGAAGGGGAAAGGGAAGAGAAGGGAAGGGAAGGGAAGGGAAGAGAAGGAGAGGGAAGGGGAGGGGAGGGAGGAAATGGTGGAAAGGGGAGAACAGAATATAGGAAACAGTCTTGGGATAAACACACAGTTAATCAGTGGAACACAGATGATGGTACTGACAAGGAGACCAAGAAGGACTGATGAGATTGGTAGGAGGAGAACTAGAAGAGAATATTGTCATCAAAACCTCAAAAGGAAAGGATATCCATGAAGATATGATAGTCAACCATATCAAAGGTTGCAGAGATGAAAAGAAGGATGGGAATGAGAAAAAGCCCATTGAATTTGGCAAGTAAGAGATCATTAATAAGCTGAGAGAATACTAATCTCAGAGAAAGAAATTTCCATAGAAATTCATCCATTGATGCATTTGGAAAGCAGATTGCAAAGGTTTTCAAAGTGAGTGCAAGGAAGTGGAGGTAATGCATTGAGAGAGTGGGTTTGTTGTTGATTTTTACTTAGGAGTATAACTATATGGGAGGAGCCCTTTAAGATGATAGCCTAAGGACAATGGTGATGTAGTGGAAATAGTCAGGGTATCTGGAACCAGGATTCTTGTTTAATGACAAATATCCAAATCAGTATTTAAACCTAGGTTGTATTCTCTCCAAATCTTCTTTTTCATCCACCCTGCCATGCAGACTTTCATAAAAGAGAAGCTATTAGTCCAAAATGGGTTAAAATGACCTGTTCTGCAAAAACCAAACCATTGGGAAAAATATTTTGTTGTGATCAACTGCTGTTGATGATCTCTGTGGAATCTTGGTAAAAAACATGAAGTGCTGTGAGTAGAGAAAAAGAAGCAAGGAGATGAATTCACACTAAACTCTATTGTCCACCTTGACATCAGTTCCTGGTAAAATTCTCAAACAAATCATTAAACAAATGGTCCGTGGGGAAATAGAAGGTGAGATGGTGATTACTAAAAGCCAGCAGTGATGATTCAAAATCAGCTACTTCAGAATAAATGTTGTTATTGTTCAGTTGTTTCTAATTCAAAGCTCATTTGGAGTTTTCTTGTCAAAGATCCTAGAATGGTTTGTCATTTCTTTCTCCAGCTCATTTTACAGATGAGGAAACTGAGGCAAATGGGATGTTACTTGCCCAGGATTACATAGTTAGTAAGTAGTGCTGGATTTAAACTCAAGCCTTCCTGACTCCAGACTTGGTGCTCTATCCACTGTACCATCTAGCCTCCCTCCCTTTTAAAGGCAGGATTCCTATTCCAATAGATATAGAGAATTCTGTGGAAATATTAAACTTGAATTTTCTTAAGGTTTTTGATGAAGGTTTTTGCTATCTCTGTGGAAAATATGGTGCTATACTGACTAAGATGACTGTATTTTTGTGAGTATGTAAGTAGTTCACCCAGGAAAAGTTTGAAGTAGACAAAAGAAACATGAAATGGGCAAAAGGAGAGTCATGTCTGAGTCCTGACTCTAATAATGGATCTATGCCCATGGGTCACTCACATAATTTACTCTGAGCTTGTTTCTCTAAATTGTTCTTTATTTTCAGTCTCCCTACCTATATGAAGAAGTGGGACCAGCAAAGGTGAATGACAGAAGACACTGAAATGTAATGTGGGAGTTTTTTCATATGCATAAGAAGCATCCCTTTATAAAGCACCTGAGGTTTGAAGGATTTAACTGGTTGGGAAAGGACGTTAGAGACAATGAATTCACCCTTTTGGAATAGATTACCTTAATAATTTTGTCCCCATCTACTTATCTGTGTAAAACCCAAATTAAATTCATAAGAGCTGATAAAGACAAGAAGATAATTGGAGAGAAAAGTAGAGAAGAGAAGGGAAGGGAAGGGAAGGGAAGGGAAGGGAAGGGAAGGGAAGGGAAGGGAAGGGAAGGGAAGGGAATGGAGGGGAGGGGAGGGAAGCGAAAAGAGAAGAGAAGAGGGCATAGAAAACAAATCTGGAATACACATAGTACTGGTTGGGCAGTGGTGTTACTTGGTTGGTCATCTTAAGCAAAAGAATTATCCAATATGGCAAGCTAGCCCTCTTTCTCCTTTGATGTGAGATAAAAAAGAAAAATTTAAAAAAAAAAAAACAACTTGGAATAGTAAAAGGGGAGGAAGCTAAGCACAACTACTCTCCTCATCAAGAACTGAAAGGAGCAACCTCAGTGTCATACTTGACTCCTCTCTTGTACTCACTCCATACATCCAATCTGTTGTCAAAGCTTGTCTTTTCAACCATCACAATATCTCTTTTATATGTTCCCATCTTTGAACTCATACAGCCACTAATCTAGTGGTTCCACTACCTTCATCAGGTCACTGTTGGACTATTGCCATAATCTTCTGGATGGTGTCCCTGCCTCAACCTCTCCTTACCCCAATCCATCCTCTACTCCACTGTCAAAGTCACCTTCCTAAAGTGCAGGTCAAACCATGTCACACCCCTATTTTCCAACTCGATTTACTTCAGTGTTTCTCTATTATGCCCAGGACCAAATATAGAAATCCTGCTTGGCTTTTAAAGTCCTCAACAAACTCTCCCCTTCTTACTAGTGCAGTCTTCATGTGCTTTACTACTCATCAGGTACTCTGCAGGCCAATGACTCTGGCCTTTCTGCCATTTGTTGCATGTGCCACTTCACCTTTTGGCTCTGGATCATTTTACTTATTATTCTCCACACCTGAAATACATTACCTTCTGATTTCTTCCTCCTGGCTTTTTGAATTCTTGTAAGACTCAACTTAAATGCCACCTTCTCCAAGATTCTTCTCCTCTACTCTCCACAGTGACTATATATGGTAGAAAATATGAGGATCCAAATTCTCCTTTTAGAGTTGGAAACAATAGGGCTCAGAGAGGTTTTGGTTTGCCTATGATCACACAGCTAATAAGTGTTTGAGATGGTTTTTGACCCAACTATTTCTTGTATTTATCATATTGACTTTTTGTTGCTGTTCATCATTCATTCTCAAAGAGGACCAGTGACCTCAAGAAGGTAAAGTCTTGACTTGCAGGTGAATTGGATTTAAGTGAAGTGGAGCTGTGCAGAGTCACCAGCCTCACTTGACCCTTCAGAGTCATTGGAGTCCAGTGGCAAGACACAGGCAGAGAAAACTGGCAATGGCCCTGGATGCAATGGGAGACCTTATCCTTTTTAAGTTAAGGTCTTTCCCAGGTCTCAGTTTGTCTGAGGCAATACCCATTCAATAACTAAAAGCTGGGTAAAAAATTGAGCCAAAGGATGGCCTTGTTTGTGTTCACAAAAGAATCAACCTGGGAGGGAAGACCCTTACAATTTCCCATAGAATGACATATGTCTTCATGGACTTCCCAATAAAATGGAAGCTGCTTGAAGTCAATGACTTATTTTTTTCCTTCTTTGTATCTCCAGTATCTAACACAATGTCAGGCACAAAGTATGTTTTTTTTTAAGTTAAAGTTTGTTGAAAGAGTAAATGATTGATGGATTTCAAACCCAGTTCTTTTTTTCATCACACCATGCTTCCTTAGAAAGAATGATGAAATAGAATTAAAGAAACAAGAAGCAATTTAATATGGATAAGTGTAATAGTGCTATATGAGTAGAAATAATCTGTTGTACAATGCAGCATTGGAGAGCTATGGATATAAAACAGTTTGTGCTAAAAGTAATCAAGAGTTTTATTTCATCACAAACTTAAAAGTCAATAGTGTTATGTGTCAGTCAAAAGAGCTGGATCAATCAGTTAGATTAATAGAAATATAGTTTCCAGAGAGAGAGGAGAACATACCCTGCTGTGTTCTGCCCTATTCTGGGCTCATCAGGAAGATAAGGTCCAGATCTTGACAATCTGGAGGGAAACAACAGGATGAGCAGACTGAGGAAGGCCTCCACCATTACCCCATAAAAGAATTAGATCAAAGAACGAAGGATGTTGCCTTGGGAAAAGAAAAGATCTCTTCCCATCTCTGATCTCTTTGAAGTTTGTCTTTCCCATAGTTAGGGTCCAGGTTAGATGATATCAATAATATCTGAAGAATTTTCATGTAAAACATAGGTTACACTTGCTCTGTTTGACTCTGACAAATTGAATTAGGAAGAGAAGTTTTGACAGGTAGGTAAATTTCAAAACAGTGACCTGAGAATCAGAGTTAACAAAGGCTTTACAAAGAAAAGTGGATGAACATTTTGGGGGATATGGGGATGGGTTTCAGGGTCCACTAGATGATCTAAGTCAATGTCACAATTCTAAAACCATATATTGTAATAATATGTAATAGATCAAGAAACAATGTTGAGAGTTTAAGCATGTAAATCCCAGGAACATCACATTCTTGCTTCGTAAATAAATATGTTTCCTAAAGAATGTGTGTGAATGCACAAAGGATATGTGATTTCATCAACTCAAGGAACCCCTACTGTGGTAATTACTTCAACCAATGCAGATCATAACCAGTTCATCTCAGTGAACAAGTCCACATAAATTCCCTGGGGTACCTGGAATTTAACAGATTTACTCATGTTCACACAGTTTGTAAATTTCAGAAGTGGAATTTCTACCCAGAAATCAATCCATTGCAACATCCTGCCTCTCACAATTCACTTCTCAAGGTTCATATGTTATTGTGTCCTTAGGTTTACAGTGCTAAATCTGTATAGTGGAAGCAAACTATAGTTTGGTATTGAATGGGATATGGTATTTTAAATGAGAAAAAAATGGTAGAGATATGAGCTAAGTTCAACCCTCCTAATTATAGTGTATGGCTCATGGGATGAAAGTAAACTTGAAGGTTCGCTAGCAAAGAAGAAGTCAGCTATAAAGGAAGCAAATGGAGTAGAGCTATATTGGAGAGGCATCATTGAGGGTTTGATAAGTAGTGAGAATGTCTTGCAGGGTTTAAGAGATCTTCAGAGTATGGAAGACTGTAAGTGACCCTTTTGAAAAATATCATTTGAAGATCTGGGACTTTAGCTGTTTTCACCAAAGAGGGGTCTGCACTTGGATATCAACAACATCACAGATTTAGCTTGTGTTGGAGTCAATTGTTTTACTCAGTAAATGTGTTAAAGTCATTTGCTAGCTCTCAGGAGCTGATAATCTTGGCTCTCTTGGCAATCTGCCATCACAGCTGATCTAATGTGTCTACTTAGATATGAACACATATCATCTGAACACATTTCAAAATGCCTAACAGTCTCTCTAAAGCTAATGGGAACAGGGGATGATGGTGTACTGGGTTGTAGATTGGGAGCCACAAGGGGCCATAGAAACCATCACATCTAACACACCCATCTTACAGATGAGGAAACTGAGCCTGAGAGTGACTACATGACTCACCCAGTGACACACTATAGAAGGCAGGATTTGAATTCAGGCTGCTCTGATTCCAGGTATAGAGTTTTATTAATCATGGGACTATAGGACCATGGATAAAGAAACAGAAGAAATCTCAGATGTCTTTTGCACTGATACTGTACAGGTTTGTGATATTGAGATAAAGAGCTACAATTACAATGTAATTTTTGAAAAAGAGTTGAAAAAAGGTGTCTTCGTCCCTTCATTGCAAAGGTGAGGGAAAATGGGTATAAAATTGCATGCCCTATTATCAGAAGCCAGTGGTGCCTGGGTTTGTTTTGTTAAACTGTTTTTCCTTCATTCTTATTAAAAATCTTTGTTAAAGAGGCAGAGGAGAGAGGAAAGGTATTTGATGATGATCATGCTATAAAAACAAAAAGCATCAGTTAAAAAAAGATGTAGAGAAAAAGACACAAAGCAGAACACTGAAGATGAAAAAGGAAAGCATCCAGTTTCTCACCAGCAGCATGTAGACAAAAGAAATAAAGGTACCAAATTTCTGCTTATTTAACATGTGGAAAAAAAACTGAAAAAGAACCTTTGTAATTTATTTATTTATTTTCAGAATTATTTCTTTTGCTGACTAAAGACACTTGATTCATTATCAGAAAGAATGGAGATAACAAAGGCCTCCCTACCTCTGCCCTAAACATGATACAACAAAGAGCTCCCTGGGGACACATTTCCAACACAAGCCACATCTGCCATTTCCCTCCCAGCTACTTAAAAATAACAATTCCAGGTTCTTCTCTAATAACTGACAGGAGCTGCTGGCTCCTTCATGGGAAAGAATAAAGCAAAAGTGCAAATGAGGGTGAGGACCTGTAAGTTAGACTGTAGAGTTCAAATGAGTTTTAAAATTTTAATTCTTAGTTAAAACATCTTGCTTGGTCCTAGCTTTTACTGCTCTATTAGAGCTAACTAGTAGATGTCATTCATTAATGAATGTGAATTAAAGGAAGTCAAAACCAATGGGGGAAAATGAAATGATCAGTTACTAAATTATTCTTTCTACTTACAATGTATTTTCATATACAGAAATGTGAGAGATGAAATGACAAGTTCTTAGATCTCACTTATTATCTCTACAAAAGCTAACCCTGATTTCATCTACACTTTTAAAGGAGTTTTGGAAAGTTACTCAGCAAGCACTTTAGGCTCCCTACCTTTCAGATGTCACAAAGAAAACACTATCAATCAAGCTTGAGTACATTAGCTACTGGCCTCCATGAAGCAGGTTTTGCCTTTTGCCTTTCCCATGACCTTGAACTCTTATAATAGGGTCATCCTCTGGCTACAGTTACAGTGAAACTGATCATCATCTTTCTTGATACATTTTGCTGACTGATTATTTCCATTCAAGCACATGCAGCCTATGTCTTTGGCCTTCATTGTTTCAATCCCATCCTGGAATTCACTTCTGCTTATGGTAGCCATCTCTAGCGTGGGGGGAGAGGAGGGGAAAGAAGGAAAAAAATATTGACACAATAAGTCTGTTATATATTTAAAAGGAATATCAAGGGCAGAGGAGTAGAAACAAAGACTTATTAGAGCTCTAACCCCAAGCCCAGCCAAATTCGTATAAAAAATGGCTAAACAAATTCTGGAGGTGGAGAACCCACAGAATGATGGAATGAAGCAAATCTCCAGCCCAAGACAGTCAGGAAGGTCGAGAGGGAGCATCTATACTCACATGCTGAGAGCATAATACAGTTCAAGGTGGGCTGTGCTGGCACAAATTGGACATGAGTAGTCCTTGGGAGAACTGAATCTCTGGCTCCTGTGGGAGTTTACACACTTCACAACCCCAAAATGCCAAGGACAAATTAGAAGGTAAGTGGAAAAAACCTGTGGGACCTGTGTAAGAGAGTAGAGGGGCATGGTCCCAGCTCCAAGGCAAAGGAAGGGGTGGAGGAGCCTGAGGCAACCACAGCAGCAGCAACTGTTTCTGGAACTCTAAGACCACAGATTGTGGAGAGATAAAATGGCTGACAGTACACATACCCTCATCCCACTGGAAGCAGAAAACTACTTTGAGAAAGATCTCAAAAGTCAAGTAAATGACTGGGGAAATAAACAAAAAACAGTAAAAGAACCAGACTGTAGAATCTTACTTTGGTGGCAAGGAAAATCAAAAATCAAACAAAAGACAACATAGTCAAAGCTCCTATATCTAACACCTCCAATGAAAATATGAACTGGTCTCAGGCCATGGAAGAGCTCAAAAAGGATTTTGAAATTTAAGTAAGAGAAGCAGAGGAAAAATTGGGAATTGAAATGAGAGTGATGCAAGAAAATCATGAAAAACCAGTCAAATGCTTGCTAAAAGGGACCTAAAAATGCTGAAGAAAATAATACCTTAAAAATAGACTAACCCAAATGGCAAAAGAGATCCAAAAACTAATGAGGAGAAGAATGCCTTAAAAAGCAGAATTGACCAGATGGAAAAGGAGGTCCAAAAACTCACTGAAGAAAGAAATTCCTAAAAGATTAGAATGGAACAGATGGAAATAAATGATTTTGTGAAAAATCAAGAAATTACAAAACAAAAGCAAATGAATGAAAACATAGCAGATAATGTGAAATATTTTATTGGAAAAATTGACCTGGACAATAGATCTAAGAGAGGCAATTTAAAAAAATTATTGGACTGATAGCCATGATCAGAACCTAGATATCATCTTTCAAGAAATTATCAAGGAAAACTGCCCTGATTATCTAGAACCAGAGGATAAAATGGATATTGAAAGAATCCATTAATTGCCTTCTGAAAGAAATACCAAAAGGAAAACCCCTAGGAATATTTTAGCCAAATTCCAGAGCTCCTAAATCAATGAGAAAATATCGCAAGCAGCCAGAAAGAAACAACTTGAGTATTGTGGAAACATAATCAAGATAACACAAGATCTAGCAGCTTCTATATTACGGGATAAGCTGGCTTGGAATATGATATTCCAGAGGTCAAAGGAGCTAGGATTAAAACCAAGAATCACCTATCCAGAAAAGCTGAATATAATACTTCAGGGGAAAAAATGGCCATTCAGTGAAATAGAGAACTTTCAGGCATTCTTGATGAAAAGACTAAAGCTGAATAGAAAATTTGACTTTCAAACACAAGAATCAAGAGAAGCATGAGAAGGTAAGCAGGAAAGAGAAATCATAAGGCACTTACTAAACTTGAACTGTTTACATTTCTACATGAAAAGATACTATTTGTCACTCTTGAGACTTTTCTCAGTATTAGAATAGTTGGAGAGATTTTATACATATGGACAGAGCACACAAGTGAGTTGAATATGAAGGAATGATAATCCAAAAAATAAAATTAAGGGGTGAGAGAGGAATATATTGGGAAGAGGAAAAAGGGAGAAATAGAATGGGATAAATTATCTCTCACATCAAAGAGGCAAGATAAAGCTTTTTTAATTGAGGGGAAGAGGGGGGAGGTGAGAGGGAAACAGTGAATCTCATTCTCATCACATTTGCCTTAAGTAGGGAATAACATGCACACTGAATTCAGTATGAAAATCTTTCTTGCACTACAGGAAAGTAGGGGGGAGGGGATAAGCAGGGATTGGGATTGGGAATGATAGAAGAGAGGGTAAATGGGAGGAGGGGGTAATTAGAAGTAAATATTTTTGAGAAGGGACAGGGTCAAAAGAGAGAACAGAATAAATGGGGGGCAGGATAGAATGGAGGGAAGTATAGTTAGTCTTTCACATCATGACTGTCATGGAAGAATTTTGCATGACTACACATATATAACCTATATCAAATTGCTTGCCTTCTCAGTGGGGATGGGTAGGGAGAGAATTTAGAACTCAAAGTTTTAAAAATGAATGTTAAAAATTGTCTTTACTTACAACTGGGAAATAAGACATACAGGCAATGGGGTATAGAAATTGATCTTGCCCTAAAAAAAGATAGAGGGGAAGGGGATGAGAGAATGGAGAGGTGTGACAGAAGTCAGGGCAGATTGTGGGAAGGGGTCATCAGAATGCAAAATGTCTTGGGGTGGGCAGAGGGGGGGAACTGAACATCTTATGGAAGTGAATATTGAAAACTATAAATAAATTAATCTAAAAAAATAAAAACAATAGCAAGTTTTATATAATAGATTTGCAATTTCATAATGCAATCATCTTTTAAAAATTATACTAAGTTATGGAAATGCTTGTTTTATTCCATAAATTAAAAATAAAATAAATATTTTTTTAAAAAATTAACAAATACTTTATGCTTTTCTATGGGTGGTATTCTCAGATCCAGAAATTCATCACTCTTTTTCTATCCAAGGTCTTTTATATTAGTCCTTTCTAACCCAAGTTTCTCTATTAAACTATTACTTGGTTCTTCCAAATTTCTGCTCCTGTTCCATGCTACTTTTGATTGATCTTCTCTAAGTTTTGTCTCTTTTGTGTTCTTTTATCTGATTCACTAAACTGGACCTAATCATGAAATATAAAGGGGAATAAATTGCATTACTTATTGAGGAGATGCTAAACCAAATATTAAATTTTTAATTGAGTTGATTCTGTCATTGTTTGCCCAAGAAACAGAGTGAATCAGTTTTAAAACTGAATGGATACTGTTTGTGATTATAAGATAGAAATTCAGAGGTGAATATATGAAGTATCCTCATTGAGACACCATGTCCCTTATCTGCTCATTTGGAGCACATTGGTGTATTTTGCAGATAAGGGACATGGTGGCTCTGCTACACACACACACACACACACACACACACACACACACACACACACACACACACTGAAAAGTAGTTGCTCCTTTGTGTGAACAAATGATTTTTATATACATATATGTATATACATATATGTGTATGTGCGTATGTAAACACAACCACATAAGCAGATTATTTTTGTTTCTAGATTTTTTTTTATCAACAACATCCTGATACCGTCCAAAGCAGACCATTGATTATGTTCTCCTGACCCAGCTACCCTGATGCATCATTAGAGCTCCAAAGAACTATAGAGAGGATCTAGTTTGGCTCTTCATTTTACAGATAAGGACATGGGGTTTCATTGAGGTCAAATTGCTTGTCCAAAGATCTACTCCAAGGGTGGGGAACATTTGGCCTCCCCTCATGTGGCCTTCTAGGTCCTTGGGTGCTGCTTTTTGACTGAGCCCTGGTTTTACAGAACAAATCCTTTTATTAAGGGGATTTATTCTGTGAAATTTGGATTCCCCACACTTGAGGACCTAGAGGGCCACATGTTGCCTTGAGGCCACAGGAGACCCCTATGAAGATGCACTGTGTAAGAGACTAGAAGGCTGAATGAGAACTGGATGAATCTGAAGGATTTCAATGAAATAAAATTTTAATTTAGTCATGGAATACTGATCAACAATTACTACAGTCATCGATAAGAAGAAAGTTCTCGTATACAACAAAACATGCACTTTATGTATTATCAAAAAACTGGAAAGAAAACCTAGCCATTGAAGAGTGCCTGAACAAATGGTGGTTTATGAATATAATTGAATGTAATAGACTATTGCTGTGCTTTTAGCAATATGGCAAATATAAAGACACATCGAAGGACTTGCATGAACTGCTTAATAGTGAAATGGGAGCAACCAAGAAAACCATGGACACATGACAACACTAACATAAATGGAAAGAACCATCAGACAAAAAATCAAGGGTGAATGTTGTAAAATTAGAAAGAACAAGCATGGCTCCA